>NC_136511.1:17846344-17993844 GCF_053919585.1 Euprymna scolopes | reverse complement strand
AAAGAGAAAAAAAAAGCACCTCACAAATTACGAACACACGATTTCACTCCAGCAGCAAAAATGGGTCAGGATGAAGGTAAAAGGAAGAGGACTGTATAGAGAGGAGGGGGCGAAGTTAATCAGGGTATAGGGAGGGGGTCTCAAATTCCTAATTTTCAGTTATTTTAGGGTGGGACAACAAGAAAACGTACTTATAGCATAATTCTACCAACCATTTTGGTTTCAGGAGTGATTTATTTTTACAACAAAAATGCTAATAAAAAATAAATAAATAAAACGCTATGCACTACAACGTCGCGTTTTTTGTTTTGTTTTTCTCTCATTGCGAAATTTGGCCTTTTTAGCCAAGAACAAAGTGTCGTATCTGTCCAGATACTACACTTTCATCTTCTGTGCTAAGATAGTGAAGGTGAAATCTTTCTAGAAGTGAAGAGTAGCTCTTTTGGAGAAAATTAATTCAAACAAACCACTGTAAAAGAGTAATAAAGAACACGAAAGAGTTGTATGCTCAGTTCGTCAAGTCCAAAGTGGCCGAACAGCAGCTTAGTTCTCACCAGTTTTGGCAAATAGCAAACAGGATCCTGAACAGAAGTTTGTGCTCTATCCCAACTATCATCAATGGACCCGAGGTAATCTTGTCAGCATCAACGACACTCTTTGCAAAGAACTTTGCAGCTAATTCTACTCTATGCGACTAAGGCCGCCAACCCCCCAGTATTTCCACCTGTATCAGAAAACACGCTATGCGGCATACATATATTTGTGCGTAATGTTGCCAAGCTAATCAAAAACCTTGATTCCAGTGAAGCAACTGGCCCAGACGTGTGAATGTAACAGTGGGGTAAGGGTTTCACAATCTCCACATACACCTCTCCTGAATCAGCACTGCTTGGGTCCAGTGGTAAGGAGAGACCCAAGATTGACTGGAAACAATGCCGAGATAAGCGGAGAGAGCACATACAGCACGTAAAATTTTGGTAATCTTACGGGAATCGGTGTGTCAACATGATTATTATTTATTTTTTTTTATTTATTCAATTTTCACCCCAAACAAGGCACAGTGCCACTTTGAAGCAGGGGGCTACTATTAGAGACTTAATTAGTGGGGTCATTATGAAGGGAGATGAGTAGAAAGATGTTTCTTAACTTCTGCATATCATTGCAGTTGGGAAAGCAGAATCCCGGAAGGGAGTTCCAAAGACCCGCAGTTCTGGGGAAGAAACTTTTGGAGTAAAAGGCCTTCTTGCACCTAGGGATCTCTACTGTAAAGGGATGAGACTTAGTAGCTTGTCGGGTTTGTCGGGGGTAGTTACGTCGGGGAGGTACAAGTGTTTGCAGTTCGTCAGAGCATTCACCATTAAAGTATTTGTAGAACAGGCAGAGGGATGCAACATCTCGTCGGTGGGACAGAGGCTGAAGCCTAGATGACAGTTCAGGACCTATCAGGTTGGCGACTCTTTTGAACCCTGTCCCGGAGCGAGAGACAAGCAGCAGATGCACCAGCCCAGATATGACAACAGTACTCCATACATGGGCGAATGGTGGCCTTATAGAGGTATAGGATACTGTCAGCCGGATATAGATATATGTTTATTGAAAATATATGCTTATTCAATTATATTTCCCTCTATATTTTATCCTTTTATTTATAAAGCTCAATGTATGTGAAAATATAACAGAGCACATACAAATAAATAAAAAGTCTATATTCCAAATTTCAAGATGTAGTTCATCCTAGCGTTTATTTCTTTCCATATGTTAAAAATGTTCATTTCTCAACAGCACCTGTTTCGTAACGCAGAAACAATCCTAATTATGTATTTTTTTTTTAATATTTTCCGCCCTGCCTCAGAAGAATAAGAACTAAGTTTAAAAAGTAAAGAAAACCAAATTTGGGCATGAGTACATAAATCCGAAAAAAAAAAAAAAAAAAAATCCAAAGAGAAGTTGCATTGTGTTAATAAATATTTTTTCTTTTAATAATGTCATGGTCAAAGTCGTTAGCAATAGACAGGCTACTAAGCTAATTAGGGAATGTATAAAACCTAGGAATATCACGATAGTTAGCCAATACAGGACCCGAAAATGTAACAGTGATACATTTTTTTTTTTTTTTTATTATTTTTTTTTAGAGTAAATGGTTTTAATAATTTTGAACTAATAAAGAGTGACCAAAGGGAGATTAATTGAGGGTTTGTGATCATTTTTGTTTGTTACACCATACGGACGGACAAGCATATTAATATATAAACTATTTTTAAAATACTTTCAGAAAACTAATTTGCATCTTGCAAGTGATTTTTTTTTTATTTATTTATTTTTTTCTTTCTTCGGCTATGGTCAACGGCTAGTAAACTTATTTAAAAAATGCATAAAACTTAGAAACATCACGATAGTTAGTCAATACAGAACTCCAAAATTGTGACAGTGATATATGTTCATTCACACAATTCTGAGGCAGCAAGTTCAGGATTGCAGAACACAATGCAAAAGAAGATCGCCGGTACATCTGAGCAGACACCAGTGTGATTATACAGATGGTCTAATGCGAATGTATAACAGTCACAGCACAGGGCAATAGTTCCTATTTACAATGCCTCCCCACGGGTCGTTTTTTATCATGGAGAAAAGGAACAAAAATTTAAAATTGTCTCAGTCGTGAAGAACTTCACTGACAGAACAAGAAATTGAAGTGCAGCATCTGAACAGATACTACACTGTGATCTCTGTCCAAAGCATTGTGGTGGGGGCAAGAACCATGAAATAATCTGGAGGCAACAGAAGCAACTTTCGCATTCACAGCAGATCTAATCCAAGCAGATCATATACTCCAGAGGGAACAGGGTCACGGCTGGGAATATGTAGTATATATCTGATGGCACGATGCTGTAGATGCTCAAGAGAGTCAGAACATCTTGCCAACTTATCTTACGAACACTAGGAACCCATATTTTAAGAGGGGATGAATCATTACCGTGTAAAGCCTAGTCAGCAAAAGCCATTTGTGAGGAATTTGGTAACTCAGGATACACAAAACGTAAAACTCCTCGTTAACCCTGTTCGATATATAAGTGTTCATCAAACCTGATATTGCTAGATAATATCTAGCAATATCAGGCTTGACGACCACTTGTCTTATATATCTAGTAGATATTATTTCCAGATAGATATATTTTTTTTTTTTTTTTTATTACATTTTCACCCCAAACAAGGCAAATTGCCACTTTGGTGTAGGGGGCTACTATCAGGGGCAACAACTACTGGGGTACTATGTAGGGATTTGGGCAGCAAGGTGTCGGTTCACGTTACACTTGAACTTCTGCACGTCAGTACTGTTGGGGAAGCAGGGACCTGGAATGGAATTCCAGAGTCTTGCGGTTCTGGGGAAGAAACTATTGGAGTAAAAAGATCTTTTACATCTAGGGACCTCTACAGTGTGGGGGTGGGATCTAGTAGCCTGTCGGGTTTGTCGAGGGTGCTCGCGTCGTGGGGGCACAAGTGATTGCAGTTCATCAGAGCATTCACCACTAAAATACTTGTAGAACAGGCAGAGGGATGCAACATTTCGTCGATGGGACAGAGGCTGAAGCTTAAAACAAATATATGAACAAATATATACTACACTGTTCTCCCAATAAGGAATAATGCCTGGGAAGATGGTCTTAAGACCATAGAATAGGCGTATTATCCCCATCCCCAAAATGGTAATGCTTTACTGCAGGAAGATGTGATACAAGGTCAGAAGCTAAGGCGTACTCTGTTCTTTTAAAAATTGCTTGGGCAACCCCATCAGCAGTAGGGGCGCCTCAGGCAGTAGACAATAAATTTACTCCATTTGAAAGATGGGAGAAACGACATGGGAGGGTGGACCTTCTAGAACTACACAGAACCAATATCTCAGTCCGACAGATGCAAGGTAATTCCCTACACAAAAATGGCCCAGACTGATGCAATGTAGAGGACGCATCCATGACTGTGCCAGGTGCGAGTATGGAAGGATGGTTTTATGACATTAGAACAGATACTACACATTAACCCCCACACCCTGAATTGAGTATTAATTAATAGTAATAGTAGAAATTTGGATTCAAACAGATACCTAATCTCCATTAGTAATACAACCCGTTGTGATGAAATCACAGATAATTTAGAAAGATCACAGTCACAGAAAAATGCTAGAAAAAAGGTTTAGGCAGTAAAAATAGTTTTGTGTTTTTATCATATACTAGCAGGCCACCCAGCGTTTTTTTTTTTTAAACCATTCATTTCTTGTGAGTAAAAAAAAAAAAATAAATAAATAAATAAATACTCGAGCTGAGATCGTAACCAAAACCTAAAGACAGCGAGTCAAGTACGATAACCATTAGGCCAGCTTGACACGTTCTTCAAACCTACTTATTCTTAAGATAAGGAAGTTGTCATGCGAACAATTCACGCATACGCAGTTGTGAAACAGTTGACGAACAGATAAAATCCGATGACCTCCAAACACCAATTTTTTTCAATTTTGACCCCCTTAGCAGCCCTTTTTTTGGATGAAAACCAATTAAAGTTTTCCACATATCTGAATACCCTCTATATTAAATTTTAAGTCTGTAGATCAAAATTTCGTTGGGTATATAGGTTGAGAATTATCCTCACAACACATTCTAACTTTTATAAATATAGATTACTGAGGAATAATTTCCATTAAACATCCAGTTTAATTTTATGCACCTAAAATTGAGAAAATCAGTTTCAACTCAATTTCGTTATTAGATAAACACGACATCAGATCAAATTCGGTGGCCATTTTTTTTTTTGTTTTAGCTTCTTCACATAAGCATGACTTAATTTTAGATTTTCATAAATTACCAAATTATCAATCTGCATCTAAAATACTGTGAAACAGTATCTTGTGTAGTTTCTGAATAAGGCAAACACGACTTTTCATTATATAACAGACAGAGGTACTAGTTAGTTGAGCTGTAATTGGAGAGAAACACTAAAAATTATAGGTTGTAGCAAAAATTGCTGCCCACAAATAAAACGGTTTGAAAATAGAGTTTGTAAATTGAGATTTAGTGTTTGTTTACACATGCATTTAATTATATTCTTTGTTGGTGAATTTGGAAATCTGAAGAAAAACGATTGAGGTTACATTGTACTTAAGGTGATTTTTCTGAATTAAAGAGGTAAAAAAAATAAATAAATAAATATTATCAAAGCAAGCTAAGTTGGATGGTCACATTCAATGCTGCCAAGACGAAACTCGTTTCCTTAAATAATTACAAGAAATCTTCTCAACCACCAATAGCTATACTAAAGATACATTACCTGAAAATACTTCTTTCATACTTCTCGGCTTAACATTCACAGGAAACACGAGTTGGAACAGATACATAGAGAGCATTGCCGAAGCTGCTGCTGCGAAGGTGGGCTCTCTCTACCATGCTAGAAAGTTACTTATGCCTGACAGTATCCTATACCTCTCTAAGACCACCATTCGACCATGTGTGGAGTATTGTTGCCACATTTGGGCTGGTGCATTTGCTACTAGTCTCACTCCTGGTCAGGGTTCAAAAGAGTCGCCATCCTGAACTGTCATCAAAGCTTCAGCCTCTGTCCCATCGACAATGTTGCATCTCTCTGCCTGTTCTACAAGTATTTTAATGGTGAATGCTCCGACGAACTACAAGTCCTTTTATCCCCTCAACGTAAATACCCCCAACAAACCTGGCTAGCAGCAAAATCCCACCCCAAGCAGTAGAAATCCCTAGATGTAAGAAAGCCTACTCTAATAGTTTCTTCCCCAGAACTGCTAGACTTTGGAATTCGCTTCCAGGTTCTTGCTTCCAACTGTACTGACATGCAGAAGTGTAATATGAACAGACGTCTTGTTGCTCAACTCCCTACATAGTATCCCTGCAACTTATGTCCCTGATGGTTACCCCCTACATCAAAGGGGCACTGTGCCTTGTTTGGAGTGAAAATTTAATTTTTTTTTTAAGTTACTTTTCTACCTAAATGAATAAGTTTTGCATTTAAACTTATTTGAAAATGTTTTTTAATTAAAAATCTAGTGGAAAGTGGTTGCATTCTTGCCATCGTCAAGCCTCGATAATTGCTCAAAAATCGAAAATTAAAGTACTTGTAAAACATTACATTTCCATACGATTGGTGACATTGAATGGGTTTCTATCAGTATTTTGCTTGATTTTTGACTATTGAGGATAAACTGACACCATTTTTTTTTTTTTTCATTCTAACTTTACATGGACATCATTTTTAAGCTAAAAAAAAAAAAAAAAAAAAAAAAAAAAATATTTTAAACCCTTTATGTAGGTAGAAAGGTAATTTAGCTTGCCTTTGGTAACATTTTATTTGTTGTGCATTTATTTTTTTCGCCGATTTTTGTGTTAGCTAAATTAGAAAACCATGTGTAGTACAATTACACTTTAAAAATAAGACGATTCAGTTTATTTCAAGTAAAAACAAAATTAAACTTAAAAGAAAAAAATAGCTGCATTCTTAAAGAGTTTATGAAAATGGAAACTGCTTTGCAGCAATATATTTCTCATGTAAAAATATGTTATATATATATATATATATATATATATGTTTCGTGGTTAAATTTTAAATTCTGAAAAAACAGACATATTCGATTTAAGAATTTATTGTTTGATAAAAGGAATATATAGAAGGGGTTATTTTAATTCCTTAATCCATGGATTTTCATGGACATGTCTCTATATGTTGTTTTTTTCAGAATTTACAATTTAACCACAAAACTTATATTGCTCTATTCTTAAATATTGAGCTTTTCCTTTTTTTGCTAGGATCACCTTGAAAGTATTACTTCAAGTAATATCTATCAGGATTTTTCATCTGAATTCTATCAGTGTCTTATCTCGCTTATATATATATGTGTGTGTGTGTGTGTGTGTGTGTGTGCGTGCGTGCGTGTGTCATCCACATACAGTACTGTCTCGCTGTTTCACAGCTCTTCCCAAAAACTTCTGGCCTTGATGGAGGGGAGACTAAAACTTGCTATGGTTTCAAATGATCTGAAATAACAGCAAAGGGGAGACTTGATTCCAAATAATTCTCATATTATACCTCCCTCTTTTGGAAATATGGTACAATTATGAGTATCTCCAGTATCAAATAATCTTTATACACTGTGAAATTTACTTTATGTATGAAAACCAAAGAGGGGAGGTATAACATGAGAAATATTTGGAATCAAGCCTCTCCTTGCTGTTATTTCAGATCATTTGAAACCATAGCAGCAAGTTTTAGTCTCCCCTCCATCAAGGTCAGAGGTTTTGGGGAAATATCAGATATTTTGTAATTCATATGCAAAACTGGAAAACAAATGGCTATGATTGAAATATTGGTAAAAGGTACAGTACCTTTACACCCACGAAAGATTCTTTAAAATTACGATTATAGGTTTTTGAAGGTGCTGAAAACGAAAACAGTTAAAATCCCAGGAAACGAGTAATTATAATAATATGAATAAATTATAGTTTAAAAAAAATGGGGGATCACTTTTCTATATTACTTTAACGTAAAATAAACACCCACTTCATAACCAAGGTGGCCATAAAGTGGGTGTTCATTTTACATTAAAAAATATAGGAAAGTGATCCCCCACTTTTTTAAACAATCATATGCGACCTTAAGGGAAAATATCACATAGCCCACTACACAATTCAGATCATTAGCTTTCCAATGAGCCTTCATTTGTTAAATTCTGATGAATAGTCTCAAAAATAAATAAAGTGGTGTGTGTGTGTGTGTGTATATATATATATATATATATATATATATATATATATATATATATATATATATATATACACATACATACATACACACACACTTGGAGCCAAATTGAATATTGAAATGTCCATATCTCTGGTTCTATGGGATGAAACTACATAAAAATTTGCAGACTTTCTGAAGATTATAATCGTCATATGCAGTCTGTCAGTCTTGACAATGACTAAGTTGGGGCCTCATTGTTTCATCCCTCAGTGCTGACGTAGTCTCACTTCATCACCACAGGACTTTCCACCTTGGCTCCAAACTTGCTTGCGCAGTTTAGGTGCAGCATCTATTGTGAAGATTATAATACTATTCTATGGTTAAAATTTTATGACAATTGGTAAAAAAGAACCTATATTTTCAAACCAATAAAATATGCCCAAATTTGTCTACATAGTGTCCTGGCAAGCAAGCTTTAGTTTTTTGCTACTTTGGGATGAATTTTGCTTAGGTTTTTTTTTGGCTTGGTTGCCTCCCCTATGGCCTTGACAGGCCACTAATACATACTAGCGGGACCCATGGAAATTCCACAGCGGCATCTATCATATGAAATATATTAAAGCACATGTTCCTACACGCGAGTTCTATAGCAAACCCCACTCTCCCCAATGGTTTACTTCTACTTGCGCAACTGCCATTGCTCAAAGGCAGCATGCATACTGAAGATTTATCCGGCATAACTCCAGTACAAATAGACAAAAGCATATAGAAATTAAAAGTAATTGTAAGAAGAAAATAGTGACAGCCAAAAAAGAATATACCGAAACCACCAGAAAACGCATTGAAGCGCAGAACTTAGGAACTTGTGACTTCTAGAAAATCTATAACTGTAGTCAATAATAGGCAATCAACAATTCCCACTATCCACCAATATTGAAGTTGTTTGCACGACAACCGAGAAGGCAAATTTGCTTGCCCATGTTTGCCTGCGTTCCAATCTATGGTCCCGCCTTCAAATTTTCACTAGAAACACTCATCTAGTTGAAAACACTATCAATAATTTTCCTCACTCTTTATCCGTGCCTAAACCTAAATGTAGATTCCACAAACAAAGCTTCTTTTTTAGAACTGCACACCTGTGGAACTGTCTTCCATTTGCCTGATTTCCAGTTGATTACAATATGGCCATCTTCAAGTTCAACGTAAACAAATTCCTCAAGTAATCCAATTTACCTAAATTTACACTACTCACGATTCCTATGATATTATCCCATTGACTACTGTACACTCTTTAATCCTTATCCTCTAGTGGCGCCCTGGCCTTAATAAATGGTGACTCCTATGAAGAAAAAAAAAAAAATACTTTGAATCCAGCAAACCACTCCCTTCCAGATTTTTCTCTGTAGACAGAAACCACACTAGATGATCTGAAAATCACCCCTTCTCAAGTACATGATATCATAAAAAAAACCTAGACACCTCAAAAGCATGTGAACCCGATCTTATCCCAGCTGTACTATTATTAAGGTTGCTCCAGTTCTCTCCGAGGTTTTCAACAAATGCCTTAATAAATCTTGCTTTCCTGACTGCTGGAAAACTGCTTCAGTGGTACCAGTTTACAAGAATTCTGGTGAAGGAACCAACCCATTAAATTACTGCCCCATTAGCCTCCTCACTCTTTGCCAAAATATTTGGATCCATAATTAATCAAGCTCTAGTCCACCACCTCACAGCTGCTAAACATTTGTCCGACTAACAGCGTGGGTTTAGACAAGCCTGTTCTACTGCAGATATTCTAACTAATATCTAAACGTATATACAGTGCACTGGATAAAGCAGGAGAGACTAAAGCAGTAGCCCTAGATATATCTAAGATTTTTGGCAGGGTATGACATGGTCTTCTCATGAAAATCAGATCCTATCGTAACGGAATGGACATCTTGTGAACATAAAAGGCCAAAGCGAAGACCAAGAACAAGATGGAGGGACGACCTGATAAAACACATAGGTCCCACATGGCAGCAGACAGCTCAGGGACAGAGTTAGATGGCTAAAGTCCAGGGAGAGGTTCCCTGTTGAGTTATAAAACCCTTATTGATTGATTTATTGATTGACAAGTAAGAGAATAATCCAAGTCGTACGTCACAACGATACGATATAAATGTGGATGTACCGCAGGGGTCAATCCCTGAACCTTTATTACTTCTAGTATTCATAAATGACCTCCCTGATAAAATTGTCTCCGAGATGGGTAAATTTGCCGACGACATCACGCACTATAACAGATACGAGGGGAAAACAAATGAACACGTATTCAAGGCAATGGCGGAAACTCTATAGGAAGACCTCTGGTTTGTGGTGGAATGGGGACAAAAATGGATGGTCATATTCAATGCTGCCAAGACTAAGGTTGTTTTCTTTAATAAGTACAAGAAACCTTCTCTGCCACAAATAGCCATGACTCATGATACATTACCTGAAAGTAGCTCGTTCAAACTCCTCAACTAAGCATTTAAGGGGACCACGAGTTGGAAGAGATACATTGAGTGCATTGCCAAGGCTGCTGCAAAGTAGGTGGGCTCTCTCTACCGTGCTAGAAAGCTACTTACACTTGAGTATCCTGTACCTTTACAAGGCCACCATTCGCCTATTGTTGCCCCATTTGGGCTGGTGCAGCTGCTGCTAGTTTCTTGCTAGAGTCACCAACCAACCTATTAGGTCCCACACTTATCAGCTAGGCTTCAACCACTGTCCCATCAACAACATGTTGCATCCCTTTGCCTGTTTTACGAGTACTTTATGGTAAATGCTCCAACGAATTACAAGCACTTGTACCACCACTGCATAAATACTCCCCCGCACAAGCAGAAAAATCCCACCCCTACACAGTAAAAATCCCAAGAAGTAAGAAAGCTTCCTACTCTAATAGTTTCTTCCCTAGGCCTGCCAGATTTGGAATTCCCTTCCAGGTTCCTCCGACTGTACTGATATGCAGAAGTTAAAGTGTAATGGAAACAGGCATCTTGCTGCTCAACTCCCTACATAGTACCCCTACAAAATATGTCCCAGATAGAAGTCCCCCCACACACACACACACATCAAAGTGGCAGTGTGCCTTGTTTGGGGTGAAAATGCAATTAAAAAATAAATAAAAATAAATTAAAAAAAAAAAAAAATGAAATATTATTTCTGGGCATTCTGGGAACGTTCAGCATGAATGGAGATCCCATTATATTATTGCAGGCCTTTTAATAAAACTGTAGAAGAATTTATCTACGTAATCTGGTTAATGTAGTGTCAGAATATATCTGGTTATTACGGTTTATCTCCAACATCCTTATAGGTGTCTTTGACATATTTCCATAGTATGGACGCCCGGCGCATACGGAAGACCCACAATATCATTATACCATCTTTAGACAGACCAGATACTACCCTAGCAGATCCTAGTCAGAAGACTAAGGTATAGTTTAGTTTCATGTACAGCCGAAAAGTGACTTTTTAGTTTTTATTTATTTATTTATTTATTTATTTTTTTTACAAGGTAGTCACCACTTATCAAGGCTCGGCAGCCACTCAAGGATAAGGGTTATTGTGTGTACAGTAATCAATGGGATAGTATCGTAGTAATAGTTAGTACTGGAGATTTGATAAAGTGTCTTAAGGGGGCGGTTCATCAGGAATTTGTTCATGTTGGACTTGAAGACATCCAAGTTGTAGTCAGGTGGGAAAAAGGCAAATGGAAGAGAGTTCCACAGGCGTGCACTTCGAAGAAAGCTTTGTTCATGGAATCTACGTTTTGGTTTTGGCACAGCTAAAGAGTGGGGAATATTTTTGACAGTGGTTTCAGCTAGACGGGTGTTTATCGTGAAAGATTGGTGAGGGGGAACCAGAGATTGGAACTCAGAGGAGCACTTGCCAGGGAAGTAATGATAAAACAAAGATAGGCTCGCAACGTCTCTTCTGTGGGAGAGAGGCTGCAGGAAAAAGAGAAGGGCATTCCCCACTAAGCCACAAAGCCTATTCTGTACTCTGTCAAGGCAGGATAGGCTTATATTACATTGCGTCTTTGGGAGATCCTTTTTAATAAATAGGAGGATAAAAGGTGGTAAAACATACTGTGAACAGTGAATTAGTGTATCTGTTTACTAATCAATCGAGTAATTTAGCTGGAAACTGTGACACACGTTAAAAGTACTATATGTAGATTATAACTGTATTGGGGGGTGGGGGGGGGACATAAGTTATTTTAAAAGTTTACTTCTCTTCCACTGCAAGAATTTAGACACCAGGGTCAGAACTTGGGATTGATAAATCAGCACCCACAAAAAGAGGCATTCTGACCTGCAAAAAGTGCCTGGGCAGCCCTGTTGACATTCTCCAAGGAGGTCGCCTCAGGAAATTAGCAATGAACTAACCCCTTTTCAAAGAGACAAAGTCTAGGAGAGTGGACCTCCTAGAACTGCACAAAACTTAAGTCCCACCGCAAAATCAACAGGGACCAGATCATTATAGGAATCGTCCAATCTCTTGATTTTGAGGCGTCCCGGAGAAAAATTCCTTACAGTTGGAAAATTAGTCAAAAACAATTCATCATTGCATCACATGAACCCAAAGATTTTATTGGCATTGGTTTCCCTGATATTTTTCTGTTCAGAATTCTTCCTAGAAAGTCATTGGGTACTTATGGGAAGGATCACGAGAAGGTTGCCAACATCCTACATGAAAGTGATTTTGCGGAACGAACTGGGTTCGAACTTGAGACACCTAAGTTCGAAGTCAGTGTCATCAACCACTTAACACCGTCACCTCTCGTCAAAAACAATTTTGGTTTTATGTAATAATTTATAACTGATTTGTGTCACAAAGTATTTACGTTATAAGCCTGTGAACTATTGTAAATACTGGTTCTTAGCAAAGTACCCATCTTGTTTAGTTACTTAAGTAACTGTCGTGGGAACTCACACATACAGTGAACTCTCCTGAACGGCATAAATATACCGAGAGCTACCACTTTGATATGCATCTTGTAGCACGCCATATTGACGATAAGTACGACACCTGTCGCTCTATGTATTCAGTTTTCTTGTAAATACAGATACCTTTTTCTTAGACTAGCATTTCAGCCCGGCGTTGCCCAGGTGTTTGGCGGTGTATGTTGAGCAAAAGAAAAAAAAAAAAACTAAAAGCGGTCAATTTTTTTTTAACTTTGACCCCTCAAAAAATCCTTTAAAATTACCACTTCAAGGTTTTCGGGAATGCTGAAAACGAAAATAACGTTTAAAATTCCAGGAAACAAATAAGTTTCCAAGATATGAAGAAGTTATAGTTTCAAAAAGTGGGGGATCACTTTTCTATATCAATTTAACGTAAAATGAGCACCTATTTTATGGGGGGGGGTCTGGTAATTTCTTAGGGTGGGGCGTTTATTTGGTCATTGTGGTCTGGTAGACCAACACAAAACCTACCTTAAATTTCTTTCCTAGGGTTTTTCAGGTGTGCTGAAAACGAATATAGCATTTAAATTTTCCACAGATAAGTAGTTTTCTGGATATTAAGCAAGGTACTTATTGTTGTATGCACAAACATGCACATAGTTTTGCCACGTGCTTGCGTGTACAACAATGGCCACCACTTATAACAAAAAATTACGTAAAATTTTAATACGATAATCAATTTCAACACACCCAAAAAACACTAATAAACAGGTTTTTAAACCCCAATCCCCCCCCCCAAAAAAAGTGGCCTAAAATGGGTCTCATTTTACGTTAAACTAATATAGAAAAGTGATCCCCCACTTTTTAAAACTATTTTTTCATATCTGAAAATACTTGTTTCCTGGAATTTTAAACCTTGTTTTCGTTTTCAGCCCCCCCTCCCCCTCAGAAAACCTATAGTAGTAATTTTAAAGTATTTATTGAGGGTGGACTGGAAAGATGCTGCAACTTTACCGTTATTTTTGTGTTTTTTTTTGTTTTTACGGTACTGCCTACTGCGTCAATTTTATTGATCCTCTGAAAATAAAAGTTGGATGACAGTGGGTGGGATGCAAATCCCGTCTGTTTAATGACGTACTGTCCATCCATACTTCAAATAAATGGTTAGTAAAAAGTATCCCTATTTTTATAGTGCCCTATCCTTTTTCATTTTTTTTTTTATAATATTTCATTTTAAGATTATAGAACAATTATTGTACGCTAACGTTTACACATTCATACAAGGGGAATAGAATATCGCTGTTAAAATTCTTTTGGAAAATGTCATTAAAATTACACAAGATAATTTTTGCGGTTAGATTCTTTTTCGACAAAATATTGAATAAACAATGCTTGGCAAATGTGTCGTTTAGTGGCGTAAATTATTTGACAGGCAAAAAGTTATAAAAACTATTCTTATTTAAAACACATTAGACCCAAAACCAGAAAAAAAATTCATTTTTATTTTTTTCATCATTTAAAATGATGGAAAAAAAAAAAAAAAAGATTTTTCTTTTTAAGGCTAAATTTGTCCTTTTTTACGCTCTTCGAACTGTTTTGGCCGCAATTTTTGTAATGAAAGAGTAAAATAGGACAAATTTGGCCTTAAAAAAGCCAATCTGTCAAACCTTAAAAAGGCCAAATTTTAAAAACAATATGGCGGCCTCGATTGTCGTAGTTTTCGTCTAATAAAAAATGTTGAAAAAACAATAAAAATGATTTTTTTTCTGGTTTATTTCAGCCTTTTAGTCTAATAATGTGTTTTATATAAAAAAAATAAGTAGTTTTTTAAAAAAACTTTTTTGTCAAATAATTTACTAAACTACACATTTGCCCAATATCATCAGTTCGAGAAATTAACTTTTTTCTAGTTCTTTTGATTTTAATAGTTTTTTCCCATAATGTACAAAGTGCCTCCAATAAGTTTCAATACTTTCTTGGTACAGACATTTTAAATTGTCGCAGACTCTTAAAAATTCAGTATGTTTTTGCTATGCCATACTATGAGATGACCGGCCAATTTTTATGATTTCAGGTTCAAATGAACAACTACAGCAGGAATTGGAATACACCCTACTAAAGCCTGATGTCACAACTGGTGAATTTTAACAACGCCATCTGGACGAGAGGACATTTTAGAAGAACGATATGCAATAAAATTCTGTTTTAAACTTGGAAAAAAAAAAAAATGCCATAGAAACGTATGGAATGCTTCAGATTGCTTCTTGTGCCATCTTGCATGAGAGAAGGAAGGCGGGGTGTCTAAGGGATGATGAGACGTGTAGAAGGAGTAAGGAAAGTCAGACCATCAGAATTGATTGGCCAAATAAAGAATTTCATGGATTCTACAGAGACAAGTACAGTTTGATGTCAGTGTGTCACCATTATTCACTAGGAACTGAAAATGCGGAAGATTTGCGCAAAGTTTGTCTCAAGAGTGCCCCTGCCCCATCTTTGTCACAGACTACTTGACCAAGATGGGCATCGAGTAAGTTCCTCACCCGCCCTATAGTTCAAACCTTGCTACTTGTGATTTTTGGTAATTCTCTAAGCTCAAGCAAAACCTTAGAGGCTGTTGCTATGAGACAATTGGGATAAAAGAGGCTGTAGCGAAAGTCATCGACGCGCTCACGCAAGAGGACTTACATGGAGCCTTCCAGAAGTTGTTGAAACGGTACAAGTGCATTGCAGCCGGAGGAGATTAATTCAACAAGGACTAAAATTTCATGTGTGTACTATCAATAAAGTGTCTATACGAAAAAAAAAAAACCTGGAAACTTATTGAAGGCAACTTGTACAATAAATATTTTTTTTAAATGACATTTACGATAATTATTTTCATAAAACATACATTCATGCGATTTTTTTTTGTTAATTTTTCTGTTAGTACTAAAAAAATATATAACTTGTTTACAAAAAATAAATTTTTCACTAAGATTTTTAAAAAGAATTAATGATCGTTAACTAATAAATACTAAGAACTTCCTTGAAATTGATCGATTTCCTGAATTTAGGTGAAGGGTGGGGTCAAAATATTTATATTTTGGGGGATCGACCATTAATTTTGCACGTACTTACTTAACATGCTGGTTTTTTTTTACACATCAATTTAGGAGTGTCGACACAGTTATTAAAATTGCTGCAGCAAATTAGAGTCGTCGGTGTTGACTGTTGACGGTGTTCTGTTGTAGTGCAGCCAGCACTGCAGCACAAAATGATTGTTTTATATGAAATTTTAATAGACGAAACAAAGGATTCTTGGTATTTTTTTACGACCTGATCAACGCAGTATAAACACACCCAACCACACCATATTAAGAAGGGCTTTTGGAATAAACACCAACATCCCTATGTTAAGAACGGCTTTCGAGGTTGTGGGTGTGTATATTCCGAAAGCTGTTCTTAACACGGGGAGGTTAGGGTGTTTATAATACGCTGGAGGGAGCACGTCGTAAAAATTTACCAGGTTCTTTTGAAGTCAAAATTGTTGCCGTTTGAGGCTTCCGTATTTAAAATATTAACTTAGCAATCTATTACGTAACAAATGTCTACAAACTATAAATATTGTTAATAGAATTTAAACCCCCCAGACTGTACGAATTTTGCTAATACTGACATGTTTAACTGATAAAAACAAAATGAATAGAGTTATGTAAAAACAGAAACTGACTGAATATAAAACGAAATACGAAACCAGTACACTTACACTACTTGCATTGAACCAAACCAAAACCACAAAAATGAATATTGGCACAATACAAAAAATTAGACGTTTGTTTTTCATGGCGAAGTGATTGTAAAAATAACATAATTACATCAATGTTTATTTTAATTCAATTTCTTGGTACTTGTGCATGCTGCATGCACTATGTCACCGTGTTGAAATAATGTTAAGAAAGCCATTCTTAACACGGGGAGGGGGTATTTTGTAACTATTCTGTACTTTCACCTAACAATTTAATAAACAAATTTAAAGATAATAGCGCGGTATATATGTATGTATATATTATATATATATATATATATATATATACACACACACACACACAAACAGTGCAAAACCAATTTATTTTGGGGGGGGGGTAAATATTTTGACCAAAGTTAAAAATAAATATAAATGGTGCTAGTACAGTATTTTCAAGTTTAATTTATGTTTTACGTGTATTAAGTTTTGTTTTTAAGGTGAAAGTATAGAATAGGTACAAAACACTCCCTCCCCATGTTAAGAATAGCTTTCTAAATAACATTATTTCAGCACGGAAGTGCACTCACTAGTACAAATTATTTGAATGAATAGTATATAATAGTTTCCCCTCCCCCATAAGAGATCGTAGCCCACACACACCAAGACGGTCATCAACAGTTAATGCCAGAGTTTTGCCCTCACTCCTCTTCTAGCGCTAAGTATGTTTATTAAATTGTGTATTTTTTTATTACTTTAACTGCAACTCAGCATTCAGCGTTAAATTGATGACTTAAAAAAAGGTTTTCGGATATGCTGAAAATGAATATTTGGGGCAGACAAGTAATTTGCTGGACATTAAGACCTTTATTATCTAATGTAATGCATCATGTTTTCATAGGCGGTCATGTTTTTTTTTCTCAATTGAATAAGTACTAATGCGCATGCGCGTTACAACCCCCCCCCCTCCTCCCTATGGCGAACGCCACTGACATTTAAGTAGAACGAAAGAAAAAATGTTTTCGTATCCAGAAAACTACTTGTCTGACCTAAATGTAAATGTGATATTCGTTTTCAGCATACCCGAAAATCTATCTAACTCATCGGTACCACCCACGTATGTTACCGTACTGAAATAACATTTAGAAAGCCATTCTTAACATGGGGAGGACGTGTAATTATTCTATACTTTCACCTAACAAATTAAGAAAAAATATCGTAAAACTTGAATTTAACTTAAAAATACTATTAAAAAGTGGGTGTCGAGTTGCAGTTAGAGTAAAAATACTTTAAATAGTTAGGTGAAAGTATTAATTAAAGTCCTCCCCATGTTAACACTATTATTTCAGTACGTTCCGTAAACTGCACAAGTACTGAATATGTTGTCTTTGTCTCCTTGCTAATGCTAGGGTATTTGGGGCGATCTGGAAGTATGTTATTTTATTAAACAGCACAAATGACATTTCTTCGAATAAGATTGAAATTGAAGTAAAAAAAAAAAAAAAAAAAAAAAAAAAAAAAGTTTAAAGACTTTAAAATCCTTTCCGAATATCGCATTTTTGACAAATTGAGTTTTCTTTAATTGAAAAATAAAAGCATTTACATGAATAGAAAATATGAACAGGATTTTGAAGCCTTTAAACTGACACTTCATGATAGATCACGATTGGAGAATAAATCCTTGTAGACTGGGGTAATTTTTTTAGTACTTCTGCAGTTTACGAATCGTACTGAAATACATTTAAAACCCCATGATTAGGCTGGAGAGTGAAGTTGAAGCTTTAACTGTACTTTCACCTAACGATTTATTAAACAAAACATATCGTAAAAAAATAAAAGCAGTATAGTTCGAAAACAGAAGTTTAGTACATAATGTTTGGTTATATTGAATTTTTTAGCTTTAAAATAGTTATGAACAATATCCTGTAAACCAAATTAAGTTCAATAAACTTTCATAAAAAACTCGACTCCCTACAACCACTATATGTGCCTAAATCTAGACGTAAATTCCATGTACAAAGCCACTTTCCTAGAACTACCTGCCCGTGGAACACTATTCCGCTAGGCTGCTTCCCAGTTAACTACAACATGGTCGCCTTCAAATCCAATGTAAACAAGTTCTTGTTGAACCATCCCCACAAATAATCAAATTCTATCCCCAATTTTTACCATTACTACCACCTTTCATTCATTAACTCCATCCTTGAGTGGCCTTCGGGCCTTGATAAGTGATAACTTCCAAGACATAAAAAGTAATTTAATGACCATTATCGTGATTATGGCCATTTTGCATATTATAGACAACGTGACAAAATAAAAATGTTGGGTCAATGATTTTTTATTGTTAAGCTATAGTCGACAAATCGATTTTTTAATCTCGTTTTAAGCAAAAACAATATTATGGACTTCATTATCATGTCGAAAATAATAATGTATCCAAAAATTACGAAAATTCATCAAGTAGAACAACTTCTATTGTGTTTCTAGTTAAAAAAAAAAAAAAAAAAATTATCGCTATGGTAATCGTGAAGAAAGAGAGCCTGTTTCCTCCGTTTGACTATAGGTGGCGTTACTGTCTGTCCACCCAGTTACGGAAGCACAAAATGTATATAATGCCACCCTTGAAATAAAAATAAATGTTTTTGTTATATTTTAATTTTAAACATGGTTTGATTTTTTGGGGGTGGGGGGTGCAAACATATTTAAGTTTTGTTTTTTGAAACATATTTACGTTTTTTTGTTGTTTGTTTTTGCAAGCATATTTAAGTTTTATTTTTCCAAACATTTACGTGTTGTTGCTTGTTTATTTTAAAACATTTACGTTTTTTTTTTTTTGCAAGCATAAACTAAATATTTTTGAAATATTTTTCTTTTTGAAAAGTTTGCTTATGCACTTATTGGTACCGCGCTATTTTTTAATAGTAGTTTCAAGTAAGATTCAGGTTTTACAATATCCTTTTTCAAATATATATATATATATATATATATATATATATGCTTGCGGAAAAGGTAAAATAAGTGCAGAAAAATTAAGAAAAAAAGGGGGGGGCCATAAAAAAGATAAAAGAAAAAACGTTGATTTTTTTTATTATTATCATAAGAGCGTAAAAAATACTCGCGGAAAAACGGTTGTACCCATAAATATGTTTAAAAGAAAAATATAGCAAAAACATTTAGTTTATGCTTGCAAAAAAAAAAAAAAAAACGTAAATGTTTAAAAATAAACAAGCATCAAAACGTAAATGTTTGGAAAAATAAAACTTAAATATGTTTGCAAAAAAATAAAACTTAAATATGTTTGCACAAAAAAAAAAAAAAGAAATATGTATAAAATTAAAATATAACAAAAACATTTATTTTTATTTCAAAGGTGGCATTATATACATTTTGTGCTTCCGTAACTGGGTGGACAGACAGTAACGCCACCTATAGTCGAACGGAGGAAACAGGCTCTCTCTTTCTTCACGATTACCTAAGACTAAAATGTTGGTCACCATTAAAATGTAATCTACAATATGTGTTCAGAGTTATGTCCCCTGTCTGTACAATCCTCATCGTCTGCTTTATAATGTCTAAGAAAAATACAATTTTACCCAGTTTTCCGTCTTGCTTTTTTTCGACATGACAAGATTTTGTCGTTTTTTTCTGAAAATGACATTAAAAAATACGGATTAGTCGAGTAGTCGACTATCTCAAACACTAATTTTTTTTTTATTTCGTCCCCCTCCAAATTCAGAGGGAACCTGTTTGGGGAGCTGGATTTTCCATCACATCAAAAACTGATCTTATGTTGAACTCTGCTCTCGTGGAGAGACAAGGAAATAGGGATGGACTTTGGAAAAGTGAACTTGGGACTTAAAAAAAAAAAAAAAAAAAAAACGTACACAATGCCAGTAAATACTAAATTCAATGTAAAATGATCCCCACTTCCGAACAATTCTAGCGTTTTAGAGCCGTTAACCAAATGGGAGATAAAGTTCGGGTATTTTATGCACTTATGTCGCCAGGCTGAAATAACATTATTTAGAAAGCCATTTTTAGCATGGGGAGTGTTTTGTTTTGTAATTATTGTGTACTTTCACTTAAGAATTCACTAAAAATGAAATATTGTAAAACTTGAAAATACAATTTAAAAAAAAAAAAAAATAGCACGGTAACACAAGTGCCTAAGCACCAAATTGTTGTTTTTTTTTGGGGGGGGGGGGTTGTCATACAAATGCACACCCTTATAACAAAATTTATGTATTTAAATTTTATGATTTGAAAAAAAGTTAATCTCCAAATGTCAAATATAGAATTTTCTGTTTGAAAACAAAGAATACAATTGAATAAATCTATTTCCTTAACCCATGAGTTTTCGATGCTTATTCCTCTCTTCAGAGGAAAAATATTAGTAAATGTTCTGAAGTATATATATATATATATATATAGCTCTTGTTATTGTTGAGCACTATCTAACAACCTCGTCGTTTTCATTAGTCCCGACTTGGGAACATCTCAAACATATATATATATATATATATATATATATATATATATATATATATATATATAGGGGTGGGTGGGTCTGTTTTAGATTATTTCGTGTGGTTTTACGACCTGAGAACAAACTTAGGGTTAGTGGTTAAAACAATTAAAAATGGTTAAGTGCCATAAAATGTTAGAATGACCCAGACGTGATCATTTATGTTTAATTTGTCTTGAAATTAATTTTCGGGTTTGTATTACTGTACACAGATTCGAAAAAGTTGTCAAAAAACAAATATATAACAAATAAATGTTATCAAATGCAAGATAAGTTACTTTTCTACCTAACTGGATATATTTTTTGTGTTTTTATTCAATTTAACATGTTTATTCAGCTCGAAAAGCATACAGTGTTTACCGATGTATTGGAAAATTCAAAATGGCGCCCGACACTCTTTAACACGGTAAGTTCAGGAAAAGATGTTATAAATAATAAACTAGACAAAATACTGTTAGAAATTCGCTCAATATATGTTACCGTGACATAAGTTGACATATATTCGGTGTTTTTTTAATAGTATTTTGTCTAGTTTATTATTTATAACACCTTTTGCCAAACTTTCCATGTTAAAGAGAGTATCGGGCGCCATTTTGAATTTTCCAATACATCGGTAAACACTGCATGTTTTTCGAGCTGAATAAACATGTTACATTGAATAAAAACAAAAAGAAAATGTATCCACTTTGGTAGAAAAGTAACTTATCTTGCCTTTGATAATATTTATTTCTAATATATTTGTTTTGACAACATTTTCGAATGTATGTGTACAGTAGTACAAACCCTAATTTTCTTGTTGCTTCCTGTAGAGTTGTCGACTGCAAAATGAAACGAGTTTTGTTTTTGATTCGTTTTTTCAAATTGTTTTCTTTTTTACATAAGTAAACAAAACTGATCCCTTACTCAAAATTCTAAACTACCTTTTCTTCCCGTCAAGTTTTTTTTTTTTTTTTTTTTAAGAATGTTTACATGTAATTGCCTGTAAGATATAGAATCTCATGGAGAAGGGGGGGGCTAGTTGAGAACAGGTGCTTCTTGTGTAGATTGATTTTTTGGTCAATGTTTAATTTATGTATTAAGTTTTAACGAAATTTTCAGTACAATTTTGTGACAAACTTTGGAGGTTGGACAACCAGTGGTTGGTTGTCCAACCTCCAAAGGGTGTTTATTCCGAAAGCCGTTCTTAACATGGGGAGGTTGAAGAGGTGCTTATTCCGAAAGGCATTTTCATATTTTCAAACTCCCCGTAATCAACTTCTTAAAGGTAAGTCTTCGGGTGGTCCCCCAGTGCACTTTCAATTTTTTTAAACGAACGCATTTCAGGTGAAAACATATTGTACTGAATGTTTTCTGACCTTCGACATTATTGTACCTATTTACTATGCCTCCCCACGGGACAGAGTTAGACACCAGGGTCGTTTTTTAACGTGGAGAAAAGGTACAAAAATAAAATCGGACAACGATGGAAGTGTCAGTTGATTTGCCATATTTTTTTTTTTTTTTTTTATAATTGTCAAGAAGGAGAAGGAGACTTACCAGAGACGACCATCACTTCGTTAGGTCCGCAAACTTCGAACCCCATTTTTGATTCTCCTTTTTCGAGTTCGAATGAATTTTATTTATGTATTTATTTATATATATATATTTAAAATAGCTACGACGACGAAACGTTTCGCTGTTTTTTTAATTAACAAAAAAAAAAAAAAAAAGCTGCGAATTTTTTTTAAAAAGACAAGAATGAAAATATTTCCGTGTTAGAAATTAATAAATTCCTCTTTTTCTTTTTTTTTTCTTTTTTCTTTTGATGAAAAAAAATACTCTCCTCCAAATTTTACGCCCAGTAAATTTTCCCCGTCGTTTCAACAATGGCCGCCGCTCTGACTATAACTGCGATTACGACTGTGACGTCTCGCTCTCTGATTGGCTCGTTTCTTTCTTAACCTCATTAGCATATGACCCGCAAGGTCACATATGACCCCACCTCAAAATACAGAGAATCCGTCGCACAGAATAACGCCACATTTTTTTTTTTTTTACTTGAAGAAAATACTTATTTTTTTGTATTTGTTGTGCGACCCACTTTCTTGAACTGGAAAATGAAATTAGATGCCAAGGGAAGGAGTAATTTATTAAGTATACAAATATGAGGCAGGCGCAATATGATGATGGCGGCATGTTTGCTACGGCATATCAACCCTTTTGCGAGTTATTTACTGCCAAACAAACGTGATACCTGTTGTAAAAACGAACGGTTGCTCGGTTTCATTTATATATATATATATATATATATATATATATATATATATATATATATATATATATATATATATATATAGTCAACTCTTTTATTTATTTATTTTTATTTATTTTTTTTTTTGTTAACATCATACCAATTATAAATGAATAATGATAATTACGTAGCCCGTGATCCCTTGGGTTAGTATTTGTCGCATATCTTATTAAATATATAATCTCTTAGTTTTAACATTGTCTTTAAAAGAATTACAAAATCAAAGGATTTCAAAATGCACTGTGGTGTCATAATAGACCCCTCTCTCTCTCTCTCTCTCTCTCTCTCTCTCTCTCTCTCTCTCTCTCTCTCTCTCTCTCTCTCTTAACCCTTACCTTATCAGAAACGCTCTCTCCCTTTCTCCCTCGCCCCCTTTCCCTCTTTTTCCGTTTTTCTCGTTCTCTTTTAATTATTTGCATCACTCCATTCCTCTCACCACTTTTCTCATCCTTGGTATTTTATTAACACCATAAAACCCTGAGTTGGTTAAGACAGTATCAAAAGAAAGAGGGACAAAGTCTATCCATACAAAATCCATTTTATTTAAAAACCTATCAAGACATTTCCCGCTGCCCAAGTAGGAATAGATTTAAAATTATTTTTTTTTTTACATGGAGGTCATCACTTATCAAGGCCCAGAAGCCACTCAGGAATAAGGGTTATTGTGTGTACAGTAATCAATGGGATAGTATCGTAGTAATAGTTAGTATTGGAGATTTGATATAATGTCATTACTTAAGGGGGCGGTTCATCAGGAATTTGTTTATGTTGGACTTGACGACATCCAAGTTGTAGTCAGGTGGGAAACAGGCAAGCGGCAGAGAGTTCCACAGGCATGCACTTCTCAGAAAGTAGCTTTGTTCATGAAATATACGTTTTGATTTAGGCACAGATAAAGAGTGGGGAAATTACTAACAGTGGTTTTAGCTAGACGGGTGTTTAGCGTGAAAGATTGGCGAGGGGGACCAGAGATTTGAGCTCAGACGAGCACTTGCCAGGGAAATAACAATAAAACAAAGACAGGCTCGCAACGTCTCTTCTGTGGGAGAGAGGTTGCAGGGAAGAGAAAACGCCCCCCCCACACACACACTAAGCCACAAAGTCTATTTTGTACTTTGTCAAGGCAGGGTAGGCTGTTTTTAGAAGCTCCAGCCCAGATGTGGCAGCAGTACTCCATCTTTGGACGTGCTTGGCTTTTATACAGATAGAGAATTGCATCAGTAGTGAGATATCTTCTGGAGCGGTAGAAGGATCCCACCATCTTTCCCAGCGGCCCGGGCAACAGACTTGATATAAGTGTTCCATTTCAGATCAGGAGTAAAGGTCAAACCCAGAAGCTTGTCAAAACATGAAGCCTCCCCCAAGATGAGAGCCATCCATTTCAATTGATGCCAGATGGGGATCAGAGCGTTGATGATGTAAAGGTAGGAGTTTTGTTTTAGATACATTAAAAGTAATCAGCCACCTCTTCCCCCACTGTACCACATGCTCAACATCAGAGGGGAGAGAATCAGAGAGAGCTTTGTCATTTATGGCCTTTGATGTGTTGCCATAGATGGTCGTGTCATCAGCATAGATGTCAACGAATGATTTTAGTATGTGTTTTGGGAGATCATTGATGTAGATCAGGAAGAGAGTTGGGCCCAGGATGGACCCCTGGGGGACTCCAGCATTAATACTGTGAGCCTCTGATTCCTGCCCATCAACCACTGCTCTAATGAGCAGAGAGAAATGATTTAATTATTGAGAAAACATTTCCAGTTATACTGTAGTTGGAAATCTTGTCAAGTAGACCCGTATGCCATACCTTATCAAAGGCCTTTGATATGTTAAGAGCAATTGCCCTAGAAAGGAAGCCTTTGTCGAGAGATTCACTAATCCTATGAGATATAACTGTTAGCACATCAGCTGTAGATCTAGCAGAACGAAAACCATATTGCATGTCACTTAGGAGGGTATTTCTGCTGAGGTGGTTGACTACTTCTCTATTTAACATGGATTCCAGTAACTTACTCAAGACACACAAGAGACTTATTGGTCTGTACTGAGAGGGAGATGACTTATCACCTGAGTTCTTAAATACAGGGCATACTGATGAGGTTTTCCAGGGTGTTGGAAAGCACTTCTCCTTAAGGAAGTGCTTAAACAGTTTTGTAAGTATGGGGGCAAGTTCTGGTCGAAGTTTTTTCAATACTATAATTGAAATGCCATCTTAGCCAGTTGCTTTACTGGAATCAACCCCACACACACACAGATATTTGTATGTTGGATAGTGTTGTAGGAGGAAATACGGGGAGTTTATGACCTTCGTCACAGAGGGTAGTTAACTGCAAAGTTCTTGGCAAATATTTTGGCCATTTCTCATGCTGGTGAAATGACCTCAGGTTCATTGATGATGGTTGGGATAGAACGCTTGCTTCTGTTCAGGATCCTGTTTGCTATTTGCCAAAACTGGTGGGAACGAAGCCGCTGCTCAGCTACTTTGGATTTGACGGACTGAGCATATAACTCTTTTACAGTGGTTGCTGGCAGTCCTGAAAGCAGCTTTAGTCTCAGTACATCTATTATGTTGGTAGCTATGGAAAAAGTGATTTCTGTGCGCAATGGCAGCAGCACATTCTGGGGAGAACCATAGCTGGCTGTTAGGTTTTTGTAGGAATTTTTTGGATGATATGAATCGGTCTATGCCTACAATTAACCATTCGGTCAGGTCTGATACTATAGAGGACACATCCTTTTTAAACATGGAATGGAGAGGTAGATCAGATATGAATGTATGGAAGCTATCCCAGTCAGCCATAGAGTATCGATATACAGTACGGTGGAGAGGTACATCTGAAGACTTATTGTATTTCATTTTTATCTTAACTGATACGATGGAGTGGTTGGAGGATCCCAGGGGAGATAGAACAGAACATGAACATAGCTCAAGGGAAATTGTAAGAAAAAGATCTAGAAGGCTTGCATACTGACCGGTAGTATCGGGCACACGAGTGGGTTCGTGCACAATCTGAGTGAGGTCATAGGAAATGGCAAAATCATGACAGAACCTCTCCTCATCATCTGTTTTATTTGAGTGGGTCAGCCATTCCACATTATGGACATTGAAGTCACCACAAATGTGAATGTTAGCTGAAGGATGAGCAGACAGGATGAGGTCAATTTTCTCTGATATACTATTCACAACTAGAGATAAAATAGGTTTAATGCTTCCAAAATTCGTACTATAAAATTATCCGCAAGGACCCGTGGCGCAGTGGTTAGAGTACTTGGAAAAATCAATTGTAAATGTGATATTCTCCTGAAGGTTGAAGGTTCAATTCTCAGTGTGGGCGAAAAATACAATTGCGAATTACTTAGGACCTCTATCCAGTTATGGTCGACAGAACGAGAGCATACTACCCCCGTGAAGTAAATAATACGAAATCCAATGACTTTACTATTAATAATGAAAGTTAGACAAGACAAAAATTAAAATACAATAAAATATAATTTAAATCAGTCTTTCTCAACCGGGGTCACATGGCCTCTCGATTAGTGATCGTACAACAATTTGCTACAGCATATCTTCACGATTTTCTAATCTGACAACTGTTGAAACAAAGTCCAGAAACCGTCTTCATGTTAGGAATAATACTTGCCTTGCTGTGTTGTTGGACATGAAGGGTCTCGTTACGTGAGTTCAACAGCAGGTGTGCCATTTTCAGCAAAATTTGCACTTTGATTTAAAATATAATATTTATGCATGAGATAAGTTATAGTTCCTATTTACAATGCCTCCCCACGGGACAGAGTTAGACACCAGGGTCGTTTTTTAACGTGGAGAAAAGGAACAAAAATTAAAATTGCCTCAGTCGTGAAGGATTTCTCCTCCACTGAGATAAGTTATAGTTAATAATATACAACAAAATCTGAATTGTTTTTGTTGTTGTTGAAATGCAGGGGCAGGGGAGGGGTTGGGTCACAAGTGTTGAGAAGCGCGGTAACAGGGCCACAGATCATCAAAGGTTGAGAAACACTAATTTAGACAAAAGTCAAGGCAAAACAATCAAACTAGTAGTCAAGATATAAACGTAAATAATCAAATTCTACCCAATTTACACCATTAACAATTACTACACTACCACCTTACATTCATTAACCCTTATCCTCGAGTGGCCTTCGAGCCTTGATAAGTGATGATTCCCAAGTAAAAAGAAAAAGGCAGAGATGAATGATCATTAACAGCCATTTAATGCAATCGTTGTAGTGTCTGAATGTTATATTATCAACATCTCCCATTTCCAAGAAACAAGTCTTAGAAATTAAAAAAAAAAAAAAAGATTAAAAAAAGTAAATAACCAAGACATGCAGCCTAGTGCACTAAAACGTGCAGCCTAGTGCATGTTTTAGTGATGCATACAAATGGTAAACATGACTCAGCTTTCCTTTGTATACCTCGGTGAACAACTTCCTATAAACTTTCTTCTGGTGATAAACTTATTCATTTTTTTATTTTTTTTTTATTTTAAAATCTTTTTTGGTGCTAGTGCATTTATTGATCTGCACCATTTTTGAAATAGTATTTTTGAAGTTTAATTAAAGTTTAATGATATCTGTTTTTATTAAATTGTAAGGTTAAAGTACAGAATAGGTACAAAATACCTCCCTCCCCCTCCCCATGTTTTTCCACCATTCCCCGTGAATTTTGGGCCATAACACAGTGGAT
Organism: Euprymna scolopes; assembly: GCF_053919585.1. Lineage (NCBI taxonomy): Eukaryota > Metazoa > Mollusca > Cephalopoda > Sepiida > Sepiolidae > Euprymna > Euprymna scolopes. Next base: position 17,965,911 of record NC_136511.1, on the reverse strand, counting down.
ATCTCAAGTAGTCAGCTTCTTTGGGATTTTATCTTCTCGGTGGTTCACTAACAAATGCCAGAATCTAAGGGTGAAAAAATTACATGGGGTGGGGATGGGAGGCAGTCAGGGCCAGCCTTGCAGGAGTGAGCTGGTCAATTGGAGTTCGACGTTCAAGAAAGCAGTTGATTTTTCTGATGACTCATGGTCAGTTGGGCCGACATGCCTCTCTGAGCAAGGCGAACTCTCATAGCGCAGCAGAGAAAATGGTAATGAGTGCGAAAACTGTGCCTCAAAAACACTCACGTATCTGCGCGTCTTGTAAGGTTCAGCTGTTGAATAATAGAAAAAAAAAAATGGCGACGCCCAGTTAATGATTTCTTGTCTGCCATATGCAAATGAGATGCTGTTGGTTTACTTTGAATAAAAGACTGTTTTTTGCAGACCGAATCATTAGGATTTCAAAGTAAAGAGATTTGACAGCAGTGTGTCGAATTTAACCTTGAACATTATTAGTGGAAAGTGCAGAATAGTTAATCTTTTGGGGAAAGTACAGAATAGTTAACAATCTGTTAGGGAAAGTACAGAATAGTTAACAATCTGTTAGGGAAAGTACAGAATAGTTAACAATCTGTTTGGGAAAGTACAGAATAGTTAACAATCTGTTTGGGAAAGTACAGAATAGTTAACAATCTGTTAGGGAAAGTACAGAATAGTTAACAATCTGTTAGGGAAAGTACAGAATAGTAAACAATCTGTTTGGGAAAGTGCAGAATAGTTAACAATCTTTTGGGGAAAGTACAGAATAGTTAACAATCTGTTTGGGAAAGTGCAGAATATTTAACAATCTTTTGGGGAAAGTACAGAATAGTTAACAATCTTTTGGGGAAAGTACAGAATAGTTAACAATCTGTTTGGGAAAGTACAGAATAGTTAACAATCTGTTAGGGAAAGTACAGAATAGTTAACAATCTGTTTGGGAAAGTGCAGAATAGTTAACAATCTGTTAGGGAAAGTACAGAATAGTTAACAATCTGTTTGGGAAAGTACAGAATAGTTAACAATCTGTTAGGGAAAGTACAGAATAGTAAACAATCTGTTTGGGAAAGTGCAGAATAGTTAACAATCTGTTTGGGAAAGTGCAGAATAGTTAACAATCTTTTGGGGAAAGTACAGAATAGTTAACAATCTTTTGGGGAAAGTACAGAATAGTTAACAATCTGTTTGGGGAAAGTACAGAATAGTTAACAATCTGTTTGTGTGTGTGTGTGTGTGTGTGTGTGTGTGTGTGTGTAATAGGCAGCATATTTAACAATCTTTTGGGGAAAGTACAGAATAGTTAACAATCTGTTTGGGAAAGTGCAGAATATTTAACAATCTTTTGGGGAAAGTACAGAATAGTTAACAATCTGTTTGGGAAAGTACAGAATAGTTAACAATCTGTTAGGGAAAGTACAGAATAGTTAACAATCTGTTTGGGAAAGTACGGAATAGTTAACAATCTTTTGGGGAAAGTACAGAATAGTAAACAATCTGTTAGGGAAAGTACAGAATAGTTAACAATCTTTTGGGGAAAGTACAGAATAGTTAACAATCTGTTTGGGAAAGTGCAGAATATTTAACAATCTTTTGGGGAAAGTACAGAATAGTTAACAATCTTTTAGGGAAAGTACAGAATAGTTAACAATCTGTTTGGGAAAGTACAGAATAGTTAACAATCTGTTAGGGAAAGTACAGAATAGTTAACAATCTGTTTGGGAAAGTACAGAATAGTTAACAATCTGTTTGGGAAAGTACAGAATAGTTAACAATCTGTTTGGGAAGTACAGAATAGTTAACAATCTGTTAGGGAAAGTACAGAATAGTTAACAATCTGTTTGGGAAAGTACAGAATAGTTAACAATCTGTTAGGGAAAGTACAGAATAGTAAACAATCTGTTTGGGAAAGTGCAGAATAGTTAACAATCTTTTGGGGAAAGTACAGAATAGTTAACAATCTGTTTGGGAAAGTGCAGAATATTTAACAATCTTTTGGGGAAAGTACAGAATAGTTAACAATCTTTTGGGGAAAGTACAGAATAGTTAACAATCTGTTTGGGAAAGTACAGAATAGTTAACAATCTGTTAGGGAAAGTACAGAATAGTTAACAATCTGTTTGGGAAAGTGCAGAATAGTTAACAATCTGTTAGGGAAAGTACAGAATAGTTAACAATCTCTTTGGGAAAGTACAGAATAGTTAACAATCTGTTTGGGAAAGTACAGAATAGTTAACAATCTGTTAGGGAAAGTACAGAATAGTAAACAATCTGTTTGGGAAAGTGCAGAATAGTTAACAATCTTTTGGGGAAAGTACAGAATAGTTAACAATCTGTTTGGGAAAGTGCAGAATATTTAACAATCTTTTGGGGAAAGTACAGAATAGTTAACAATCTTTTGGGGAAAGTACAGAATAGTTAACAATCTGTTTGGGAAAGTACAGAATAGTTAACAATCTGTTAGGGAAAGTACAGAATAGTTAACAATCTGTTTGGGAAAGTGCAGAATAGTTAACAATCTGTTAGGGAAAGTACAGAATAGTTAACAATCTCTTTGGGAAAGTACAGAATAGTTAACAATCTCTTTGGGAAAGTACAGAATAGTTGACAATTAAGAATTAATTACAGACTCTCAGCTGAAGGATCGTGTTAAGAGAACTTATAACTCATATATATTTCAGTTTAGTTAAGCAAAACTTTTGCATTTCTGCCATTCAACCTAAGAAAACAGATGCCACTTGTAATCTTCCCCGTGCATCCACCCAAAATAAACATCTGTTATTTGTTTATAAACTGGTTGGTTGAATCTTGGAAGGAAGTTGATACTGTGATGGGTCATTAAACTGCTTTTAATGCATATTACAGAAGACGATAATAACACTCAAGATAAGTTTAGTAGTCCAAATAATTCAAATAATTCAAATTATCAATCCTCATCCCAAATATTCTGAAACATAGTATCTTGTGTTGTTTCTGACATTCAGACACATGCACGACTTTTCTTTACATAATAGATGAAAATACATCCTAAAATGAAATACAGAGCACACTTTTCTGCCTTGGCAGGGTTCAAAATCAGTTTCGAAATCTAGTGGGTGAAAATAGATGTTGCAAGTTTATTTCTACTCCATTTTTTTTCATGGCAAGTGCTCGACTAAGCCTTAATCTATAGTCTCCCTCTCCTGTAAAACATTCACAACAAACACTTGTCTAGCTACAACTACTAACACTAACAAAACAAGGTCAGACCCTTCCTCCACACACACATACACACACGCGTATACACACACATTACATACATATATACACACACACGTATATACACACAGTACACACATATACGCACACACTCATATGCACACTCATACACACATATGCACAAATACACACACATATGCGCACATATACACATATATATGCACACAAATACATACACATATACATACGCATATACACAGACAAATACACACACACATATACACACATATTGCACACACATATACACACACACTGCACACATATTCTTATATACACATACACTGATATACACACTCATATACACACTCATATACACATATACACACATATACACACATACACACGTATATACACAAACACATACACTCAAACAAACGGAGTGGCATGCTGCCTATTACACACACACACACACACACACACACATATTCACACTAACAAATATATATAGACATACATTTGTAACCCTCATGTTTGATATTCACTAAACATTTTTGTACCCAAAATGCAAGTTTACGTAAACTTTTCCAAATGGCCATTTCTGAGTAGAAATAAGTTTTACATTTTTGTAAACTTGTAGTTATTTAAATGTTTTGTTATTTAAATGTTTTGTTATTTAAATGTCTTGTTATTTAAATGTTTTGTTATTTAAATGTCTTGTTATTTAAATGTCTTGTTATTTAAATGTTTTGTTATTTAAATGTTTTGTTATTTAAATGTTTTGTTATTTAAATGTCTTGTTATTTAAATGTTTTTTATTTAAATGTTTTGTTATTTAAATGTTTTGTTATTTAAATGTTTTGTTATTTAAATGTCTTGTTATTTAAATGTCTTGTTATTTAAATGTTTTGTTATTTAAATGTCTTGTTATTTAAATGTTTTGTTATTTAAATGTTTTGTTATTTAAATGTTTTGTTATTTAAATGTCTTGTTATTTAAATGTTTTGTTATTTAAATGTCTTGTTATTTAAATGTCTTGTTATTTAAATGTTTTGTTATTTAAATGTTTTGTTATTTAAATGTTTTGTTATTTAAATGTCTTGTTATTTAAATGTTTTGTTATTTAAATGTTTTGTTATTTAAATGTTTTGTTATTTAAATGTTTTGTTATTTAAATGTCTTGTTATTTAAATGTCTTGTTATTTAAATGTTTTGTTATTTAAATGTCTTGTTATTTAAATGTTTTGTTATTTAAATGTTTTGTTATTTAAATGTTTTGTTATTTAAATGTTTTGTTATTTAAATGTCTTGTTATTTAAATGTCTTGTTATTTAAATGTTTTGTTATTTAAATGTTTTGTGATTTAAATGTCTTGTTATTTAAATGTTTTGTTATTTAAATCTTTTGTTATATAAATGTTTTGTTATTGAAATGCTTTGTTATTTAAATGTCTTGTTATTAAAATGTTTTGTTATTTAAATGTTTTGTGATTTAAATGTTTTGTTATTTAAATGTCTTGTTATTTAAATGTCTTGTTATTTAAATGTTTTGTTATTTAAATGTCTTGTTATTTAAATGTCTTGTTATTTAAATGTTTTGTTATTTAAATGTTTTGTTTTGTAAATATTTTGTTATTTAAATGTCTTGTTATTTAAATATTTTGTTATTTAAATGTCTTGTTATTTAAATGTCTTGTTATTTAAATGTTTTTTATTTAAAAGTTTTGTTATTTAAATGTTTTGTTATTCAAATGTCTTGTTATTTAAATGTTTTGTTATGTAAATATTTTGTTATTTAAATGTCTTGTTATTTAAATATTTTGTTATTTAAATGTCTTGTTATTTAAATGTCTTGTTATTTAAATGTTTTTTATTTAAAAGTTTTGTTATTTAAATGTTTTGTTATTCAAATGTCTTGTTATTTAAATGTCTTGTCATTTAAATGTCTTATTATTCAAATGTTTTGTTATTTAAATGTCTTGTTATTTAAATGTTTTGTTATTTAAATGTTTTGTTATTTAAATGTCTTGTTATTTAAATGTTTTGTTATTTAAATGTTTTGTTATTTAAATGTTTTGTTATTTAAATGTTTTGTTATTTAAATGTCTTGTTATTTAAATGTTTTGTTATTTAAATGTCTTGTTATTTAAATGTCTTGTTATTTAAATGTTTTGTTATTTAAATGTTTTGTTATTTAAATGTTTTGTTATTTAGATGTTTTGTTATTTAAATGCCTTGTTATTTAAATGTTTTGTTATTTAAATGTTTTGTTATTTAAATATCTTGTTATTTAAATGTTTTGTTATTTAAATGTTTTGGTATTTAAATGTCTTGTTATTTAAATGTTTTGTTATTTAAATGTTTTGTTATTGAAATGTTTTGTTATTTAAATGTTTTGTTATTTAAATGTCTTGTTATTTAAATGTCTTGTTATTTAAATGTTTTATTATTTAAATGTTTTGTTATTTAAATGTTTTGTTATTTAAATGTTTTGTTATTTAAATGTTTTGTTATTTAAATGTCTTGTTATTTAAATGTTTTGTTATTTAAATGTCTTGTTATTTAAATGTTTTGTTATTTAAATGTATTGTTATTTAAATGCTTTGTTATTTAAATGTTTTTTATTTAAATGTTTTGTTATTTAAATGTCTTGTTATTTAAATGTTTTGTTATTTAAATGTCTTGTTATTTAAATGTTTTGTTATTTAAATGTCTTGTTATTTAAATGTCTTCTCATTTAAATGTTTTGTTATTTAAATGTTTTGTTATTTAAATTTCTTGTTATTAAAATTTCTTGTTATATAAATTTCTTGTTATTTAAAGGTCTTGTTATTTAAATGTCTTGTTATTTAAATGTTTTTTATTTAAATGTCTTGTTATTTAAATTTTTTGTTATTCAAATGTTTTGTTATTTAAGTGTTTTGCTATTTAAATGTCTTGTTATTTAAAGGTCTTGTCATTTAAATGTCTTGTCATTTAAATGTCTTGTCATTTAAATGTCTTGTGATTTAAATGTTTTGTGATTTAAATGTGTTGTTATTTAAATTTCTTGTTATTTAAATTTCTTGTTATTTAAATTTCTTGTGATATAAATTTCTTGCTATTTAAATGTCTTGTTATTTAAATGTCTTGTTATTTAAATGTTTTTTATTAAAATGTTTTGTTATTTAAATGTCTTGTCATCTAAATGTCTTGTTATATAAATTTTTTGTTATTTAAATATCTTGTTATATAAATGTTTTATTTAAATGATTCGTTATTTAAATGTCTTGTTATTTAAATGTCTTGTTATTTAAATGTCTTGTTATTTAAATGTCTTGTTATTAAAATGTTTTTTATTTAAATGTTTGGTTATTTAAATGTCTTGTTATTTAAATGTCTTGTTATTTAAATATCTTGTTATTTAAATGTCTTGTTATTAAAATGTCTTGTTATTTAAATATTTTTTATTTAAATGATTTGTTATTGAAAAGTTTTGTTATTTAAATGGTTTGTTATTTAAATGTTTTGTTATATAAATGTTTTATTTAAATGATTTGTTATTTAAATATTTTGTTATTTAAATGTCTTGTTATTTAAATGTTTTGTTATTAAAATGTTTTTTTATTTAAATTTTTTGTTATATAAATGTTTTGTTATTTAAATATTTTGTTATTTAAATATTTTGTTATTCAAATGTTTTGTTATTTAAATGTTTTGTTATTTTAATGTTTTGTGATTTAAATGTTTTGTGATTTAAATGTTTTGTGATTTAAATGTTTTGTTAGTTAAATGTTTTGTTATTTAAATGTCTGGTTATTTAAATGTCTTGTTATTTAAAAGTTTTGTTATTTAAAAGTTTTGTTATTTAAAAGTTTTGTTATGTAAATGTCTTGTTATTAAAATGTCTTGTTATTTAAATGTCTTGTTATTTAAATATTTTGTTATTTAAATGTCTTGTTATTTAAATATTTTGTTATTTAAATGTCTTGTTATTTAAATGTTATGTTATTTAAATGTTTTGTTATTTAAATGTCTTGTTATTTAAATGTTTTGTTATTTAAATGTTTTGTTATTTAAATGTTTTGTTATTTAAATGTTTTGTTATTTAAATGTCTTGTTATTTAAATGTTTTGTTATTTAAATGTCTGTTTATTTAAATGTCTTGTTATTTAAATGTTTTGTTATTTAAATGTTTTGTTATTTAAATGTTTTGTTATTTAGATGTTTTGTTATTTAAATGTCTTGTTATTTAAATGTTTTGTTATTTAAATGTCTTGTTATTTTAATGTTTTGTTATTTAAATGTTTTGTTATTTAAATATCTTGTTATTTAAATGTTTTGTTATTTAAATGTTTTGGTATTTAAATGTCTTGTCATTTAAATGTTTTGTTATTTAAATGTCTTGTTATTTAAATGTTTTGTTATTGAAATGTTTTGTTATTTAAATGTTTTGTTATTTAAATGTCTTGTTATTTAAATGTCTTGTTATTTAAATGTTTTGTTATTTAAATGTTTTGTTATTTAAATGTTTTGTTATTTAAATGTTTTGTTATTTAAATGTCTTGTTATTTAAATGTTTTGTTATTTAAATGTCTTGTTATTTAAATGTTTTGTTATTTAAATGTTTTGTAATTTAAATGTATTGTTATTTAAATGCTTTGTTATTTAAATGTTTTTTTATTTAAATGTTTTGTTATTTAAATGTCTTGTTATTTAAATGTTTTGTAATTTAAATGTCTTGTTATTTAAATGTTTTGTCATTTAAATGTTTTGTTATTTAAATGTTTTGTTATTTAAATGTTTTGTTATTAAAATTTCTTGTTATTAAAATTTCTTGTTATATAAATTTCTTGTTATTTAAAGGTCTTGTTATTTAAATGTCTTGTTATTTAAATGTTTTTTATTTAAATGTCTTGTTATTTAAATTTTTTGTTATTCAAATGTTTTGTTATTTAAGTGTTTTGCTATTTAAATGTCTTGTTATTTAAAGGTCTTGTTATTTAAATGTCTTGTCATTTAAATGTCTTGTCATTTAAAAGTTCTTGTGATTTAAATGTTTTGTGATTTAAATGTGTTGTTATTTGAATTTCTTGTTATTTAAATTTCTTGTGATATAAATTTCTTGCTATTTAAATGTCTTGTTATTTAAATGTTTTGTTATTTAAATGTTTTTTATTAAAATGTTTTGTTATTTAAATGTCTTGTCATCTAAATGTCTTGTTATATAAATTTTTTGTTATTTAAATATCTTGTTATATAAATGTTTTATTTAAATGATTCGTTATTTAAATGTCTTGTTATTTAAATGTCTTGTTATTTAAATGTCTTGTTATTTAAATGTCTTGTTATTTAAATGTTTTTTATTTAAATGTTTGGTTATTTAAATGTCTTGTTATTTAAATGTCTTGTTATTTAAATATCTTGTTATTTAAATGTCTTGTTATTTAAATGTCTTGTTGTTTAAATATTTTTTATTTAAATGATTTGTTATTGAAAAGTTTTGTTATTTAAATGGTTTGTTATTTAAATGTTTTGTTATATAAATGTTTTATTTAAATGATTTGTTATTTAAATATTTTGTTATTTAAATGTCTTGTTATTTAAATGTCTGGTTATTTAAATGTTTTGTTATTAAAATGTTTTGTTATTTAAATTTTTTGTTATATAAATGTTTTGTTATTTAAATATTTTGTTATTTAAATGTTTTGTTATTCAAATGTTTTGTTATTTAAATGTTTTGTTATTTTAATGTTTTGTGATTTAAATGTTTTGTGATTTAAATGTTTTGTGATTTAAATGTTTTGTTAGTTAAATGTTTTGTTATTTAAATGTCTGGTTATTTAAATGTCTTGTTATTTAAAAGTTTTGTTATTTAAAAGTTTTGTTATTTAAAAGTTTTGTTATGTAAATGTCTTGTTATTAAAATGTCTTGTTATTTAAATGTCTTGTTATTTAAATGTTTTGTTATTTAAATGTTTTTATTTAAATGTTTTGTTAAGTAAACGTATTGTTATTTAAATGTCTTGTTATTTAAATGTTTTGTTATTTAAATGTTTTGTGATTTAAAAGTTTTTTTTATTTAAATGTTTTGTGATTTAAATGTTTTGTTATTTAAATGTCTTGTTATTTAAATGTTTTGTTATTTAAATGATTTGTGATTTAAATGTTTTGTTATTTAAATGTCTTGTTATTCAAATGTTTTGTTATTTAAATGTCTTGTTATTTAAATGTCTTGTTATTTAAATGTCTTGTTATGTAAATGTCTTGTTATTTAAATGTCTTGTTATTCAAATGTTTTGTTATTTACATTTTTTGTGATTTAATCATGTTTTCCTTGACTTTTCATTTACAAAACTGTTTTTCATGCTAAATTAGCACTTGCCAGTTGGTGACCATCCTACTTCCTCAATATTCATTTTCATTTAAAATGTACGCATCCATTTACTATGCTTTATTTTTGTTGTGGGGTTAAATGGTGATAAGAACGATGGAACACAGGATTTTTAGGAAACGAACATGTATTAACATATATTACAAGCTAAGCAAGTTGAGCAATACCATTCCTCAACGGTAGGGCGTGTGTACCCAACCTCCTTGGTCGCGTGCCAGTCTCTGACTGCCGGGCACCGGTCTCGTTACCGGAAGTGACGTCACCAGAGGAAGTGACGTCATGATATAGTCCATTAATCCCATGGAGGGGCGTCTCCAACAATTGTCTTGCTTTACTTTAACATAACCTTTACAGACAATTTATATTGTTGGCATAGTTATTGGCAAAGAACCCAAAAATGCTATTGTCATCCAAAATGGCCTTACCAATGCCAGGGACCATTATTTCATATTAGGGACCTTTCATCAATAGCAATTAAGTTAACTAGTGTAAAGTTTGACAAGGGTCACACTGAGTGCATTATACTAATCCAAATCTGCAAAACAAAATGATTCCCACAGTTGAATCAAAGATGGCTGAGATATAAAGCTAAAGCTAAATCTTAGACAAGCTCCAACTTCTGTTCCATCGCCAAAATGTGGCATCTCTGTGCTTGTTCTGCAAGTATTTAATGGCAAGTGCTCGGACAAACTCAAAGCACATGTACCATAACCCAACAAAGACTTTAAGGAGTGTTCACCAGGATATAAGTGCAGCTCTAAGTGGTTCCCTAAGAAAGATCAGCAGCTTAGCCTTGATCGTCTGTACGATGACAGAGTTTGATGTGTGATTCTGATTATTCCTTTTCCATAAGTAGTCCGCAAAGTAAAAAAACAAAAAACAAAGGAAAACAATTCAAAGTCTCCAGGGAAATAAGGGGGAGGGGCACTCCATGCTGTGTTTCTTTTAGATCCATGGGCCATAGCCTGTTCCTGGCACTAGGGTAGGAGCCCTTTCCAGTTGCTGTCTGCTGAAAGAAAATAACTCTAACTTAGCTTGATAGTTAAGTTATAAATCCTGTAGACAATAAATAAAACCTCCAGTCGTCAGTTCTTGTTTTTGCAAGAATTATATTATCAAATAAAACGTTAGAGATGCCCTTCCATGGGATTAATGGAGTATCTCATGACGTCACTTGTGTTAGTGACGTCACTTCCGGTATCGAGTATCGGTGCCCGGCAGTCAGAGATTGGCACACGAACTAGATGTTAATTAAACCCATGAGTTGTGGCCATACGCTTTTCCCTTTATTATACTTATATCTGTAATAGATGTTATAATCACCAAAATAAATTAAATAAATTAACATTATTAACATTATTAACATTAAATAAATTATTGTTATAATCAGCCAAATAAATTAACACTTTATGAGGCACTAAAGGAAGAAAAACCAAATGTTAAAAATATGAACATTTTTGACACATGTTACACCTACGAGGGGCGTGCAATAAGTAATGCCTCTGACCCACTTCCAGTTGTCTGATCTAGCTGAAAGTTTGCATGTGCAATGATTTATATCTCTACGGGTTATGTGGCAAATTACAGCTCTGAACTAATTGTGGTTTCCGTTTTACAGGTGTTTGAACTGAGTCAGGTGTGAAATGGGGCATGTTGAATGTTGAGCAGTGATCCGGTTTTTGTATTTGAAAGGACGCACACCACAAGCGACTTTTGATGAAATGAAAGAAACTTATGGTGATAATGCCCCATCATATGACCTTGTAAAACGCTGGCATCGTGAATTCAAACATGGCCGGAAGTCTGTGGAAACAGCTCCCAGACCTGGTCGCCCCCTTCTGCCATTGATGAGGCATCTGTCCATCAAGTTGAGGCTGCCATTTTGGAAGATCGGTGCATTACTATTCGCCAAATAGCCCAAGATGTCAAGATTAGTACAGAGTCTGTGGAAACTATCATTCATGACTATTTGCATATGCATAAGGTGTCTACCAGATGGATTCCCATGTTACTCACACGATTCCAGAAGCGAGAACACGTTGAGTGCTCGAGGATGAATTTGGAGATTTACCAAGAAGATGAGTCAAAGTTTTTCAAAAGACTGATTATATAGGATGAAACCTGAGTCCATCACTATGATCCAGAGACCAAAGCCCAGTCAATGCAGTAGAAGCACTTGGACTCACCACCTCCAAAGAAGGCAAGGGTGCAGCCCTCTGCTGGCAAGGTCATGCTCACAGTCTTCTGGGACCAGGATGGAGTAGTGATGACAGATTTCCTGGCAAAGGGTACCACGATTATATGAACCTATTATGCTTCACTTTTGAGGAAATTAAGGGAGGCTATCAAAATCAAGAGGTGGGGCAAGATCAGCAAAGTTACCCTCCTCCTACAGGACAACGCTCCGGTCCACAACTCACATGTCGCCAGATCAGAAGCACGGGCGTGTGGTTATGAAATCCTTCCCCATCCTCCCTACTCTCCTGACCTTGCACCCTCTGACTTTCACCTCTTCCCAGCCATGAAGTTGTTTTTGAAAGGAAAGCGTTTCCCAGATGATGCAGCCTTGATTTCTGAAGTTACATTGTGGTTGGAGGACCAAACTGGGGTATTCTACAAAAACGGTCTCCAGAGCTGCATCAAACGATGAGAGAAATGCATAACTCTGGGTGGTTCCTATGTAGAGAAAGACTAATAACTGTGCCAAGTTTCGTTGCTCTACTGCTATGGGAATTGGGTCAGGGGCATTACTTATTGCACGCCCCTTGTATGTGCAAAATAAAACAAAATTAGATCTATGATTAGAAAAAGGGATTTTCATAGGATATGACAAATACAGTCCAGCCTATTTTTTTTTATATTTCAATGAAAAGAAAATCTGTAACAAAAACAAAAAAACAAATACGGTAAGTTGTCTTGACAATGCAAGGGAGACAACTCAGAATATCCTAAACCAAACTAATCACACTCAAGATGAGAACAGTAGTCCAATGAATCCAAATAATACGAATAACCAATCCTCATCTAAAAAAACTCAGAAAAAAAACAATATCTTCCATTCATCGCTTACTTCATTATGAGTTTCTGCCATTGTTCCGGTAGCAAATGACTGGATGAAATACAGGATATATCTTCATATAAAATGTTGTGGAGACAGAATGTATAAAAAAGAAAGAAAAACAATCAAACACAGAAAGAAATATCAAACAACAGATTGGTCGGTCTTATTCGGATCAACAAGCGTCTTCAAATTTTTTTGAAGATGTTTGTTGATCCGATCGAAACTGATCAATCTCTCCTTTAATTTTTTTTTCCTGTGTTTAATTGTTTTTCCTCCTTCTCTCTCTCAGTATCTTCTGTTGGTCGCACATTTGATTGTGAGTTTCTTCTACTAGTGTTCCGGTAACAAATATTATTCTAAAAAAAATATGTGAAGCCGTCTGTTGTATTTTTGTTGATTCAGTAGGATTATACAGCACTGTTTATATTGTTCCGTATATAGTGATATTTTATATCTATGTGTTTTACCCGTTGACTTGTGATGAAATTTTTTTGCTATGCAGATTGCACTTTGATTGCCTGAAGATATTGTTGTTTGCTTCCATTTCCTTGCGTTATTTATTTCATTTGACGATTGCATGAGGTACTGTACTTCCTGTATGGATGGTGTTATTACTGTATATTCAACATCACATGTAGATAAAACTACTGTATGCGGCTTTATACTTTTCTAGGCAATAACAGGTTTTAGAAGCAATATCCAGACGTACTTTTCTTGTCTTCAGGGTTTTCTAGGCAATAACAGGTTTTAGAAGCAATATCCAGACGTACTTTTCTTGTCTTCAAAGTTTTCTAGGCAATAACAGGTTTTAGAAGCAATAACCAGACATACTTTTCTTGTCTTCAGAGTTTCCCTAACCCATAACCCTAATCGGCATCAGTAAATCTGCTTAATTTTTGACTGCTTTCACATTTCCTGAAAGATAGACAAAAACATTTAAATTTCCCTTTAAATATCTGAATACATATTTCACTGCATTCCAGTGTTTGGTTGTAATGTTCTGGTTGTATTGGGATAACTTATTTACGACCCATGAAATATCAGGCCTGGTGCAAGTAGATAAACTAAGTTTTCTTATAACTGTACTTTGTAGAATCAAAAATATTTGCTTCTTTTGAAAAAAAAAATGATGTTCACATGGTGTTAGTATTGGCTTGCAGTCTAGCATATTAAACTTTTCTAGTAATTTCTCAACATATGCCTGTTTGTTCATTTTTATTTCATTTGCTTTGACTATGAAGTACACGACCGCTGCAAGGAAGGTGGGCTCTCTCTACCATACTAGAAAGTTGCTTATGCCTGAAAGTATCCTGTACCTCTACAAGGGCACCATTCGCCCATGTATGGAGTATTGTTGTCATATTTGGGCTAATGCACCTGCTACTAGTCTCTCGTTCTTGGACAGGGTTCAAAAGAGAGTCACCAACCTGATAGGTCCTGAGCTGTAATCCAAGCTTCAACCACTGTCCCATCGATAAAATGTTGCATCCCTCTGCCTGTTTTACAAGTATTTTAATGGTGGATGCTCTGACGAACTACAAGCCGTTGTACCTCCTCGATGTAAATAACCCTGTCAAACCCGACAAGCAGCAAAGTTCCACCCCTACACAGTAGAGATCATTAGATTAGCCTTCTACTTTAATAGTTTCTTCCCCAGAACTGCTAGACTTTGGAATTCCCTTCTGGATTCATGTTTTCCCAACCATACTGACATGCAGAAGTTCAAGTGCAAGATGTATATTCACATTACATTAAATAGTGAATAGACATCTTGCTGCTCGACTCCCTACATGGTATCCCTGCAACTACTATCTCCAATAGTAGCCCCCTACATCAAAATGGCACTGTGCCTTGTTTGGGGTGAAAATGGGGAAAAAAAAGTCCATACCAAGAAACTGTTACATCAGACCTAAGTCTTTCATGTCAATTTTTTGCTTGCCTTCCGTTACTGTGTAATTATTTTATTTTCATCAATTTTAACAAAGATGCATGGGTCGATAATGCTTTTTTGATTAAAATTTTATTGCAAAAGTTTGTTTTTTTTATTATTTAATAGGTTGTTCCAATTTTTACAACTCTATGTTAGTCCATATAGTGACTAATTTAATTTCCAAACAAGTCTCTTTTATAGTTCAATGCCTACAACTTCGAGGGAGGACTATATGTAATGACAATGAGAATAATTGGCCGAGTAACCAAAACAATACAAACAAGTCTCTTCTTGCTTGGAACAATGTATCCTTTGAACTGTTGGGTAAAAATATCACAGTCTATTTTGGCATTTAGATATGTTTCGCCAGTATTGAATTATGATCGCATATCGATCAAGGGAGATAACTCAACAGTGTTATTTTGAGTTGTCGTCTGCTGCTTCCATTTTGTGTTTACGTTTTCAGTTTTGTTTTGAGTAATGAATTTTCCGAACTCAATATTTTTCAATTTTTAAACTTTAAAAATCTATCAAAATTTTTCTATTGATTCTATTTTTACGATATTTTCAGGGTCAATGTGAAATTTTATGTTCTTTCCAATAAACTGAATATATTTTAGACAAACGTTTTTTTTTTTAATTCACGCCCCCCCCCCCAAGTGTCACCCATTTTCAACTTTCTCTTAAAAAGTAAATAATTAATTTATGTCGGAGAGTTTTATATATCACAAATTGAAGAGAAAAAGTCAATAAATAATATATTCAAATTTAAAACAAAAAAAAAAAATCCCTTTTTTAGAAATTTACCTGTAAAGTCCGAAGTTTAAAACCTTTTAAAAAAAAAAAAACACATTGTTTTTTTTTAATAAAACCTTGGTCCTTGCTCCTGTAATTGAAAAAAAAATTAGGGCTTGAATTACATTTTTCGAGGAGTTATAAGCTTGGAAAGATGGGGTGGAATTATTCACTATTTTCACGAAATTTCTGACACTGCTAGTGCTGATTTGACATCCATCTGGTGCATCATCAAAATATACTGCACAAAATATTGGACTAGGATTTGGATTGTGGTCATTTTTTTGCGATGAGTGCATATGTTTCATAAAAGTCAACATCTTTTATCTGACTTTAACCTTTTACAACATATCCAGCTTTGCATTCATTATTATTTTTGTCTTCTTTTTTAATATTATACACTCATTTGCCACCAACTACATTTTTTGTTTGGTTCCCCGACACAAGGAGGATGGACCTGTAAATTCACCCTTGTCTGTTCGTCTGTCCACACTTTTCTCAATAACTACGCCTTGGAATTTTTTGAAATTTTGCACAAACATTGAACATGATATGAGTAAAAAAAGTAACAGAATGGATTTTCCGGGAAAAATCCTTGAAAAAAGTAGGATGGTATGATTAAGATCCATATTGGTTGAAGATTGGTAGAATGGAGGTAAAAAGCCAAATGTCTCTGGCGAGGCATCCAACGTAGTAAGCAGTAATTCTTTACAAATAGAATTAATCTTTTTTTTAATTGGAATTCATTATTAAGATGAGTATTATTTTTTTAATTTATTTATTGCGGACTATAATCCTCATCTTTATTAGTTGTTGTTTCATGATGTTTCGGGGTCCTGGATATGACCTTGAACTATATCCAGTGGTGAGGCCCCAGCTTGCGGGCTTTGGGGAGTATGGAGCCACCCTTTAATTGCCATTGTTTCCAGGTCCACTCTGACCCGGAGTAGTAGTACCTGTTAGGGTCCCAACTATGGGTTAAATAGAAACCGACTTGAAAACAACAAATATATTCTATTAAAAACATTTTCTTCAAAATCACTGGATTCAGCATTAAATAACCCGAAAAGGGTTGATATGCCATAAAACAAAAACAACCAACCCAAACCAAATGACGTTTCGGCCAACTATTCCTCTGGCCTTCGTCAGGTGGTAACCGAGACGGGATAGAAACTCAGAATCTTCTAACTGCATTCTCAGCAATTACGTGGCACAGTGAATAGAAACGTGGAATCTGTATGGTTCTAGGTGAGAATTGTCTGAAGATAGCGGTTTAAATCCTACCTAACGCCGGCCAGAGGCTTACTTGGCCAAATCGTGGTGAGACGACAACAACTATGGATGGCCGTAATTGCTGAGAATGCAGTCAGGAGATTCGAAGTTCCTATCCCGTCGCGGTTACAACCTGACAAAGGCCAGAGTAATAGTTGGCCGAAACATCGTGAAACAGCAACTAAGAAAGATGAGGATAATAGTCCGCAATGAATAAATGAATCTGTTTCACTTTGGTTGTATAAGACCAGCAGTAGTACGTTCTTTTGCATAAATTTAAATCCAAATGGTCAAAGTGGATGTTTCATTTCACTAAAAGCCAAAGTAAAATATATATGATTATATTTTAGATTGGATTTAAATTAAGATCCGGAATATTGAAACTCCGAAGCCAAGTGGTGAACATTTAAAAAAAAAAAACTGTGTTAAGTGCAATTATTAGTCCCTAATAAATTAAAAAAATTAAATATCTTATTTTTATATTCTGAGTGACTTTGCTTTTTAGCAAAATAGTTTTAAACCAATATTAATATTTTGCTAATGATTTTCCTCCGAGGTGATGTACTTACATTGAAAATCCATGGATTGAGGAAATTATTTAAAACATTGTATTCTTTGTTTTAAACAATCAATTTTTATTTTGAAAAGTAAATCTTTCTAAATGGAATTTAAATATATAAACTTTGACATTTATCTATATACTAGACTACCCGTGACCCGTTGGGTCAGTATGTTATATTAGCTATGGAATTCATGTATAAGCGTGACACTTGTGATGTAAAGAAAATTGTTTTTTTTTGACATAACAGAAACATTTCTGTGAAAGTATATTAAAATGAAAAATCACGGACGGATCACTCAAACATGAAAAAAAATCCTCCCTATTCGTGTAAAGTTACCTATTTTTCCGAATAATCGTTCAAAAATCGAAAATTAAACATGATTTTCCTACGAATCGAATGCTGACGAAAGTCATTTAACAGCAAAAGCCCAGATGAACCTACCGATGAGAAATATAAGAATGAAAAACCCATATTGGAATTCTTCAACCAAGTTATAGAAACTTAAAATCTAAAAAAAAAAAATTAATAAAACCTGAAGCAAAAAAATAAAACCTAAATAAATAAAATAAAATAAAACTAATATTGAAACAGATTAGTAAATGTGTCAACAAATTAACCGTTCTCACACAATTATTTTGTATATAGAAATGTAAACAAAAAATAAAAAAAGAAGGAAGGACGGAAGGAAGGAAAAGGGACGGATAAAGAGTAGTAGTAGCAGTAGTAGTAGTCTTGGCTTTACTACAATTGTTCTTGTTCAACGGGTTAAAGTTGTCGATGGCTCAGATGGTAACATTGCTGGTGAGCTAAATAACAACTAAAGCCGGAACATTAAAAGTTCTGGTTTCAATCATAGCCGATGGTACCTAAGCCATATTTTTTTTATAACTTTTGAAATTATTATTATAATATACATTGGATAATAATCAATAATTGCCTTACTGCATGACTTAAAATATAATATTTATGCATATTTTATGACCGGGCAAGGCCAGACGAAATGTTATTATAATCTAAAAATTTGTTGTGAATAAAATTGGTTCATGAAGTGATTTTTTGCGTAAATAATTTTTTTCTGTACTTTGTAAGTTCATAATTTGAAAAAATTGTGATGTGTCACGCCATGAACCATCATGAACTAATTTAGCTTTACAAGTCCCTCTCCATCATCACCATTTGACGAAAAGCCTCAACGTTCACAGGAAATAGAAGTTGGAACAGATACATTGAGAGCATTGCCAGGGCTGCTGCGAAGAAGGTGGGCTCTCTCCATCGTGCTAGAAAGTTACTTACGCCTGAAAGTGTCCTGTACGTCTACAAGGCCACCATTTGCCCATGTATGGAGTATTGTTGTCACATTTGGGCTGGTGCACCTCTCGTTCCTGGACAGGGTTCAAAAGAGAGTCACCAACCTGATAGGTCCTGTACTGTCATCCAAGTTTCAACCACTGTCCCATCGATAAAATGTTGCATCCCTCTGCCTGTTTTACAAGTATTTTAATTGTGGATGCTCTGACAAACTACAAGCCCTTATACCCTCTCAACGTAAATACCCACGAAAAACTCAACAAGCAGCCAAGTCCCACCCCTACGCAGTAGAGATCCCTAGATGTAAGCAGGCATTCTACTCTAATAGTTTCTTCCCCAGAACTGTAGATTCTGGGACTCCCTTCCGGGTTCATGTTTTCCCAACTGTACTGACATGCAGAAGTTCAAGTTTAATGTGAACAGACATTTTGCTGCTCAACTCCCTATATAGTATCTTTGCAACTTATGTCCCCGATAGTAGCCCCCTACATCAAAGTGGTAATGTGCCTTGTCTGAAGTGAAAATGGAATCTAAAAAAAAAATTAAAAAAAAAAGAAGCTTGCTCTCAGCCTGCCAAGTCAGCAGGACATATGATGAAATTTCCTGGAAAAAAAAAAGGAAAAGGACGATGATGGAGAGGAAAACTAGGAGGATTGGAGGTTCCCTTGGGCCAAAAGCCACCAGAGTCTTGACCATTGTTGAGCTGGCTTATTTTCTGTTGACTGAATAGATAAAGTTCAAAACCAGCTTCAAAATCTAGTGGTGGGATACTATTTTCTTTTTCCTGAAACCTCTTTCCCACAGAAAAAACGTTGCGAGCTTGACTCTGCTCTATTGTTATCTTCATGGCAACTGCTCGCCTGAACTCCAATCTATAGTCACCCCTTGCCAAACTTTCACAAAAAAAACACTCAACTAGCTACAACCACTATATGTGACTTCCCCCACTCTCTATCTGTGCTTAAATCTAAATGCATATTCCATGAACAAAGCTTTTCTCCCAGAACTGCCCGCCTGTGGAACACTGTTTTGCTAGCATGTGCCCCGGTTGAATACAAGATGGTATCCTTCAAGTCCAATGCAAACAAATTCTTGTTGAGCCTTCCCCATAAATAATTAAATTCTAACCAATTTAAACCATTAACAATTACTGCACTACCACCTTATATTCAATAACCTTTATCCTCAAGTGGCCTTCGGCCCTTGATAAGTGGTGTCTTCCAAGTTTAAAAAAAAAAAGAAGAAAAGTTGTGATCCTTGTCTTGTGCAGTTCTAGGAGGTCTACTCTCCCAGGCTTTACATTCTCACCGTTTGAGGTGTTAATTTATCATTAATTGCCTGAAATGCCCCAACTGGAGAATGCTGATGAGGTTGCCCAGGCATTTTTGCATAAGGGTTTTAAAGGATGCAGCATATCAGCAATTGCAGTTCATCTGGAGGTTTTTCCCTGGCTTCCAAGGCCACCATTATTGAGTCAGCTTGTTCACTGCAGTATGTTGCAGTTCTAGGAGGTCCATCCTCCTAAGCTTTATCTTCTCAACTCTTGAGAAGGCATTAGTTTATTGGTAATTACCTGAGGCACCCCCACAAGGAATTGCTAATGGGGCTGCCCAGGCATTTTTTTTTGTAGGTCAAAGTGCTCTTACTCTAAGATATTGGCTTTTTAAATCCCACTTTACTGAGCTTGTGTCACATCTTCCAGCCATGGGAGCAGCGAGATAAACATCAAGAAGATGGAAACTCTGACCACCACATGACACAGTGATCGATGTAGACACACCGTTGGGATCCAAGAACAATCTTTGTTTTTTTTTTTTTTTTTTGTTACTCTTTTTTTACCCTATCCCCCCCCCCCAAACAAGGCAGATTGCCACTTGGAATGTAAGGGACTACTATTTGGGATCATGTCTAACAAGGGACTGTGGGTATTTGAGCAGCAAGATGTTTATTCACATTACATTAAAACTTCTGCATGTTTGTACAGTCAGGGCAGCAGGAAACAGGGAGGGAATTCCAAAGTCTAGCAGTTCAAGGAGAAAAAAAAAACTATTAAAGTAGAAGGCTTAACGGCATCTAGGGCCCTGAACAGTGAAGAGGTGGGATTTTGCTGTTGTTAAGTTAGTCGGGAGTATGAACACCAATGGGCACAAATGCTCTGAATTCATCAGAGCACATCCTTAATAAGTACTTGTAAAGCAGATAATATTGCAGTGATGAGACAGAGGTTGGGGCTTGGCTGATAATGCGAGACCTGTTAGATTGGAGATTCTTTTTTGGATCCTGTCGACTAGTGGCAGATAGTTATTGACTAGTGGCAGATAGTTATTGACTAGTGGCAGATGCCCCAGTCCAGATGTGGCAATAATTAATGCATGTTTGAGTCGTGGCTTTGTAGAAATACAAAATCCTCTTCGGTGTCAGTTATTTTCTAGCATAGTAGAGGGAGGCCACCTTCTTTGCAGCGGCCTTAGCAATATCCTCAATACAAGTATTATAAGTAGCAACCGTTGATATTGAGTGAAGTAAGACATAGGGGTGAGGGTGCAAAGCGCTCAGGGTGGGGTGGAAGTATGAAAAAAAATGATAAACCATCGAAATTAGATGAGACGAAATCATTTTTCAATCGGAAATTTATTTTCTTTTTCGTAGAATTTTACTTTTGGCATCAGAATCACAAAATAAATGTTGAATAACAGAAACAAAACAAAAGAAAAAGAAAAAAGACGCTCTTTAAAAAATTCTTTAATTCTTTTCAAATTTCAAGAAAATATTTGAACAAGAAATATTCAAAATGCTCAAAAGATGCAAGAAAGACGTGGAATTTGCTTTAGAAATTGAAAAAAAAGTTCAAATAGCAGGAGAAAAATTTGCTGTTCACTTTTTAGAGTGGAAATTAGTTTGGTGTGTTAAGTTGAAAAAAAAAACAATATCAAAGATAAAAACAAGAAAAAAAAAGCCGCAAGAAGTAAGGCCAGATTAAGCACATCACATTTTTTAGGCTGAAAACCATCAAAAATAAATAAATAATAAAAATAATTTATATATATATATATATATATGGAATGTTTAGTACATAGAATTAAGAGATAAGAGTGTGAACAAACTAATTAAAATAATGACACAGATACATCTTTAAATCCGACCGTAACCAGGTTAGAAAAATTGGTGCTTGTTAGGATAGAGTCAACAGATTGATTTAAAAAAATTAAAATATGCCGTTTTAACCAAAAGCAATATAACATACTTAACTGTCATGTAGAAAATAGTAATATATCCAAAAATTATGAAAATTCATCAAGTAGAAAGTTATTTATAGTTAAAAGTAATTTTTATAGAAAATTAGGTAAAATTGCATTTTTCTTAGATGTTTTAACATAGATGGTGAAGAGTTCACGCACAGGGGACATACCTCGGAACGCATATTTTAGATTACATTTTAATGATGACAAACATAACCATAGACTTTCTTTTTTTTTTTTACTAAAAACACAATAGCAGTTGTTCTCGATTAATTTTCATAAGTTTTGGATATTTGGGATTATTTTCGACATGGTAATTAAGTATGCAATATTGTTTTTGCTTACAATGATATATTAAAAAAAAATCGAAAAGTCGACTCTATCTAAACAAGTACTAAAAAATCAATCAAATGCCCTCTTCAGATTTAATCTACACCTTTCCCCTTCCCCCGAGCTTAACACTTCGCCTTTTTACCTCCCCCCTATTCCCCTCATCTCATCTTCTACAACGTTTTTCTGTATAAGAGGCATTCTTTTCAATTATTATTATTAGTAGTAGTAGCAGTAGTAATAAAAAAGGTTGCTTCCATATCATACAAGCGAAAAACATTGAATTTCAAGTAAAACAAATGGTTCTTATGTAACTTTCATGTCGCAAATAGTCACATATCCAAAAATTACAGAAAACGATAAGGTAGAAAAAAATTTATAAATGAAAAACAGTTTTTGATAAAGTTTACATGAGGAATAAAATTTGTCCGACATTTTGAATTATGTTCGTCACGTGACGTAAACAACAAAACTTAATTATCTCCCCTGTCAACTTAGTAAACGTAATATAGCGATTTTGCTCCATTTCACAAATTTCTTTTTTCAATAATAATTATTTTTCTACCTCATTAGTTTCTGTAATTTTTTTGGATATGTTACTATTGGAGACCTGACAATTACATACCATTTGTTTCACTTGAAATTCAATTTTTTCCCCTTTTCGTTTGTATAATGTAGAAGCGTTGAAAAAAAGTTTCATTTTTATGCTTATAAAAAAATCAAGTCCTTCAACAATAGAAAATAATCTTTTTTTTTTCAAACTAATAAAATGTGACGATATTTATACACAATAAATTTTCACAACATCGGAATATATCAAATAGCAATTATGTTTTTGAATGACACCACATGTCCCCCCCCCCCTCCCCGGTTGTCAACTTGATGCCTCAACGTTCAGCTCCTGTTCTTGTTATGGCCGTGTCATCATAGTTTCTCACACTGATGGCCATCAAGAGGAGTGCATGGATTCACACGTATATATAAAAAAATACATCAAACACAAGGAGAAAACACAACCTCTGACACTTTTTGTATAATATTGGCTGGCCACTAGTTTAAGGGCTACATGTATGTCCTGTTGAGGCTGTGTCCGCCAGTTGCTGTCGGCTCATCTCATTCTGTTTAAGCGCTTTTGATCTGGTCTAGGCAACGACCTGTCGTCAACTGCGTCAAAATTGCAACTGTCATCAAATGTCCAACTGCCCTCATAACTATCGTCAGCCAAACAGTTGCAAACTGGACTGCCGTAAGAATGTCGCAAAACACAAAAGTCTGGAAAACTCCCAACTTGAAGTGTCATAAAACTCATTGTCAATCCTAAAGTGCCCACAAACCAAATCTAAATATATCTCAGGTGCATTGTTCGATCCTTTGGTTAGAATCATTGCTACAATTTAATTAGAACCCGATCTTAGCTCTCTTTTGTCTGCATTAAGGAACAAATTCTGATCCATTTTCTACTGATAAAATTTATTTCCTTTTCTTTTTCTTTTCTCTCCTACTTACTAGCACTTGGAGCCGGAAGGGAGGGTCTCGATGCCCACAACACCACATTTGCTCGAATCACAAAAACGTGAAATGAAAATTGTTTTTGTTTTTATTTCTATAAAGAAAGTTAAAGTTAGATTAATTACTGCCATCTACCTGAGTGGGGAGGGAAAGCTGCACATAGTTTAATTGCTAGTTTTCAAAAAAGTCATTTCGATCAGGATTAAGGTTGGATTTAAAGACCAAAATATTTGTAGATCTATGTACACATGTCTGCATCATTATTTTAATGTGTTCATTTCATGATTCTTAATTAATTCCTGTCTGGAATCCACCCCTATATTAAAAAAAAATTAAAATAAAGAAAAATCTGTATGATTTACATATCCGCGACAAATCAAAAATATCATATTCCAAAAATAACGTAAATTGATCAAGTGGTTTTATTTTTATAAAGAAAATCATTTTTAAGCAATTAATGGGAATTCGTAGGCATTACAACAAAAATCATGCAAATATGAATTATCATTGAGTTACGTCCCTTTGTTTCTTGAAATTGTTTTCAAAATGGCAGGCGAGACAGTCATTCCACGGTTACTCATAAAATTTGATTTTCTATTTAAAAATAAAAATTCTTAATTTACATTATTTTTGGAACATGATATTTTCATTTCGCTACAGATACATACATCATACAAATTTTTTTTTTATAATATGGAGGGGGGGAGATTCTGGCCAAGAACCAACCATTTTGCCTTAAATTTATTTAATTTCAAGATTATGAGGGTTTTTTGAAGCCTGAAAACGATGTTATTTTTTTGTGTTTAATATTTCATTTTTTATATTTCAAGCAGTCCTCCGCTCTTGGTCACAAAAAGTATCGAAATAAAAATGAAAGACGTCTTTCATTTTTATTTCGATACTTTTTTATGTTTGAAATAAAATATTAAATACAAAAAATAACATTGTTTTTTAGGCTTCAAAAAATGCTCATAGCCTTGAAATCAATGTATATGTATATACTTTATTTTATGTACATACATATATTCTAAGCCGATATATTGTC
This sequence comes from Euprymna scolopes, assembly GCF_053919585.1. Classification (NCBI taxonomy): domain Eukaryota; kingdom Metazoa; phylum Mollusca; class Cephalopoda; order Sepiida; family Sepiolidae; genus Euprymna; species Euprymna scolopes. Next base: position 17,941,277 of record NC_136511.1, on the reverse strand, counting down.
TATATATTTTCAGCATTTACTTCAATAGTGCTCAATACATGAGTAGAGCTTGATAGTAAAATGAAAATATACTTATGGCAAGTAAGAATGAAACATGGATGCGTATGTAGCTTAATTGCCATAAATATATTTTCATACTATTATTAAGCTCTACTTATGTACTGAGCATTGTTGAAATAAATACTGAAAATATATACATAATATATCATTTTATAATATGTGTATACATATAAAATAATCAGTATTATTACTTATATATATATATATATATATATATATATATATATATATATATATATATATATATATATATATCCAAAGGAAGTCTCCAAATAACATATAACTCGGTTTGTTCCTTTTTTTATATATATATTATATATATATTATGTATATAATATATTATATATATATATAATATATTATGTATATAATATATTATATATATATATATATATATTATATTATATATATGATATGATATATATATTATATATATATATGATATATATATATAATATATATATATGATAATATATATATTATATGATATATTATATATATGATAATATATATATTATATGATATATATATATATATAATATATATTATATGATATATTATATATATGATAATATATATATTATATGATATATTATATATATGATAATATATATATTATATGATATATTATATATATGATAATATATATATTATATGATATATATATATTATATTATATATATATATTATATTATATATTATATATATCATATATGATATATATATATATTATATATTATATATATCATATATGATATATATATATATATTATATATTATATATATCATATATGATATATATATATATATTATATATTATATATATCATATATGATATATATATATTATATATAACATATATGATATATATATATTATATATAACATATATGATATATATATATTATATATAACATATATGATATATATATATTATATATAACATATATGATATATATATATTATATATAACATATATGATATATATATATTATATATAACATATATGATATATATATATTATATATAACATATATGATATATATATATTATATATAACATATATGATATATATATATTATATATAACATATATGATATATATATAACATATATGATATATATATATTATATATAACATATATGATATATATATTATATATAACATATATGATATATATATTATATATAACATATATGATATATATATATTATATATAACATATATGATATATATATATTATATATATTATATATATCATATATGATATATATTATATATATTATATATATCATATATGATATATATATATTATATATATATTATATATATCATATGATATATATATTATATATTATATATATCATATGATATATATTATATATATGATATATATTATATATATATTATAAATATATATTATATATATATTATAAATATATATTATATATATATTATAAATATATATTATATATATATTATATATATGTATATTATATATATATATATATATATGTATATTATATATATATATATATATATATATATATATATATTATATATAATTATTAAGACATCTGTATATTTACATAGAAAGCGGCTGAAATTCTGTTTTTTTAAAGACATTTTGTATTTCTTTACGTCAACAAATAAGAAAAACAATTTAAAAATATAAAAACATGTTTACAAAATTCACTTACACACACACATATATATAGATAAGTGAATAACAGTTTAAATCTGACAAATATAATTGATATATATTTTTGGTTTCGCATAAACGTTGCTTCTTACAAGATCCTTGTATTTTGCATCAACCAATATCATATTAAAATAAACCATTAATAATTATCATGAACACAGACAAAAACTACAAATACGATTTCGGTCTTATTTTTCTCTTTGATTCATTTAATGATATTTATTATTGATTCATTTAATGATATTTATTATTGATTCATTTAATGATATGGTGCTTGTCTTCGCGAAACATACGCTTTAACATGCATCCTTTACTCAAACATTTAGTTAACATAAAACTTTAATTTATTCATACATTTTTGATTACACATTTGCAGACATATTTCAGTTCAAGCTGAGAATCAGCTGGACTTTGTCAGGTCAGACAGATATGAAAACTTTTATGAGTCTCCATTAAGACTGAACAGCACTGCGCTGGATCTCAGATGGAAAAAAGGAAGCGAGGAAGGGTGAGAGCAACTTGGAGAAGAACGGTGGAAAGAGAGAGGAAAGCTATGCAGCATTCTTGGGGTTCGCTGGCTAGGCTGGCTCATGATAAGCAAAGAAGGGGATGGGGCATTGTTACTGCCCAACATTGGTTGATGATGATGACTGAAAAATGTGTAGCCAAAAATGCTTGTATGAATAAAAAGATGTCTGCCAAGTAAATATACAGCTCCATTTATTATTTGAGCACTTTTAAATCAACGCAATAAGGATTAATTCCAATGAACAAGACCTCACCGGGATTTTATATACATATGCAAAATATATTTATCCACAGATGTGTGTTCTGCCATCTCACTAACTCATCAGTGCGGTTAGACCTAACAGCATTCAAAACCTGTTTGTAAATAATTATTTATGGCAAATCAGAAGAGTTCCTGGTGTTCGGTTAGATTTAGTTCCTGATATTAAGAAACAAAAAAAAAAAAATTCCTGTTTTGGGTTGCTTACTCTTCTAGTTTTATTTATAATTTTTTTTATTAGAATTGTTTGGTGAAAGTACAGAAAAGTTAACAAAGCCCTCTCCCTCCTCACGTTAACAATGGCTTCCTAAATAATCTCCAGTTTATAGACTGCTGAATTAATAACATTATTTAGAAAGCCATTCTTAACATGAGGAGGAGGGGAGAGGGTATTTCTAACTATCCTGGATCATTAACATCCTAAGATCATTCGTAGACATTTATGCTGGCAACACTTCAAAGGCCGTAAATGACCAAGTTATCTCTCATCTGCTCTGGATCACGTGGTGCAATAGGGAAAGAGGTAACTGATTAATTTTAATGCATCTAAAACCAATCTTCTAGCTTTCTATCATCAATGTTCTGATCCCTGTCTGGCATCAACTGAAATGAATGGCTCTCATCTTGGGGAGGCTCCATGTTTTGACAAGCTTCTAGGTCTGACCTTTACTCCTGATCGGATATGGAACACGTACATCAAATCTGTTGCCAAAGCTGCTGGAAAAATGGTGGGATTGTTCTACCACTCCAGTAGATATCTCACTGCTGATGTAATTCTCTACTTATATAAAAACTTATATAAAAGCCAAGTACATCCAAGGATGGAGTACTGTTGCCACATCTGGACAGGAGCTGCTAGAAGCAGCTTATCCTGCCTTGACAGAGTTCAAAATAGACTTTGTAGCTTAGTGGAGGATGGCCTTTTCTCTTCTCTGCAACCTTTTTTCCACAGAAGAGATGTTGCGATCCTGTCTCTACTTTATCGTTACTGCCATGGCAAGTGCTCGTCTGAGTTCCAATCTATGATCCCCACTGGCCTGACTTTCATGATAAACACTAGTCTATCTGAAACCACTATCAATAATTTTCCCCACTCTTTATCTGAGCCTAAACCTAAACGTAGATTCCATGAACAAAGCTTCTTTCTTAGAACTGCACGCCTGTGAAACTCTGTTCCATTTTCCATCTTTCCAACTGACTACAATATGGTCGTCTTCAAGTCCAACATAAACAAGTTCGTGATGAGCCATGCCCTTAAGTAATCTAATTTATCAAATTTCCACTACTAACGATTACTACATTTTCCCATTGACTACTGCACACTCATTAATCCTTATCCTCAAATTGCCTCCAGGCCTTGATAAGTGGGGACTCCTATGTAAAAAAAAAAAAAAAAAAAAATCATCAATAGATTAATTTTCAAAACTGGGGCTCTTACAGGAAGTTATATTATGGATGAAGTTTAATATCAGGAACTAAATCTGACCAAACACCGTTTGCTGCTGACTGAGTAAAGTACTCTTCTGGTTTGCCCTACACACACACACACACACACACTTTGGTGAAAGAAATAATAATTTCCGCTAAATATTAAGATGATGCTTTTCTGTAAAAAATAATTGAGCACTTTCAGTTATCAGTAAGATAAATAAAATTAAACATTCAAATCTAAACAAATGAATGGCAACATTAAAATTGAATAAAAAATTTTCCTACTGCTACTAACAGGTTAATTGACTTGGTTGTAAATTGGTTTTGAATCTTGTTAGAATTAACTGATGCATCAAAAAGATGACGAAACACACTATGTAACATGATATATATATATATACAAATATATATATTTTTCAAAATCTTACATATTATCCAACAATAAAAATTTTTTTGAAATAAATACATTTTCTATAATCTATTTAATTCTGAAAAATATACAGCTTGTCATCTGCAATTAACGTTAAATTCCCTTGTGAATCAATTTATCTGAATGATATAAATTGAATTTATATTAGCAGAATCTCTCTCTCTCTCTCTCTCTCTCTATATATATATATATATATATGAGGAGACAATTCCAATACAATATCTGAGCCTGTTCAAAATTTCTGATTTCAATTCTTTTAAAAATCTCTAAATGTTAATCGATATATTCATTTTTCTTTTTTGGATGACTTTAGAAGCGTATGTAATATACGCACAATTTTCTGCAAACAATAAACATATTTGTGGGATTGATCCATGGATTTTAGTGTTTAATATCAATAAATTATATTTCCTTATTCCATGGAGTTTTACTATTTTATCATTTCATACTAGTAATGGAAATTTTGTTTAAAAAAAAACAAAAAAAAAAACTAAATAAACCAAAAAAATCGATTTTGGCATAGGAAAAAAAGCATAAATTTTTCCAATCCTCCTACACAAAAATGTTCTAAAGTTTCTAGTTAATTGTCCAAACAATTATATTTCCTTATTCCATGGAGTTTCAAAGAATAGTTGTTATCCTCAGAGTAAAGTAGTTAACAAACATATATTCATAGGAAAGCTATAATTTTTCTGGTTCGAGCATAAACTGAAAAATATCAAGTCTGGACTTCTTTTGGAATATCCTTTTAAACATTTCTGCATTCTTATTAACCTTTATACAAATATGACTTCTCTTATAATTAGTAGTTTTCAATTCATGTGCTAATTAGCAAAATCATAGCTTGCCTATGAACATTATTTTGCTACTTTTCTCTGGGGATGAGAGCCATTCTTTGAAACTCAACGGAATAAGGAAAATTGAAAGTTTTCAACTTGCATCCATTGTCAAATAATAAATTATTGTAAATTCTAATTTACAAAGTTTAAATAAAATAAATGCTTATATTAATGCTCTATATCTTGAACATCGAGCTTATTCATCTGGTTAGGATTGTCTTATCAATATTAATATTTTTACTCGCTTTAAGCTTACAGAATTATTAAGTTTGTAAGCTTGAAAAAAATTACACACACACATATATATATATATATATATATATATATAATAAAGCTTGTATTCCCGTGAAGGAGTTGGGTTCTTAACTCAAGAACCGGACTCCTTCACGGGAACACAAACTTTATTATGTTGCCTGAAGAAGGATTGTAATCCAGACTGACCACTTGTCTGAAACATTAACATGTTCAGTGTAGCGACTTTGTAATATTTGTCTATATAAATAAAAATACTATATTTTACTCTTTTTATTGAGCACTCTTAATAATCTCGCTTGAATTCATGAGTTTTCCCTCCTGAATACCTTTAATTTGGTATATATATATAAGTTAAAGGTATTTAAATATATATATATATATGCGCATGCAGAAGGTAAATAAAAATGGAAAATGAAAGGTTTTAGAGCTTGACGTGTTTTGTTCATTAGAGAACATCAAGAAAATGAGAAATTATTAATGTGTATTAAATATCGGAATATTTTATTAACCGTGCGAGACATATATGGAGTTATATTCACCGATTTTCTATGATTTATTTTCATTTTGTGAGTTACTAAGGATTTGAATGGATATTTAACGACCTTTAAAATGATAAAAGGTCAATCTACATCAATGAAACCATAAAAGGTCTCTGGAATATGTAACACTAATATATACATACATATATATATATATATATATATATATATATATATGTTATGAAAATATATATGGTAATTAAGCTACACAGAGAATTCGTCAGGCTTATGCATAAGCCTGACGACTGCTCACAAGAATGAAATGCAGAATATTCTGTGCAGCTTAATTGTCATATATATTTTCATAACTTACTACCTAGCTCTACCTATGTATTGAGCACTGTTGAAATAAATACTGAAGATTTACGCATAAAACTATATCTTCGTATATTAACTTATGTGATTAAATGAAGTAATCCTATATATATATATATATATATATATATATATATATACACAGCATAATACTAATAATTAATGCACAAATACATAAAAAATACTCGAGTATAACATAAAATGTACATAAACATCCAAATTAAAACGAAGTCATCTCTGATCACAAAGAAAAGAAAAATTCTTGCTAAAACAACAAAGAAATGTGTGCACGCTCATTAGCTACAATAAATTGGTGTGTGAATAACTAAGAATCTGACTTGTTGACTAGCAAACCCAGTACCACGGGAATATGTAAAAATACGAAGCAGCATCAATTCCATGTAATAGCCTGATGAATCCTCATAAGGAAAATTCTGTGTAGCTTAATTGCAATATATATTTTCAAAACATATATATATATATATATATATAAAAATATATACAAGAGCAAACAGTTAATAAAACATGTTAAAAAACACTTTGAAAAAGAGTTAAAAACATATTTAATCTGAAAAGGAAACACTTGATAAGTGGACTATCCACTTATCAAGTGTTTCCTTTTCAGATTAAATGTTTTTAACTCTTTTTCGAAGTGTTTTTTAACGTTTTATTAACTGTTTGCTCTTATTATAAGCTCTATCTCCTATTTAGTTTTATCAAGCTTTTTACATCTAGTTGAGATTACTTTATAAATATTAATTCTTTAATATTTATAATATACTTTAGTTTTACCATCTTGGATCATTTTGGTAAATTTAATTGTAATTTTTATTTTATATATATAAATTTTCCCTATCTTGGATTGAGCATATTGGGAAGTGATATACAAATTGCCCTTAGCATAAAAAGCGATGCTCTTTGTGTAAACAAATGAAGTTTAAACATATGTACAATGTTTGAACATTGTTAATTCACATGCTCGTCATAGCAGTATCTGAATAGCGTAACGGTTAAGAGACTGTTGCCAAAGCAGTTGAGTTTCAAATCTGGCTTGAAGTTGTTGCTAATCTAACCACACCAATGATCTGTGATACATTGAAACAGTACTGCATAAGGACAACTAATATATATATATATATATATATATATATATATGTTCAAAGAAAAAATAGAAAAAACCGAATGAAATTATTAAAAAATCAACGTTTCGTCCTTGTTTCCGAGGACATCTTCAGGATAATTGAAATAAAAATGTGATAAAAGAAAAAGTCATAGATCGTGCGAAAAAAGACAGTTTTTTAAAATCCAACCCATGTCGGGAAAGGACGAATATGTGTGTTTCCCGACATGGGTTGGATTTTAAAAAACTGTCTTTTTTCGCACGATCTATGACTTTTTCTTTTATCACATTTTTATTTCAATTATCCTGAAGATGTCCTCGGAAACAAGGACGAAACGTTGATTTTTTAATAATTTCATTCGGTTTTTTCTATTTTTTCTTTAAACATAACGTCAACCACCGCTGGTATATTTTTTCATTCCTTATACATATATATATGTTGCTAATCTAACCACACCAATGATCTGTGATACATTGAAACAGTACTGCATAAGGACAACTAATATATATATATATATATATATCTTTAAAGAGGTATATTTGGTAAAAAACAAGGATAAAAAGTGCTCAATAAGTTAGTAGAGCCAAATATGTTTTTTATTATTTCAACCTCAGGTGTATTAACTTAATTCACTACAAGTTGTTTCAATAGACGGGATGAAGGATTATCCATCTATATCATTAGATCGTTCTGATGATATATAGTCAGATAATCTTATATCCCGTCTAGTGAAACAACTTTTTTTTTTTTTTTTGTTACAAGGTGGTCACCACTTATCAAGGCCCGGAAGCCACTCAGGGATAAGGGTTATTGTAAGTACAGTACGTTAGTGTGGATATTTAAAGTGTCTACTTAAGGGGGCGGTCCATCAGGAATTTGTTTACGTTGGACTTGTAATGGATTAAGTTAATACACTTGAGGTTGAAATAGTAACCACACACACACACACATTTATATATAAGAAGGAAAACTAAAAATGTTGTAAATTAGAATTTACAACATTTATTATTTAACACTAGGAATACAAGTGGAACCTTAAGATTTCTTTATTCCATGGACTTTCAAAGAATGGCTCTTATCCTCGGAGAAAAATAGCAAAATAATGAAACCATGGTACGTCTCTGTTATAGGTAACGCTAGTATATATATGTACAGATTAATCATTTAAAATGTATATTTTACATATTTCAGAGACATACCATAGTTTCATTGCCGTGGATAGATGTTTTACCATTTTAAAAGGAAGTTAAAAATCCATGCAAATCACAAAATGAAAACATTCTTATAGGACATCAGATCATTTTAGCAACCGTACAAGATCAGTCCGTGGCTTTGTGAGAGGTGCATATCTATGAATTTCTGAAAATAACGAAATGCTTCAAAAAGCTCAGGTGGTTTCCGTTTTCCCATCGTTTCTGCATTTTGTCGATCTGACAATTTTCCTGTATCATGTACGCACGTGCACAAATATACAAAATAGGATTTTTATGTTTTTATTTATTTTTTTTTTACAACGGCTCTGCACATTTAGTACTGAGCACTTTTTTTTTTGTCATATATTGGGTTGGCAACTAAGTTCCCACCGTTTTGTTAATAAAAATTTTAAACATTTAATAATAAAAATAACAAATTAATCAATACTAATTTTTTTTTTGTTGCTCAAAACTTCTCCGGAACGTTCGACAAGATGTCCAGTACCTCCTTGGTAGAAATCAAAACGCAAAATAAAAATAAAAGCCAAAAGTTGTCAAACACATTTGTGTTTCTCAAATTGGAATTCCATTTTAATTATTTGAAAATTAAAAGTAATTGGTAAATGTTTAAGATCAGTAAGCAATGCAATATATGCACTAAAAATGGTTTTATGTTGTTTTTGCTGTATATTAAGTGGGAAGGAATCACTTTTATTTAAAATTCATTTAGTATTATGCATGTAAAATTGGGGAAAAACATGATTGAAATATGTCAACATTATGTGAATAGGCAAAATTAAAAATAAATTGCCAACAAATTTGACCTGATGTCGTGTTTATCGAAAAACGAAACTTGAATTTTCACTCGGAATGATTCCTTGTCTAACATATAATAATATATGATTAATATATATATATATAAGTTACTAATATTTACCAAAAAAATCATGAAACCGTTTTTAATTGCTATACAGAATTTTTATCGCATTCTTTTTTGGCCGCAACCTTTAATCATTACCCTGTACTTTAAGCTAACAATTAAATAAACAAAAAAATATCATAAAAACTGAATTTAAATTAAGACTATCTAAAAAAAAAATTAAAAAAACATAGCAAGATCCATATCCTGTACAAATGTCAAAAAAAACGCAAGTGTATGTGATACATGTGTAAAAGTAAATAAACATATTTATAAAAAAAAAAACAGTTTACAGATATTCTTATTTATTATATTTAAAATTATTTGAAAAAAAAAAAAAGATCAATTGTATGTGATACATTATTATATTTAAAGTCGTTTTCACTTAACAATTCAATAAACAAAAATACAATAAAAATTGAACTGAAACTATCTAAAAAGACAAACTATTTTTGGAACTGTTAAATATTCATTCATTTCTGTGAAAATATATCTGTAAATAAAATATATTTTAACAAATATGTAAATAAAAATATTTATTTAAAAAAAAAAAAATCACATTGTGATACATTCATGTAAGTAAATAAAATATTTAAGAAAAGTTTTCGGATATTCTTATTTATTATATTTAAAATTATTTGAAACAAAAAAAACAAAAAATCAAGTGTACGTGATACATTATTATATTTAAAGTCAATACTGAAAAAAAAAAAAACATAAAAAAAAACCCAAAAAACAAATTAGAATTCAGAACTTTTTTCGGTGGTGGGGTGGGGTGGGGGGACGACGACAAAATTTGCTGTCGCAGTTTACTTCCTGCCCTTCCTTTACTTAGCACTGACCAGAATGAGTGAACATGTGCACTTGCTCCTCATTTTATTAATAGTGGCAATGACGCATGTTTGTATTTATTTGATTCCCCCACTGACCAAATTAGGCACAAGGCCGCTTTTTTTAATGTGGAGAGAAAGGGGAGGGGAAAGAGGGAACCAGCTACCCCGACGGGGGGCTGGGGGAACTGGTAGTGACAATTGGTATGAAGGGTCTCCCTACATTGACCAAAACCGATTGCCTCAAGATTTCCCATCATTTCGACTGCTCACAAGAATGAAATGCAGAATATTCTGTGCAGCTTAATTGCTATATATATTTTCATAATTTACTACCTAGCTCTACTCATGTATTGTGCACTGTTGAAGTAAATACTGAAGATTTATGCATAAAACTATATCTTCGTATATTAACTTATGTGATTAAATGAAGTAATCCTATATATATATATATATATATATATATATATATATATATAGTAATTTATAAAATATATATGGCGATTAAGCTACACTGAATATTCTGCGTTTCATCCAACTATAGGATTCGTCAGGCTTATGCGCATAAGCCTGACGAATCCTATAGTTGGATGAAACGCAGAATATTCAGTGTAGCTTAATCGCCATATATATTTTATAAATTACTAACTAGCTCTACCTACGTATTGAGCACTTTTGAAGTAAATACTTAAAGTTTACGCATAAATCTATACTTTCGTATAGTAAATTTATATGAATAAATGAAATAGTTATATATATATATATATAGCATAATACTAATAATTAATGCACAAATACATGAAAATACTCGAGTATAACATAAAATGTACATAAACATCCAAATTAAAACGAAGCCATTTCTGATCACAAAGAAAAGAAAAATTCTTGCTAAAACAACAAAGAAATGTGTGCACGCTCATTAGCTACAATAAATTGGTATGAATAACTAAGAATCTGACTTGTTGACTAGCAAACCCAGTACCACGGGAATATGTAAAAATATGAAGCAGCATCAATTCCATGTAATAGCCTGATGAATCCTCATAAGGAAAATTCTGTGTAGCTTAATTGCAATATATATTTTCAAAACATATATATATATATATATATATAAAAATATATACAAGAGCAAACAGTTAATAAATAATATATAGTCCTTTGTGCATCATTTGCCAGAACAGATACTACACTTTGATCTTTGATCCCTGGGCAGTATTTATTTGCTTCCCCACTCAACTAATTAAGCAGAAGGCCATTTTTTTAATGGAGAGAGATTGAGGAAAAGGAAAATAGGGGAACTGGATAGTGACAATTGGTATGAAGGGTTTCCCCTGCGTTGACCAATAACTGATTGCTATAAGAGCAATGCTCTTATATGTGGAGTCGCCTCCATGTATGGTCTTTAATTGCAGCATCTGCCGAAACAGATACTACACTTTGATCTTGGCCCAAAGGCCAATGATGCATGTTCATAGCTTAAGGGGAAATAACTCTTGTAGCTTAAATAAATAAGCTTACTTCCGGTTTTAAACGCAATTGTTGTCAGTTTTTAATAATTGAAAATAAATTAAAAAATAAATTAAATCAACTTTAAATAATATTTCGAAATATAACCATTAAAATGATTCTACTACAAAAAATAATAACATGAAGATAATTATTTAAATAAATTTTCTGTACTGCAATATGCAAATGAGGTTACTCATTTAATGTAGATTTCTTTTGAATAAATTGTATATCTAGAAAATCATGTTGGAACACAAGTCTGTTTTCAGTACGAAAGTTAATTCATGAAACAATGTATCCTTTGCAAATATTAATTAAATTGTAAACAGACAGGAATCCGACTTTATTATAATAGATGCGGAATCATTTCCATTTAAAATCCATTTGGTGTTACACATGTAAAATTGAGAAAAGCATGCTTGAAATGTGTCAATATTATGTGAATATAAGCTAGATCCAAACAAAATGGCCACCGATGTTGTGTTTATCGAAAAACGAAATTCGAATGTTCAATCGAAAAGATTACTCAGTTAATATTTATTTTTTGTTTTTTAATATAGGGAGAATTCTGGACAAGAACCAAAAATAGTGTATAAGCGATAAAATGTTTTTTTTTGTTTTTTTTAAGATTATGACATGATGAACAGTTTGGAGTTAAAATTAATTTAGTATTACACATGAGAGCTGAAGAAAAAGACTTTTTAAATGAGTAAATATGTTGCATAATTTTTAAAGATCATGGCTGTAAAAGAATGCGAGAAAAAATCTATTTAGGCATTTATAGTAGTTTTATGCATTTTTTTTTCTGTTATATATAGTACTAAATAAGAAATAATTTCCATTAAAATCCAGTAAATATTATGCATCTACAATTGAGAAAAGCACACCTGAAAAGTGTCATTATGTGAAAGAAGCTGTAGCAAAAAAAAAAAAAAAAAATGGCCACTGAATTTGATCTGATGTCGTGTTTATAACAAAACTAAAATTTTAACTTAGAATGATTCATTATTTAATATTTATTAATAATAATATAAATTTATGATATTTAACAAAAATTACAACATAAAATCATTTTCATTGTGTATACCACACCCTTAAATGTAGAAATTGACTGAAAAAAATAAATAAATAAATAAATAAAATAAAATGAATTCCAAAATTGAAAAAGAAACGTGGGTTCTTATCTAACAACTCAAATACATTTTGAAAAAAATTTATTCCATATGGAGCTAGGAAGTGTTTTTTTTTTATTTTATTAGGAGAGAGATTACTCAATATAAGGGACAGAGCCTTTTATCACAGCAAAAAAATTTAAAAGACAACAACAACAACGAAAATACTGGAATAAAATAATACTGTTTGTTAGAATGAAAGAAATTGACCAAAAATTTGTGGCATCAAAGTTTTTAAAAAATTGAAGGAAGACGTTTACAACACTAATTATAGAATCATTAATTTCTTAAAAAAAAAAAATTTAGTTTTTGCAGGGGCTGAGGGGGGGGTAGAGGTTCAGTTTAACATAAAATAATCCTTTTTTCACTACCTCTTACATTTTTGTCATTCAATTTTTATGGGAAAAACACTTTTTAAAAAAATAATTGTACAATTTTTAGACGGGTGGTTCAGTTTCCTCATGTAAATTTAACTTAATTTAAAATAATCCCAACTGCTTTAAAATACCAGACAGGCGTTCATAAACTGATTTTAAAAAAGAAAAGAAAAAAATTAAAATGATCGGAGTTGTGAAATTATTTCACATTAAACACGATTATAAGACTGAACACCACACTAAAAATTGAAAAAGTAAGTCTTTTTCCAAATTTTTTATAATTTTAATAGTTGTTGCTTTGCGACATGGCATTCAGAAGAAATTAAATAAAAAATTAAGTGTCAAGGTTTGGGTGGGGTGGAGGGTTGTTGTATACGTCCGCCAAATTAAAAAAAAAAAAATTTGAAGAAAAGATTTAATTTTTTTTTTTTTTTTACTTTTATTTTTCATTGCAAACAAGGTATTATGCCACCAAGACATCAGGGGGCAGATTTAGAAGGGGCTTCCCAAATGGGGCATTGTACAAGATAACATTTAAATTTCTGCGAATAGATTGACTGATCATTAAGACGTTCAACTGAGAAATGCGTCAAATAATTTTAGCTGAGATGGACTGTACGATCACATATGTTAGAAACAGTCTAACAAATGATATTTAAGCAATGTGCTTAACATATAATTAATTCTCTCTCACTTTGTCTTTTCCTCTTCTGTTTACTTAGATAAGGAAATGTGATAGTGAAAACTCTTGTAAAAGACTTTATAGTTCATGTGTTATTTTGCAGAAGAAAACTGACTCAGAGGATCGAGAAATATCTTAGAACATGTAGCAGATAGATAAACTCCGCTGGCACTGGTTAGCATATTCAGAATTATGCTGTCTTAAATATTTAAAGATGGGTTGGTTATTGACTTCTATGTCATGCTGACCTTTCTGGGGGTCAAAACCATGTGTTCATTTTTGTATGAATGTTCATCTGTTGGGGAGACGAAGAGAATGTGATCATACTAAAGAATTATGGAGGACACGTGCTGGGAGTTTGTTTAAAAGTGAACTTGGTTTGTACAAATCGAGCCTCACTCTCTCGTTCCAAACGGATTCAACGACAGGACAGGATCGAGACAGCTGGACATCAGGTGAGATGCAGGAGTTGTCAAAAGTGTTTGTCGTGTGTTGAGATGATGTGCACATATACACACAGGCGGTTAGCAGGGTAAAGTACCCTACCAATAAGTGCAGATCTGTCAAAAATGACGTTACCGGAGGTGAATAGGTCAAGTAGTATACCTCACAGATTCCAGGGTTAAACACCTACAAGAGAACAGGTTGATATAAACAAGTGAGGCGACAGAAGAGAGTCAAATATTCTGGTAGGCCATGAGTCACGTCACTGAAATCCGCCCACCTCTTGTCTACCGACTGAAGCACACAACACAGCGAGAAATAAATGAGCATTTCATATTTTTCTAACAAACGATTTTTTTCGTTGTGAGTTCTTTTCTTGGCTGACAAGAAATTGCTATTTATTCAACCCAGTTACATCACAGTGTTGATGTTCTCTTACATACAGCACTTGATATTCCAAAATGGTCACCCATCTGGTACTGACCAGGTTTAACGTTGTTTAACTTCAGTGGTTTTATGAAAACTGGTGCGCCAACATGATTATATAGAATTTTCAAAAAGGGAAATGCTCAAGTGAATCAAGCTGACATGACACTCACTCTAGGCGACTTGAAGTGACTTCCTCCAAAGGAAGAAGTTTCATGGGAAGATGTCTCAAGATGGTATATTAACCGCCTTTTAATGCCGAAACACCAAGTCAGTATTCAAAACAATTCTATATGATTAATTAAATCTACATAGTTATGCATGCATTAGAGATCTTTACGTATTTATATTTGTCCTGCATAGAAATAAGTCTGCGGCTCAAAAGTATTAATTGCCAACTCGGTATTTAATCATCCTCGTGTATGCTTGTGAAACTTGAACTGTATATGCTAGACATGCCAAGAAACTGAACCATTTCCAAATGACCGACTTCCGTGGACTGTTGAAAATCAAGTGGCAAGACAAGATACCAGATACAGAGGTTTTAGCCCAGTCAAAGCTCTCGTTAGTACACCCCGTGTTGCAGAAATGCCACGTTTGTTGGGCAGGTCATATATGCTGCATTCCAGTTTCAAGGATCCCAAAACTGCTCCTTTATGGTGAGCTGTTAAAAGGAAAAAGACCTGCAAGAGGACAGCAGAAACGGTTCAAGGACAATCTGAGGGTTTCCCCCAAACAGTTCGGTTTGTATCTTAACTCATGGGAAAAACTAACCCAAGACAAATGTTCCTGGCGTGCTGCAATTCACAAAGGTGTTACAATTGCTGAATCTGTACGTAATGAAGAACGCAAGCAGAAACGTGACATTAGAAAAGACAGAGCAATCAACACATCTGCTATAGAATTACCCCACTGGTGCCCAACATGCAGGAAAATCTTCAGAATGCCTACTGAAGAGAACTTGAATGCCTACTGAAGAGAACTTGAATGCCTACTAGACACTGTCCTCGAGTGTCTACGGTCTCTCTGTACAGGCGTTTGTCAGAACAATCTGGCATGAGGATACTTTTTCCATAGAAGTAAATCCTGACCAAATATTCAAAATCACATTTTGTATTCGAAGCCCAAATAAGATCTCCTCACTATGGCCAACTTACATTAGCTTTTACGAGGAATGGTGCATTTTCTCCAAATGATGTTACTTCAAGTAACAGCACAAAGCTGGATACTCCACCAGACTAGATAAATTCTTGTCCTGGAATCCAGTAAGACCAATACACCAGAATGAAAGATATACTACAACATATGAAAATGGTTAATTGGCAAGATGAAAATTATGTTCTAAATTTCTTTACTAACTCCGTGTTTAAGAACTTTAATGGAACATTCGAATATCTGTGTATCTCATATAGAGTTCAAGTGTTAGCCCCAGGTAGTGGGCCCCTTGATTTATAAGAAAAAAAGAAGGAAAAGCAATTGCATGATCACAGTCATCTTCATCATCAGCACAATCATCATCACAAGCAATTGATGAACATCGTTTAATCATCGTCAACCAAGAACAGGTAATGACTAACTGATCTGGTCACTGATTAGTAACAGAAAGCTTACATCTGGGCAACTAGCCAGTAACTACATCTGCCAGATGAAAAAAAAAAAAAAAAATGAAATGCGTTGTTCTTTTATGTATATGGTTAAAAATATTCAAAATGAAGATTGATTTTTTGCTGCAGCCAATAGAAAGTCACAATACTAAAGTGTAAAGCTGTTGACAAATGTTTTAAAGCGCAGTAGGTAATTCCTTCCTTTCAACCGCCTGAAGATGTGACACAAAGTCGGAAGGTGGTGGAAAGTCAAGTAAGCATTACTAAAAGAAGGAGCACTCTGGCCTTTTAAAAATTGTCTGGGCAGCCCTGTCGGCATTCCCTGGTCAGGGCGCCTCAAACAATAGGAAGTAATACCTGGGAAAATGGACCTCCTAGAACTACCCAGAATCATATCTCAGCCTGATAGATGCAAGGTCATCTCCTACTCAAAAATGGCCAAGACTATCACGACTGTGTGACATGAATATAAGCTACTCAGGTTGCCTCAGGTAAAAGTAAAAAGTTTTGAAGAAAGCTTAAATAATACTTAGTGGTTGAATCCATCTTGGCAAGAGGGGAAATAGGCCTACTGCAGCTGCTATTTGGCACAAATCCATTCAGATTGGAGAGAAAGGGAAGAATAGAAGTTCACATCAAAAACGAAAAATATTTCATTTCAGACAAGAAAAATAAAAGGAAAAGAGTAAAAAAAAAATAAAATAAAAATAAAAAAAGATAAAAAAAAAAGAAAGCTCAATACTTTAATAAAAATAAACTAAACTTCTAAACAAGGGGAATAACTCTCGATTAAGTAAAAAATAAAAAATAAGAAAAAAGATGAGAAATCCAAAAAAAACAAAAAAACTCCATGTCTAAATAAAAAAAACTTGTAAGCAAGGGGAATAACTCGATTAAGTAAAAAATAAAAATGGCTGTTTTGTTTGCAATGATTTAAGATGAAGCCATTTTGAGACTTTTTTTTGGAAGACCGGGTTTAAATAAAGTCTCTTTGAAAAAGTCAGTTTTTGAGGGGGGGGGGAGTTTTTTCTTCACGTTACATGAATATTTCATGTTAGATGTGATGACTTGATTTCATGAATTTGTTTTTGATCATCACGATTTTTTTTTTTTTTTTCAGAAATATTTCTCAGTTCTTCAGATTAATCATGGATTTTGGCATTTACAATGATTTTTGAATCAGATTTGGGAAAAGAGGGGGACGGGGATTGAAAAATGGATAATCCTCAAAACAATAATTTTGGTCAAAAATTGAACAATGTTCTCTCATAGGAAAAATAAACTAAAAAAATTTTGTGAAGATGTTAAAAAAAAAAAAAAAGCAAACATGTATAATAAAAATTTATGGTAACATTTTTTTTTTATTTGTAATAAATATTCAATTTGCATATCAATGTTTTTTTGCGGACCGTTATTCTCATCTTTATAATTGTTGTTGCGTCAACACGTTTCTGACAGCTATTCCTCTGGCTGTCTTCAGGTGGTTAACCGTGACAGGATAGGAATGCTGAGTTTGGTAAATGTATCCCCAGTAATTACTGCCTTGAAGAAGGCCCGAGGATGAGTTGGCCGAAACATGGTGAAACAACAACAACAACTATGAAGATGAGGATAACAACCTGCAAAAAAAAAAAAAATACGCAAATTTTGAAACCTCATCTCAAAGAATTTCAAAAAAATAAAAATAAAATAAAATATTCAATTATTGACCAAAATGTTTGTTTTTTTTCAACATTTCAAAGTAGAGATGGCGACAGTAGTGAGAGTGGCGGCAAGAGTGGAGATGAATAAATAATCGCACAAAATCATGACGATAAGAATCTGTGTGTGTGTGTAGGGTGGTGGGAGTGGGAGGGTAAACAAAGGATTTCTGGGAATAACGACAGAAATAAACATGTGAGATTAAAAACAAACAACAAAAACGATGAGCGTCAATTTTTTTTTGTGTTGGGGGAAGGGGGGGGGTATTATAGTCACTTCATGTCCCTCCCTATCCCTCCCCATCCCCAACGACCGACTGAAAGACAGGGCAGTTAATGAGCATGAAAACAAAATAAACGGTCACTCGATAACAAAGGAGAAGAATGTTTGTGGATGTCGTAACCAGTGAGGGGCAATTCCAAAACTTTTCCAGATTCCGATACAATTACCGATTCCTTTTAAATTGATAAATATTCTGAAATATGTTGCTTTTATTTTTAATTTTCTTAAATTATGGCTCCCCCCCCCCAACATATATTCCTGGCATGGATTAAAACCTGAATTGACAGGTGCGTGAATTTAATGAGGTCAAACAGAAATCTCGCAGTTAACTTTTACTGTGAGGCAGTTTTTTTGGATTTGTTTACCCAACTTTGGTTTCCCCAAGATGTTGGGGGGGGGGAGATTAGCTCTCCATAAAAAGGGGATTGTCCAAATTGAATAGCAATTGTCTGATATAAGGGGTTTCCCCTCACACTGATCAAAGCTTTATTGCTTTCTGGACGTTCGCTTCAGATTAGTTTTGCTTTTATACTAAAAAGCCAAATTAACACGAGAGGAACCGAAATAGCAAGAATTTTTTAAAAGTCGATATAAATAAATCTAGACGCGACACGCGTTCACAAATCGTAGATATTACAATCTCCACGATACATAAAAAGTTCTAAAATGTAGTAACTCCAGGGAGACCCCCCCCCCCACGAAAAAAGCTGAGATTTTGATAAATTCACTGTGAGATTTTCAATTATATTTTTTCTATTGTGCCATTTTTATCTATTTATTAACTTGTGCCATTTTCATCTAAATTCAGTGAAAATAATAGCTATTCTAGAGATAGTTTATCAGTTAGGGTTTCTAATTCTCCAAAAATTGAAAATTGGTTTAATATCAAACGAGAATAAGCATTGGGTTTTAAAATTTCAAACAAACAAAAAAATAAATAAATAAAAATACAATAAAACAGTAATTATTTATAAGAATATCTATGCAGTAACCACACCGAAACGTCGTGCCAATAACACCCAATATGAGAATGATTATCCGAGTAACCAAAGCAATACAAACATTCACATCTCATCTCAAAATTTCAGAGTTGCAATATTTGCTTCGTTTACCAAAATTTACTCAAACAAAAAATTAAGTTCTAAGAATCAATTCTAAATCTATATATTTTCGCCAATGTTGTAAATACGAATTTTCTAATAAATAAATAAATGTTTCATATTTAGTCATAAAAAAAAACAAACATTTTTTTTAAAGAATCGTTTTTGTTATCGGAAATAAGAATCAATTCTAAATCTGAGTAGAGGATTCTTAACCTGCGCTTCATCCTTAGCTAGTTAGTAACCCCCCCCCCATGTAATGTCCACATATATTTTCGCCAATGTTCTAAATACAAATTTTCTAATAAATAAATAAATGTTTCATATCTAATCATAAATGTTTTTTTAAAGAATCGTTTTTGCTATCGGAAATAAGGCTCAAATTTTCCCTGATTACGACATCCCAACAAGTTCCAATTTTTTTGATCCCCGATAAATCATCCCAACACTAGTTGTGACCCATCAGGTAAGTGCTAACTGCGTAAAAATGAAACGTAGCCCCAACAAAGACGAAGCAATGCCAGATAGCGTGGGCAAATGGAATGATGCCGTCACATTTGAAGAAAACAACGCCCATTGCGTAGGTGATGCCACCCAGCGTCAATTCATACAGGCCGGAAGTTTCTTTCTGAAAAATAAAGGAAAAACAAATTGATAAATATATATATATATATAATACAATTGTTTTCTTCAAAGAATAAATCTTTAACAAAGCAAAACTAATCAAGATAAGAAAGCTCAACACTATTAAGGGGAGCAAACATTAAATGAAAGATGGGGAATAAAATTTATGAATAACCTTATTATATCATCAGAACAGTAAAGAAAACTAAAACTGGAAAATTAAGAAAAGAAAAAAAAACTTTTTAGGCCATGGCATTTTGAAGCTAAATGCTTCTCATCAGAAGAATGCAACTATAGATAATTTTGTATAATTCCGACTCTTCTCCTCTTCTGATGAGAAGCATTTAAATTCGAAATGCTATGATCTAAAGAGGTTTCTTTTTTCTTAATTTTCCCCTTTTACTTTTCTTTATTGTTCGGCTGATAAAATACAGGCTGGTTTAGACCTGATGAGCTTAGAGGAAGTTTAAATCTTGACAGTATAGAGACATAAATAGGAATGCACTTATTTATTATACAAAATTATCTATATTTGCATTTTATATAATTCTGGTCCTTCTTTTTTGATAAGAAGCATGTAGCTTCGAAATGCCACAGCCTAAAGAGTTTTGATAAAAATCTGGCCAGAGATAGGTTACTTTGGAAGTCAATCTCTAAAAGACCTTGTAGACATGGTCCCAAATAATAATCCCTTACACCCAAGTGGCAATGTGCCCTGTTTGGGGTGAAAAAGTAAAAATAAATTTAAAAAAAAAACTCAACATTTTTTTTTAACGTGGCTTGTTGCACTTTATTTTTTTTTTTATGATTTGCTTTGCTTGAAAAAAGACGGATGAAACGGGTTGAAATGAGACGAGAGTGAAATAAACCAACCATAGCAAGGATCGTCACTGATGGGCAAATACTTATAATCAAATAGAGGAGAGTCTCCAACCATTTGTATCTGCAAAGAAAAATAGTTGATAAGAATTATCGCTCGCACATGTAAACGAAAAGAATGAACTAAAAGAACTGAAAAACTTATATCTATTATAAATTTTCATACTGTCTGTGTGTGTGTGTGTGTGTGTGTGTGACGCGGTTTGTCTCAGCCTACAAGCAATCCACTCAGGCAAGTTAGGTACCAAAATGAAACTTATGGCCCAGCGGATGTTTTAGTGATAATTATGTCCATGTTTGGTGTATGGAAATGCAAAAAATGTAAAAAAACAACGATTTACTAAACAACGTTTTATTTACTCAATACTTTTCCGGTATTTACCGGAAGTTATTATCTCCCTTAGTAAGTTTGCTTTACTCTGTGTGTGTGTGTGTGTGTGTGTGTTTTGTGTGTTTGTTTGTGTGAGTGTGTGTGTTTGTTTGTTTGTGTGTGTGAGTGTGTGTGTGTGTGTGAGAGACAGACAGAGAGAGGCAGGCAGGCAGGCGGTTCAAAATGAAGCTTATGACCCAGCGGATGTTTTAGTGATATTTATATCCATGTTTCATGAAAAACACTCATCTAGCTGAAACCACTATCAATTATTTTGCCCACTCTTTATCTGAGCCTAAACCTAAATGTAGATTCCATGAACAAAACTTCTTCCTTAGAACTGCACACCTGTGGAACTCTCCTCCGTTTTTCTGCTTTCCAGCTGACTACAATATCGTCGTCTTCACGTCAAATGTAAACAATTCTTGATTAGCCATCTCTTTAAGTAATTTAATTTACCAAATTCCCACTACTAACGATTACTATAACATTTTCCCATTGACTACTATACACTCATTAACCCTTATCCCCGAGTGGCCTCCAGGCCTTGATAAATGGTGAATCCTTTGTAAAAAAGAAAATTTTTAAGTTCCTGTTAACCATCAACAAATTTCTTGCCATTTATATATTCGCTTCTCCTTTGAATATGCATGAGCGTCTCTCATGCAAATTACGAGACATTGTCAGTCGACATATGCACTTTTCCCCAATCCGCAAATGATGAAATACACAACATTGTACGAATGGGTGAATGTTCCAGATTCAGAATTTTAAACAGAACTATTTATTGAGAAATCCGCTGTAATCTCCTGAGAATATGCATTCAGTGATGCTAACATTTTTTATTTGTTTTAATGGGTTCTTGGACGCACAAATTTGATTTTTTTATGAGTCCCTGGCGGAATTTTATCTCCCATCACCCCAAGAAATTTATTTATCACTCTCTGGATTAAAACGAGAAAAAGCAAAAATGTGAAAAATCAAAAATGTGAAAATCTAAAAAAAAGAAAAAAAAGAAAAAGAAGAAAAAAAAAAGAGAAAATGTGAAAATCTAAAAAAATAAGAAAATATCTTTTGCACATAAATTGGAAAACCATTTTCGTTAAATGAAAACAAATTCATCTAGAGAATATTGAAACATGTTGCACTTTTAAGGGAAGTAATTCTAATATTTTGAGAAGAGTTACGTCCCTTGGATTCAGTCCAGATATTATTATGAAAGTAAATTTGTTGCTGCTTTTGACGCACGTCCATGACAGAGGTTGAAAACAAATTAATGGCACTAGTGCTTAGGTTTTCAGTTGGGACATTTGAAGAGTGCGTAGCAGGGGCAGACAAATGCAATTTCAGGACTGAATTGAAAAATCGAAAAGATTTGTTTTCGTAAAAAAGACAGAATTCTGAAATTTTTGAATGTGTGTTTCCTTTTATAAATAAAAACTCAGGATTAATTTCTTAAAATTTTATTTTGACAACTTTTATTTATTCATTTTACAAGCAAAAAAGGGAGGTGTACTATATGTCGTCACTGATCTGAGGGAGATAACTATTTTACTAAGAGATTAGCGTACAGTTATCACCCACTTTTTGGCCACTTTAATTCCCTATTTTGTATGCTTTTTTTCTTATTAGTGAAAAAAAAAATTTTTTAGAAGAAGAAACAAAAATTCGAATCTAATCTGAGATTCTTCTGGAAATGCCACAGAAGGTTTTAGTATGATTATTTAATTAAAAAACAAAACAAAAATAAACTTTTACTTATCTGTTAGCGTCCAAATTGTCGTAATCATAGGAACAACCAAACTCATGAAAAAGACTTTCAAAAATTACCTGGCAAATATATCCGATGAACCAAGTGCAAGAAAGATACAAACAATTGCACTTACTGTGGCAGTTAGAATTTTACAAAGATCTTTTAGTTGAAAAAAAAAAAAATCCCACCCCTACACCGTAGAGATCCCTAGAAGTAAAAAAACCTACTCTAACAGTTTTTTCCCCAAAACTAAACTTTGGAATTCCATTCTGAGTTCCTGTTTCCCCAACTGTACTGATATGCAGAAGTTCAAGTGTAACGTAAACAGTCATCTTGTTGCTCAAGTCCCTACATGCAATTATGTTCCAGATAGTTTTTGTTTTGAGTGAAAATGCAATAAAAAAAAAAAAATTTTTAAAGTCTGAGCTAATGCATGAAAGTCTGGCATCTGTTAGGATGCCCCATCCACAGCTAAAACAAAATGAGAAAATTGAAAAAAGAGGTTGGAGCTTGATCGACAGTGTGAGACCTCTAAGTTTGAGACTCCTTTTTTTGTGACTGTGTCGGAGAGTGAGAGACAAGTGGTAGATGCACCAGCCCAGATGTGACAAGAATACACCATGCATGGGCGAATGGTGATTTTGTAAAGGATGCTCTCTGGTGTAAGTAATTTTCTAGCAACATAGAGGGAGCCCACTTTCTTTGCAGCAGCTTTGGCAATGTCCACAATGTATTTGTTCCAATTCATGTTGCCTGTGAATGTTAAGCCAAGGAGTTTGAATGGGGAGTACTCAGGTTGAATCTCAGCTGAGAATTTGTGTTCACAACAAAGACGTATGTTCCTTATCTTTATCACAAAATTAAATTATTGAAAAAAAAAAACAAAAAAAAAGAAAAAACATGGGCGGGAGAGGGGAGGGTTAAGATCAAGTCCACTGTCCTTATAGTTAGCGACACTAGGCCAGATGAGCGAATTAAGGCTTTGTAAAGATATAGGATACTCTCGATTTGGGGAGGTGGGGGAAGATTCACTATCTTTAAAGTTAGCTTAAAACGGTTGTGGTGGGGGTGGAGAATAAAAAGGAAAAAAAAAAAAAAAAAAAAAGAGCGATTTCTGCATGTATTGCAATATACAGTTTAAAAAAAAAAAAAAAATGACCAGCGTTCTCGAAAGATTTTTATCCGCCTCATAACTCCGGGTGCACAACTATCAGGCACAAGTAGAAACAACAATATTTCAAATACAATTTCCGTGTAATTATGCCGATTCATGAAAAAACTCTGGTACGCACCGTTCATGGAACATATATTGGTACGAGATGCCCAACATGGCCAGCAACCAAATCAGCCAACGCACTTGCAGACCCCATGATTCCATATCCTTTAACAAAAGCCTGAAAATAAAAAGTCACACATCATTAAAATGTTTAAATCGAAAAAAAAAATGAAATCGAAAAAAAAAAAAAAAAAAATTGATTTTCAGCTTTTTTTTTAAGGGAAAATTCATGTATAAGGGTCATTGCAACAAAAGTAATTTTTTTAATGTATAAAAGTTGAAGAACTACGAACATGGGAGTGGTACTATTAAAACGAGCGACCATTTGTGCTCTAGAATTTATTTTTATGCATAATTACTACCGTTCTAAATGAATTTTTGCCAGGAATTCAATGACATATCTCTGCTTTTGACGCACGTCTATGACAGAGGTTGCTTTCTTAGAGCCTCACACTGTCAATATCTGTAACAAAGAGATGAAACTTTTAGGTTGTGAATGCATAAGTTTAGTCATCATAACAATGCAATTTGCAATTTTCTTTGATCCATTAGGGCTGATTAAAAAATAGGAGGCATTACATTTGGAACGCCATTTGTTTTAATATAATATGAATTATCAATCCTCATTTTAAAAAGAAATTTTGTTTCCGTAGATTTTGTGCAAAAACTCACCATGGCGTATAAGATGCTGCGATGAAAATGTAGATGACTGCACGATCTCCCATGTGAAACACATCTTTTAATGTTCTGCGAAAAAAAAAATTAATTAATTAGAAACAAATAAAAAAAATCAAATAAAGATAAAAAACAAATAAAAACAAATACAAATAAAAAACAAATAAAAGAAATCAAATAAAAATAAAAACAAATAAAAATAAAACAAATAAAAAACAAATTAAAAAAATCAAATGAAAACAAATAAAAACAAATAAAAAAATCAAATGAAAACAAATAAAAACAAATAAAAAAATCAAATAAAAAAAAATAAAAATCAAATAAAAACAAATAAAAACAAATAAAAAAATCAAATAAAAATAAAAAACAAATAAAAACAAATAAAAAAATCAAATAAAAATAAAAACAAATAAAAAAATCAACTGTTTACAAATCTGATAAAGTAACATCTATTTTCTTTTTTTCATGGAAATCACTCCAGACAAAGCATGAAGCCACTTTAAGTAACGAAATAAATAAAAAAAAATTACTCCAAGGTTAAAATCAAGCCAAAATTAAGTGTTTTTGTAAGGACGATAGAACTACAATCAAGGGGAGTTAACTCCTTTTCTGTTTCAGACGAAATTATCTTCTGCTATGCGAGGAGTTTTCTTATGTACGGCACAATCACGTTGACACACCGGTTCTCGCCAGATCACCGAAGTTAAGCAACATTGAGCCTGGCCAGGACCAGATGGGTAACCATTTTGAAAGGCTAGGCGCTGTATGTACCTTCTGGGAAGGTTGGGGTGGGGCCAGCACCCTCATCCTGTAAAAAGAACTCTTCGCTACAAAAACATCTACAAAAGTTGTAGATAGCCTATACCCCTCCAGGGGCTATGGATGGATGCGAGTTTTCTTGCATGGAGACGTGAAAAGGACGCCAGACAGATGCTGGCAAGCGCCAATGGAAGAATGAATTTTAATTCTGGTAAATGAAAATGGAGATATCTTACTTCTGTCCATAATAGTTATGACAAAGAAAACTCAATATCAGACTAAAACTGATAGATGTTATTTGTATTGTTCTATGTATTACCTCCTCCTAAATAAAATGTCTACATAAAGTCAACTGTGAATGTTCTTATTTCTTCCGCTACTTTCTACCAGTCAAGTGCTCCGTACATACGTATTCATAATGATGAGTCGATGAGATCTCAGCAGTCAAAGTTATTTTTAAAAAATTATTTGTGATTCTGGATTTATTATTGAAAAAAAAAAAAAATTTATTTAATATATTTTATTTTATTTAATAAAATATAAATATTTTATTATATTACCAATGTTGCTTAAGTTTGGTGATCCAGTGGGAACCGGTGTTTTAACGTATATAAGATTGTTTAATACCTGTAAAACTACTTATTTGCAGAAAATTTAAAGGCGATATTTGTTTTCAGCATACACGAAAACCTAGAAAAGTCATCATTTTAAAGGAAAATGTTAAGGTGGGAACCAAGCAAAAATTTACCAAATCTTTTAGTTTTATATTTGCTTTAAAAAAAGCAATATTAAATACAGTGTTGGTCATCCGTACCTTAAAATTTGTCTGACGTCACTTCTGTTGAATGGCTTTGCAAACAAAGAAGTGTGACTCTTAATGAAAACCAGTATGACATAAAGCACATACTATGAGCCAACGGCTATAACTTTTGCCCAATTTTAACAGGCTAGAAAATCTATTTTTTGCATAATCTTCAAAGTCTTAATAAACATTTGCAAGTAATTTTAACGTCTTTAAACTGACAATTACAGAATCTAATGCAATAAAAGAAACTTAAAAATAGTTTCAATCATAAAATCTAAAGCAAATATGTAAGAAAAGTAATTGTTATTGCATTTGGTTACAGTTACAGTGAGAAATAGGATTTACTGGTTAAATGGTTTAATCTCTTCGGGTTTTTTTTAACAAACCAGTTAACTATGGGATGTCATTTTTATTGCCTTTGGTAACAGTTACTTATTATACGATTTTTAATTATATTCCATTAATAAAAAAAATGATATATTATTATGTGTTAACTAGTAATTATATATCATTATGTGTTAACTATTAATTATATATCATTATGTGTTAACACTTTTTATTATATATTATTATGTGTAACTATTAAGTAGTTTCTTTTTATTAACATGGTTATAATTATTGAGCAAGTTGATCTGAGTAATTTTAATGTCTTTAAACTGTCAATTACAGAACATATAAAAGACTTTAAAACAGAATAAACCATAAACATATTTGTTTTGTTTTTGTTTGAAAACGATTCCAACTTGCAATGAAAAATACAAATAAAATTCTTAAAATGTCAATGTTAAAAAAAAAAAAAAAAAAAGACGCAAAACAAAAGGGATTTATGGTTTTGTTTTTATTTGCATATTTTAAACGCGAAAAAATTGTCGATTAAAAAAAAACTTTCATAGCTTTGTTTTTATTTGCATATTTTAAACGCGAAAAAATTGTCGATTAAAAAAAAACTTTCATAGCTTTGTTTTTATTTGCATATTTTAAACGCGAAAAAATTGTCGATTAAAAAAAAACTTTCATAGCTTTGTTTTTATTTGCATATTTTAAACGCGAAAAAATTGTCGATTAAAAAAAAACTTTCATAGCTTTGTTTTTATTTGCATATTTTAAACGCGAAAAAATTGTCGATTAAAAAAAAACTTTCATAGGTTTGTTTTTATTTGCATATTTTAAACGCGAAAAAATTGTCGACTAAAAAAAACTTTCATAGCTTTGTTTTTATTTGAATATTTTAAACACGAAAAAATTGTCGATTAAAAAAAAACTTTCATAGGTTTGTTTTTATTTTCATATTTTAAACGCGAAAAAATTGTCGATTAAAAAAAAACTTTCATAGCTTTGTTTTTATTTGCATATTTTAAACGCGAAAAAATTGTCGATTAAAAAAAAACTTTCATAGCTTTGTTTTTATTTGCATATTTTAAATGCGAAAAAATTGTCGATTAAAAAAAAACTTTCATAGGTTTGTTTTTATTTGCATATTTTAAACGCGAAAAAATTGTCGATTAAAAAAAACTTTCATAGGTTTGTTTTTATTTGCATATTTTAAACGCGAAAAAATTGTCGATTAAAAAAAAACTTTCATAGCTTTGTTTTTATTTGCATATTTTAAACGCGAAAAAATTGTCGATTAAAAAAAAACTTTCATTGTTTTTATTTGCATATTTTAAACGCGAAAAAATTGTCGATTAAAAAAAAAACTTTCATAGCTTTGTTTTTATTTGCATATTTTAAACGCGAAAAAATTGTCGATTAAAAAAAAACTTTCATAGGTTTGTTTTTATTTGCATATTTTAAACGCGAAAAAATTGTCGATTAAAAAAAAACTTTCATAGCTTTGTTTTTATTTGCATATTTTAAACGCGAAAAAATTGTCGATTAAAAAAAAACTTTCATAGCTTTGTTTTTATTTGCATATTTTAAACGCGAAAAAATTGTCGATTAAAAAAAACTTTCATAGCTTTGTTTTTATTTAATTATGCATGTGCAGAATCTTTCAAACCGGAAGTTGTAAACTGGATAGATAGTTTCAACACCCAAGCCAGACGATTTGAGTTTTATAAAATAATAGATTCAGTAATATTTAACTAATTCCGACATGACATTTGAGTAAATAACATTGTTTTTAGTCGAAATTGACATTAAAAAGATAACATTGGTTTTTTTAATGAAAAATCATTTTCGACTTCAGAATTTCGCTCTTATAACGAAGAAGCACCAACATCCTTTTATTCCTTTTATCTTTGTTAGAAAGAGATTTCTTTTTTTAATTTTTTTTTTAATTATAAAAGAATATGTAAAATAGGAATGTTTTACTGTTTTGGTTTTTAACTTTTTATTTAAAAAAAAAAATAAAAGTTAAAAACATACATATTTACTGACTTAAAAAAAAATTTATTTCAAAATAAATAATTTTTTTTTTTTTACAAATAAAATGTACCATTCTATGTTTCAAAAGAATTTTTTTCAAAATAGTTTTTACCAAATAATTTTTTGCAAACTATATTTTTCAAAATATTTTTTTTAATGCACAAATAAAATATAACAATCAGTTTAGAATAGTATGAAATGGATGGAATTTATTTTATTTTATGTATATATATTTTAATTTTGGATTGTCTTTCCTTTTTGCCAGTGTAACTCTTTTGAAAATGAAAACAAAAAAATACTTCCAGCAAGTTAAAGTGTACTTGTATCCATTTTTGTTCTGTAAACTTTGTATTTAAAATTACTTAATTAAACGGTTTATTTAGAATTCTACCTAATTTTTAAAAATTACAGAAAAATCTTTATGTATGTACCTGTCACAGAACAAGGATGTCATATTCCAAAAATCATCTAAATTGATCAAGTAGTTGTTTTTTTTTTAATCTAATCAAAATTGTTAAAAATTTAACAATATTTCAAAATAAATTATATTTAAAATTTACAAATAAAATGCAATATTCTATATTTTCAAAATAATTATTTTAAAATTAATTTTTTTTTCAAAACACATAAATAAAATATAACATTCAGTTTAGAATATTATGAAATGGATAAAATGTTGTTTTTTTTAACTTTTAAAAAAGTCTTAGGAATTTTAACAGTCATTTTCGAAAAAATGCATTAATTTTGGATTATCTCCTATTTTTGCTAGTATCACTCTTTTGAAAATGAAAACAAACAAATACTTTCGTTGAGTTAAAATGCACATGTGTTCATTTTTCATCTTTCTGATAATATAATCAGTGGAAGTGATGGTGGCTAAGTGGTTAACGACATTGACTAAAAACCTTGTTGTACCGTTCGAATCCAGTTTGTCCCACAGTAACATTTTTATCAAAACCACGCTTGACCTTGTGTTTAACCTCTTGGAGGGGGTGGGTAAGTAAAATAAAATAACCCTAACATCCGCTTCCAATTGAACTTTCAACTGTACTAACAGACGGACAGCGAGAGCGTCACTTACTTCAATTTCCCTGAGTAGGAGAGAGCATGATAGATGGTGGACGTCGTAAAGAGTGAAAGTAGAGCGAGACCAAAGACCCAGGCACTGAGGAATTGGTGGTCCGTCACCGACCAATATAGAAGCCACAAGAGGCCACCAAAGCTCGGCAAAATCCAGAGCTGCAAATAGATAAGAAAGCATAAAATATAAAACGAAAAAAAAAAAAAATTTTTTTCACATGTAACGGGACGGATGTCCCGGGCATGTGTCGTCTAGTGGTGGACCCCTCCAGCGTGACCAGACTCGCACTGGTCACTGGAAAACATACCTCTGCTGCTCAAGGCACGTTAAACGTGCATGACCCCAAGTCCGTGTGGCAACCTTGTCCTTTTCGGCCGTCACTCTGGTTTCGTGTCTGTGTCTTCGTCGTCTAGCGTCAGGGCATACCTGAAATAAACTGCATCTTCACTTATGCCGGCAATCGAAAAACAAAGAAAAAACTCTGAGGTCATTTTCGTTTAAACCAAATAAAATAATTATTTGCAATCATTCTACATTTGTTTAACGTCGTGTTTTCGTTATCCGCACTTCGTGATGCAGGTTGTATACTTGAGATTTCAGGTTAATTCTCTAGCTAAGAACAAGAACTTTTTAAGTTCGTCCTTACTGAGATTTCTGCCCCTGCCTCTCACCCCAGGCGGGGCGAGAGCCGATGTGTACGCTTCGCTCGCTAGCCAAAGACTGCCAAAAACCCTTCTATATCTTTTTCGAGTAGGCGATCGTTGTTTATATCAAAAGCATCTTCCTTCCTTTTCTCCATTATCTTCTATTCCCCCCTCTGTCTTCTCTTGTGAATTTCTTTTTCTATCCCTCTATTTTCTTACACATCAAGTAAAAAAAAAAAAGGGAGGGAGTTTTTTTGTTTTGTTTTTTTACATAGGAGTCCCCACTTATTAACGCCCGGAGGTCACTCGAGGATAAGGGATTATATATTATTATTGTACGGTAGTCAATGGGATAATATTGTAGTAATCATTAGTAATAGAAATTTGGTAAATTGGATTACTTAAGGGAGAGGTTCATCAAGAATTTGTTTATGTTGGACTTGAAGACAATCAAGTTGTAGTCAGCTGGGAAGCAAGCAAACGGAACAGAGTTCCATAGGCGTGAAGTTCTAAGAAAGAAGCTTTGTTCATGGAATCTACGTTTTGATTTAGATACAGATAAAGAGTGGTTTCAGCTAGACGGGCATTTTTCATGAAAGATTGGCAAGGTGGGACCAGAGATTGGAGTTCAGACGAGCACTTGCCATGGAAATAACGATAAAACAAAGACAGGCTCATAACGTCCCTTCTGTGGGAAAGAAGTTGCAGAGAAGAGAAAAGAGCATCTCCCACTAAGCCACAAAGTCTATTTTGAACTCTGTCAAGGCAAGATAAGCTGCTTCTAGCAGCTCCTGCCCAGATGTGGCAACAGTACTCCATCCTTGTACGTACTTGGCTTTTATACAAATAGAGAATTGCCCCAGGAGTGAGATATCTACTGGTGTGGTAGAAGTATCCCACCATTTTTCCAGCGAGCTTGGGTGACTTAAATATAGAAGTACAAAACTGAATTGCGATAATTTGAATAATATTTCTAAAAATAGAAACTTTCACAAGAAACACTCGTCTAGCTGTAAACACTATCAATAATTCCCCCCACTCTTTATCTGTGCCTAAACCTAAACGTAGATTCCATGAACAAAGCTTCTTTCTTAGAACTGCACGCCTGTGGAATTGTCTTCCGTTTTCCTGCTTTCCGGCTGACTACAATATGGTTGTGTTCAAGTCTAACGTAAATAAGTTCTTGATGAGCCGTTCCATATAAGTTATCAAATTTACCAAATTTTCATTACTAATGATTACTATATTGTCCAATTTCTATTGTACACTCTTTAACCCTTATCCTTGAGTGGCCTCTTAGCCTTGATAATGTGGTGATGCCTATGTAAAAAAAAAAAAAAAAGAAAAAAAAAGATCGTCCGATTCAAAAAATACACAACTTCTTTATGCAGAGCAATGACAAAACAAAAGACTGTTTTTTTAGTCCATTTAAAAGAAACAAACATTTTATTGAACTGCAGTTTCATGCCATGTCCCTCATTTAATATGGCATAATTGTGTTTGACACACTGGTTAAGCAATGTTGAGCCTGTTCAGTACTAAAATGGGTGATCATTTGGGAATACCAGGTGCTGTATGTTCTCTCTGTTTTTCTCAGCATTGTTTCCAATCGTCCTGGACTTTCTCCATGCCACTGGAATCCAACATTACCGATTCAAGATAGGATAGAGTTGGGGATTGCACAACCTTTGCTTTGTGTTCTGACCCTGTCTCTCACATGTACATTGATAACTATCATTGCTTGCTTCTCCAATTTTTTTTTTTAAGTCATATTCACACAAAACAAGACATATTGCCCCTTGAACATAAGCGGCAACTATTTGGGACCGTGTTTAGACGAGATGAGCGAGACATCGGTTAACATTACATTTAAACGTCTGCATATCAATGCAGTCAGGAAAACAGGTAATAGGAAGGGAATTCCAAAGTCTAGATGTTCGAAAAGAAGCTATTAGAGTAGAAGTCTTTCTAGCACGTAGGGATCTCTACAGTGTTAGGGGTGGGATTTTATTGCTAAACAGGTTTGACTGACAAAACTTATGGTTTATGGGGTTACCTTTCTACCATTTTCTTTCTGATTTTCTGTGACCAATAAAAGATGGTTGTTGGGGTTGTTCTGGTCAGTCACTATGCAGACCACTGACAAAAATACAGGTATAGTGACAGCAGCGCAGGCTCATCATGATTTAAAGGAAAAAAGGAATGAAGTGCTGGTTGTATCCAAATGAATTTGGCTAAAAACAACAACAAAAAAATCAGACGCCTGGCAAAGAATTTACCACAAAAATGAAGTAAATGACAAACTCAAAAGCAACGGATTTTTTTTTCGTATTCTTCATTTTATTGTGAAACTTTTTCTAGATGAATAAATTTTTTTATTTTCTTCAATTTATTCATCCAAAATAAGTCTTACAATAAATGACGGACATGTAACTGGGAGTGTTCCTTTTTCATCTCTTTATCTTGTCGGAATACTATTGCCACTATTTTTATCATATATATATATATATATATATATATATATATATATATATATATATATATATATCTGTAGAAATATATTTTCTTATAATATATATCAATCCTTATTTAAGAAGCTCAATGTAATTACAGAGCAATATAGAGAATAAATGACAAAGAGTTATATTCCAAAATTCATGCTGTTGACCATCTTATAATTTATTCCTTTAATTCAGTTGACTTATACAATTCTTGATAGTACACACACACACACATAAGCACACACACATATTATAAATTAATTTTCAATTAAAGCGCTGTCTACATCCAAATGACGTTAGTTAAAAATATTAGAGCCGTGGAAAAGAATTTCTAATGAAATGAAATATAAGATGGATTCAAAAGTAGTTTGGTTATTTTTTTGTGTGTTTCATGTTATTGTCTATTTTTTTGTTTTAATGACACGTCAGCATGATGACTGCTGACGTATCATTGAAAAGAAAGGCCAAACATTTTCCGAATATATATATATATATATTATTCCTTAATTGGAATTTTTTTATTTTGAGATGAGCATTTTTTATGTTAATTTTATTTATTATTATGAGAATGCAGTTAGGAGATTCGAAGTTCCTATCCGTCGTGGTTACCACCTGACGAAGGCCAGAGGAAGTTGGCCGAAACGTTGTGAACCAATAAAAAGATTTAAAAAAAAAAAACAACAACTAATAAAGATGAGACTAATAGTCCGAAATAATAAATAAAATTAACATAAAAAATGCTCATCTCAAAATAAAAAAATTCCAATTAAGGAATAATATATATATATATATACCAATCGGTACGGACCCGACTATGGAAGATCAGATAATAAATAAATGTGGATTTATAACATCAAAGAATCCAACCTTGATCGCCCTTCGGGGCCCGTGGCGCAGTTGATAGAGACGTTGAATCTCTACGGTTCCAGATGAACATTGTCTGAAGATAGCGGTTTCAATCCCACCCAAAGTGTGCCAGAGGTAATTGGTCAAAAATGTTCCTATCCGTCGCGGTTACCACCTGATGAAGGCCAGAGGAAGTTGGCCGAAACGTTGTGAACCAATAAAAAGATTTTAAAAAAAAAAAACAACAACTAATAAAGATGAGACTAATAGTCCGAAATAATAAATAAAATTAACATTTTCCGAATATTATTATTTTTACAATTCTTTTCACATGTAGATGATAGCTTTCAAGACGATGACCTGGCATATCCTGGTTTAACTCAAATAACAATTTCTGGTTAAGTTTATGTGCAAGTATAGAGTGTTTATTTAGAGACGCTGAACTTTAAATCGACAACTCTATTTTCTTTAATTGCAGATTTCGTAACTATCAATTATTTTGAGCTCATCTTGGTTTGGCAATTCATCATGTGGTTTCAGCAGGACAGACTCACATGCCAAACACAGCGTGATGTGGTCAACTTACTGAGAGAAACATTTGATGAACGAATAATTTCATGAAATGGACCTGCTAACTAGTCACCTCATTTATGTGATTTAACCCTATTAGATATGTAAAGCCTTATGTCTATGCTGATAAATCAGACACAATAGACCACTTGCAATACACCATTTGACAAGTTCTTGTTTAAATACAGCCAAACTTAATGTGTAGAGTCTGTGAAAATTGAACCTTTAGGTATAGACACGCAAGCTGCTGGGTGTATATGCCCAAAATTGTATTTAAATTATAGGGTACAGTTTAATCAAGACATTAAAAAACGAAAATATCGAAAAATGTTTAAATTGTACATATCCGTTATGGAATGAAGTTCTCCGAAAAAAAATTTCACTTAATTTCATCAAGTATTTTTTTTATTTTTTTACAGCGAAAAAACAATTTATTATGATACCGAGCAAAAGGTTCGATTTTTAGGAAGAAAAGCTAGTATTAAAAATGGGGAGGGAGTGTTGGCGCTTTAACTGCAGTTATCTCCCATGGCGTTTATAAAATTCAAACAAAAAGCTAAACAAAATCCAAGATGTCTTCCTTCAACGCGCTCTCATAAAAACGTGTTTTTCCGCTGTAAAAAAAAAACAAAAAAAAACTATGCTATCAAATAAAGTAAAAATTTTTTTTGGAGATCTTCAGTTCAAAACGGATACATACAATATAACCTTTTTTCGATATTTTCATTTTTTAATGTTTTGATTAAACTATACAAGTACCAATTATAGATATCAAAAATTAACCTTTGGGACAAAGCATATATTTGTATAATAGAAATATTTTTCTGTGATTTATTTTAATTTAAAGTTAGCTGCCTTAAAAAAATAACCAAAAAAAAAATCCACCCTATCCATCTAAAGATTTTCAATGTCCATTTTCAAAGATTTTTCAAAATTTTACAAGCCCTTCTCCAGATAAAATTCAAGTTTTCAAAACTAAATTTTACTAGCAAAAGTACCCGTCGTTGACTGGGTTCAAAAACAGCCTACAGAAAATGGACTCTGATTTATGAAAGTATGCTAGGTGATGAAAAGGAAGGGTTGTAAAGAGATAGCTTCGAATTTGGGGGTATCAAAACCAAAACAAAATATGATGAAAGTAAAAATAAAACAGATAAACCTCATAATTTATTATGCCATACCTGTTCACACTGAAACACTTATCACAATATTCTGTGGATCTATATTAAAAAACCTTGTTAAACTTTCTGACATATTTCCATTCTATGGAGGTCAGGTGCGAACGAACACCCCATAATTTTATTATACCATATTTCTTCAAACTGAAGCATAATTATCAAAGTATACTTACGTAGATAGATATGAAAAGTCTTTATTAAAGTTTGTGCCTATTTCTATTCTATGGAGGCCAGGCGCGAACGCAGACCCCACAATTTTATTATACCATCATCCCTATTTAAGTTAAAACATACTTATCAAAGTATTATTATGTACATCTATATCAAAAACACTTGTAAACGTTTTTTTTTTTAATTTTTTAATTTTTTTATTTCCATACTTTGTGGACCAGGCGTGAATGCGA
Source organism: Euprymna scolopes (assembly GCF_053919585.1). Classification (NCBI taxonomy): domain Eukaryota; kingdom Metazoa; phylum Mollusca; class Cephalopoda; order Sepiida; family Sepiolidae; genus Euprymna; species Euprymna scolopes. The sequence goes on along the minus strand of NC_136511.1, from coordinate 17,904,831 downwards.
CCCCACAATTTTAATGAACCACCGTTCTGCCAGATCAAACATACCCATTCCTGTGTCTCGATACATATTCTATCATTATGTGTAATCAGTTTTTTAAAATAGTCAACCATATAGAAGCCTATTCGTGACCAGACACACACACACACAGCTTTATATTATATATATATATATATATATATATATATATATACAAACCATGATATAATAAATAAAAAAAACTTAATTAACATGGAAAAATCATTTTCATTTACATACAAAACAACGTGCCTGTTGATAATCATATTTACATTCTTTGACCCACTTATATTTGGCCAACCAAGCGTGATTTAAACATTATCTTTCCCATTGTAGATTGCTGTGTTCATTTTACTTTTAAATTTTGAATTTCTGATATTGTGGATACAAGAGTTACGTCCCTTTATCACAAAACTACCCAATGTTGTTATATGAAAAACATCAGGTAATTTTGGGATAAAGGGACATAACTCTTGTATCCACAATAATATGATTGAATTTCAGAACCATGTCTTTCGATTTTATTTTCAATATTTAAAAAAATATTTAATGGTATTTTTCATTAATACTTAATTATTTAATAGTACTTATATCGATTTTATTTTTAATATTGCAACACAAATTTTTACTGGACGTAAAGAATATGATTTTCAAGGCCTTTTCAAGACATTTTCCATATTTTCAAAGGATTTTTGAAAGTAATAATAGAAACAAGGCTTTTCCAAGGCAAAAGTCAGAATTCAAGGACGTTGTGTGAACTCTGTGTAGAAATTTCTTTTAAAAATAAAAATCTGCAATGAATGCAATGACTAACAAAGATGTTTTTCTAATAAGCAAATGTTATAGGTTTATTTTGAACACTAAATTGGATGCTGATGTTTATTATGATGATCATGATGACGATGATGACAACTAATACATTTGTCAGGAAAAAGTAATGACCCCCCTCTCCATCTTTAAATAATAAAAACAAGAGATTCATAACAAAAAATGAAAAAAAAAAAAATGAAAAAAAAATCTCTAGTTTCTCTTATTTTTATATTTTGGTCTAAATATGAGATACACTGACATTCAGACGCTTGTCTAATTTTTTTCTTTTTTTTTTTATCGGCTTGTCCAAACTCGGCAGGGGCATCCTACCTAATACCAAACATTCACCCACTATCTTAGAAATTCCAACCAATAGATTATTTTGTAAAGATTTTGCTGTATGTATGTTTGTATGTCTTGTATGTCCAGATAAAATTAAGAAACATTTTTATACAAATTTCTATTTTTATAAAGAACAGTTGTTTCACCTATTTTTTTTTTTTTTAATTTTATTTTACTCCAAGCGAAGTGCCAAGAAATCAAAGGGACATTTCCCTGAAGCAAACACTAGATATAAATATGAGATACATTGACATTCAGACGCTTGATCTAAATATGAGATACACTGACATTCAGACGCTTGATCTAAATATGAGATACACTGACATTCAGACGCTTGATCTAAATATGAGATACACTGACATTCAGACGCTTGATCTAAATATGAGATACACTGACATTCAGACGCTTGATCTAAATATGAGATACACTGACATTCAGACGCTTGATGTAAATATGAGATACACTGACATTCAGACGCTTGATCTAAATATGAGATACACTGACATTCAGACGCTTGATCTAAATATGAGATACACTGACATTCAGACGCTTGATCTAAATATGAGATACACTGACATTCAGACGCTTGATCTAAATATGAGATACACTGACATTCAGACGCTTGATCTAAATATGAGATACACTGACATTCAGACGCTTGATCTAAATTTTAGATACACTGACATTCAGACACTTGATCTAAATTTTAGATACACTGACATTCAGACACTTGATCTAAATATGAGATACACTGACATTCAGAAGCTTGATCTAAATATGAGATACACTGACATTCAGACGCTTGATCTAAATATGAGATACACTGACATTCAGACGCTTTGTCTAAATATGAGATACACTGACATTCAGACGCTTGATCTAAATATGAGATACACTGACATTCAGACGCTTGATCTAAATATGAGATACACTGACATTCAGACGCTTGATCTAAATATGAGATACACTGACATTCAGACGCTTGATCTAAATATGAGATACACTGACATTCAGACGCTTGATCTAAATATGAGATACACTGACATTCAGACGCTTGATCTAAATATGAGATACACTGACATTCAGACGCTTGATCTAAATATGAGATACACTGACATTCAGACGCTTGATCTAAATATGAGATACACTGACATTCAGACGCTTGATCTAAATATGAGATACACTGACATTCAGACGCTTGATCTAAATATGAGATACACTGACATTCAGACGCTTGATCTAAATATGAGATACACTGACATTCAGACGCTTGATCTAAATATGAGATACACTGACATTCAGACGCTTGATCTAAATATGAGATACACTGACATTCAGACGCTTGATCTAAATATGAGATACACTGACATTCAGACGCTTGATCTAAATATGAGATACACTGACATTCAGACGCTTGATCTAAATATGAGATACACTGACATTCAGACGCTTGATCTAAATATGAGATACACTGACATTCAGACGCTTGATCTAAATATGAGATACACTGACATTCAGACGCTTGATCTAAATATGAGATACACTGACATTCAGACGCTTGATCTAAATATGAGATACACTGACATTCAGACGCTTGATCTAAATATGAGATACACTGACATTCAGACGCTTGATCTAAATATGAGATACACTGACATTCAGACGCTTGATCTAAATATGAGATACACTGACATTCAGACGCTTGATCTAAATATGAGATACACTGACATTCAGACGCTTGATCTAAATATGAGATACACTGACATTCAGAAGCTTGATCTAAATATGAGATACACTGACATTCAGACGCTTGATCTAAATATGAGATACACTGACATTCAGACGCTTGATCTAAATATGAGATACACTGACATTCAGACGCTTGATCTCAATATGAGATACACTGACATTCAGACGCTTGATCTCAATATGAGATACACTGACATTCAGACGCTTGATCTAAATATGAGATACACTGACATTCAGACGCTTGATCTAAATATGAGATACATTGACATTCAGACGCTTGATCTAAATATGAGATACACTGACATTCAGACGCTTGATCTAAATATGAGATACACTGACATTCAGACGCTTGATCTAAATATGAGATACACTGACATTCAGACGCTTGATCTAAATATGAGATACACTGACATTCAGACGCTTGATCTAAATATGAGATACACTGACATTCAGACGCTTGATCTAAATATGAGATACACTGACATTCAGACGCTTGATCTAAATATGAGATACATTGACATTCAGACGCTTGATCTAAATATGAGATACACTGACATTCAGACACTTGATCTAAATTTTAGATACACTGACATTCAGACACTTGATCTAAATATGAGATACACTGACATTCAGAAGCTTGATCTAAATATGAGATACACTGACATTCAGACGCTTGATCTAAATATGAGATACACTGACATTCAGACGCTTGATCTAAATATGAGATACACTGACATTCAGACGCTTGATCTAAATATGAGATACACTGACATTCAGACGCTTGATCTTAATATGAGATACATTGACATTCAGACGCTTGATCTAAATATGAGATACACTGACATTCAGACGCTTGATCTAAATATGAGATACACTGACATTCAGACGCTTGATCTAAATATGAGATACACTGACATTCAGACGCTTGATCTAAATATGAGATACAATGACATTCAGACGCTTGATCTAAATATGAGATACACTGACATTCAGACGCTTGATCTAAATATGAGATACACTGACATTCAGACGCTTGATCTAAATATGAGATACACTGATATTCAGACACTTGATCTAAATATGAGATACACTGACATTCAGACGCTTGATCTAAATATGAGATACACTGACATTCAGACGCTTGATCTAAATATGAGATACACTGACATTCAGACGCTTGATCTAAATGAGATACACTGACATTCAGACGCTTGATCTAAATATGAGATACACTGACATTCAGACGCTTGATCTAAATATGAGATACATTGACATTCAGACGCTTGATCTAAATATGAGATACACTGACATTCAGACGCTTGATCTAAATATGAGATACACTGACATTCAGACGCTTGATCTAAATATGAGATACACTGACATTCAGACGCTTGATCTAAATATGAGATACACTGACATTCAGACGCTTGATCTAAATATGAGATACACTGACATTCAGACGCTTGATCTAAATATGAGATACACTGACATCCAGACACTCGATCTCAATATGAGATACACTGACATTCAGACACTCGATCTAAATATGAGATACACTGACATTCAGAAGCTTGATCTAAATATGAGATACACTGACATTCAGACGCTTGATCTAAATATGAGATACACTGACATTCAGACGCTTGATCTAAATATGAGATACACTGACATTCAGACGCTTGATCTCAATATGAGATACACTGACATTCAGACGCTTGATCTAAATATGAGATACACTGACATTCAGACGCTTGATCTAAATATGAGATACACTGACATTCAGACGCTTGATCTAAATATGAGATACACTGACATCCAGACACTCGATCTCAATATGAGATACACTGACATTCAGACACTTGATCTAAATATGAGATACATTGATATTCAGACACTTGATCTAAATATGAGATACACTGACATTCAGACGCTTGATCTAAATATGAGATACACTGACATTCAGACGCTTGATCTAAATATGAGATACACTGACATTCAGACGCTTGATCTAAATATGAGATACACTGACATTCAGACGCTTGATCTAAATATGAGATACACTGACATTCAGACGCTTGATCTAAATATGAGATACACTGACATTCAGACGCTTGATCTAAATATGAGATACACTGACATTCAGACGCTTTATCTAACTATGAGATACACTGACATTCAGACGCTTGATCTCAATATGAGATACACTGACATTCAGACGCTTGATCTCAATATGAGATACACTGACATTCAGACGCTTGATCTAAATATGAGATACACTGACATTCAGACGCTTGATCTAAATATGAGATACATTGACATTCAGACGCTTGATCTAAATATGAGATACACTGACATTCAGACGCTTGATCTAAATATGAGATACATTGACATTCAGACGCTTGATCTAAATATGAGATACACTGACATTCAGGGCTTGATCTCAATATGAGATACACTGACATCCAGACACTCGATCTCAATATGAGATACACTGACATTCAGACACTTGATCTAAATATGAGATACATTGATATTCAGACACTTGATCTAAATATAAGATACACTGACATTCAGACGCTTGATCTAAATATGAGATACACTGACATTCAAACGCTTGATCTAAATATGAGATACACTGACATTCAAACGCTTGATCTAAATATGAGATACACTGACATTCAGACGCTTGATCTAAATATGAGATACACTGACATTCAGACGCTTGATCTAAATATGAGATACACTGACATTCAGACGCTTGATCTAAATATGAGATACACTGACATTCAGACGCTTGATCTCAATATGAGATACACTGACATACAGACGCTTGATCTAAATATGAGATACACTGACATTCAGACGCTTGATCTAAATATGAGATACACTGACATTCAGACGCTTGATCTAAATATGAGATACACTGACATTCAGACGCTTGATCTAAATATGAGATACACTGACATTCAGACGCTTGATCTAAATATGAGATACACTGACATTCAGACGCTTGATCTAAATATGAGATACACTGACATTCAGACGCTTGATCTAAATATGAGATATACTGACATTCAGACGCTTGATCTAAATATGAGATACACTGACATTCAGACGCTTGATCTAAATATGAGATACACTGACATTCAGACGCTTGATCTCAATATGAGATACACTGACATTCAGACGCTTGATCTAAATATGAGATACACTGACATTCAGACGCTTGATCTAAATATGAGATACACTGACATTCAGACGCTTGATCTAAATATGAGATACACTGACATCCAGACACTCGATCTCAATATGAGATACACTGACATTCAGACACTTGATCTAAATATGAGATACATTGATATTCAGACACTTGATCTAAATATGAGATACACTGACATTCAGACGCTTGATCTAAATATGAGATACACTGACATTCAGACGCTTGATCTAAATATGAGATACACTGACATTCAGACGCTTGATCTAAATATGAGATACACTGACATTCAGACGCTTGATCTAAATATGAGATACACTGACATTCAGACGCTTGATCTAAATATGAGATACACTGACATTCAGACGCTTGATCTAAATATGAGATACACTGACATTCAGACGCTTTATCTAACTATGAGATACACTGACATTCAGACGCTTGATCTCAATATGAGATACACTGACATTCAGACGCTTGATCTCAATATGAGATACACTGACATTCAGACGCTTGATCTAAATATGAGATACACTGACATTCAGACGCTTGATCTAAATATGAGATACATTGACATTCAGACGCTTGATCTAAATATGAGATACACTGACATTCAGACGCTTGATCTAAATATGAGATACATTGACATTCAGACGCTTGATCTAAATATGAGATACACTGACATTCAGGGCTTGATCTCAATATGAGATACACTGACATCCAGACACTCGATCTCAATATGAGATACACTGACATTCAGACACTTGATCTAAATATGAGATACATTGATATTCAGACACTTGATCTAAATATAAGATACACTGACATTCAGACGCTTGATCTAAATATGAGATACACTGACATTCAAACGCTTGATCTAAATATGAGATACACTGACATTCAAACGCTTGATCTAAATATGAGATACACTGACATTCAGACGCTTGATCTAAATATGAGATACACTGACATTCAGACGCTTGATCTAAATATGAGATACACTGACATTCAGACGCTTGATCTAAATATGAGATACACTGACATTCAGACGCTTGATCTAAATATGAGATACACTGACATTCAGACGCTTGATCTAAATATGAGATACACTGACATTCAGACGCTTGATCTAAATATGAGATACACTGACATTCAGACGCTTGATCTAAATATGAGATACATTGACATTCAGACGCTTGATCTAAATATGAGATACATTGACATTCAGACGCTTGATCTAAATATGAGATACACTGACATTCAGACGCTTGATCTAAATATGAGATACATTGACATTCAGACGCTTGATCTAAATATGAGATACACTGACATTCAGACGCTTGATCTCAATATGAGATACACTGACATCCAGACACTCGATCTCAATATGAGATACACTGACATTCAGACACTTGATCTAAATATGAGATACATTGATATTCAGACACTTGATCTAAATATAAGATACACTGACATTCAGACGCTTGATCTAAATATGAGATACACTGACATTCAAACGCTTGATCTAAATATGAGATACACTGACATTCAGACGCTTGATCTAAATATGAGATACACTGACATTCAGACGCTTGATCTAAATATGAGATACACTGACATTCAGACGCTTGATCTAAATATGAGATACACTGACATTCAGACGCTTGATCTCAATATGAGATACACTGACATACAGACGCTTGATCTAAATATGAGATACACTGACATTCAGACGCTTGATCTAAATATGAGATACACTGACATTCAGACGCTTGATCTAAATATGAGATACACTGACATTCAGACGCTTGATCTAAATATGAGATACACTGACATTCAGACGCTTGATCTAAATATGAGATACACTGACATTCAGACGCTTGATCTAAATATGAGATACACTGACATTCAGACGCTTGATCTAAATATGAGATATACTGACATTCAGACGCTTGATCTAAATATGAGATACACTGACATTCAGACGCTTGATCTAAATATGAGATACACTGACATTCAGACGCTTGATCTAAATATGAGATACATTGACATTCAGACGCTTGATCTAAATATGAGATACACTGACATTCAGACGCTTGATCTAAATATGAGATACACTGACATTCAGACGCTTGATCTAAATATGAGATACACTGACATTCAGACGCTTGATCTAAATATGAGATACACTGACATTCAGACGCTTGATCTAAATATGAGATACACTGACATTCAGACGCTTGATCTAAATATGAGATACATTGATATTCAGACGCTTGATCTAAATATGAGATACACTGACATTCAGACGCTTGATCTAAATATGAGATACACTGACATTCAGACGCTTGATCTAAATATGAGATACATTGATATTCAGACGCTTGATCTAAATATGAGATACACTGACATTCAGACGCTTGATCTAAATATGAGATACACTGATATTCAGACGCTTGATCTAAATATGAGATACATTGATATTCAGACGCTTGATCTAAATATGAGATACACTGACATTCAGACGCTTGATCTAAATATGAGATACACTGACATTCAAACGCTTGATCTAAATATGAGATACATTGATATTCAGACGCTTGATCTAAATATGAGATACACTGACATTCAGACGCTTGATCTAAATATGAGATACACTGACATTCAGACGCTTGATCTAAATATGAGATACACTGACATTCAGAAGCTTGATCTAAATATGAGATACACTGACATTCAGACGCTTGATCTAAATATGAGATACACTGACATTCAGACGCTTGATCTAAATATGAGATACACTGACATTCAGACGCTTGATCTAAATATGAGATACACTGACATTCAGACGCTTGATCTAAATATGAGATACACTGACATTCAGACGCTTGATCTAAATATGAGATACACTGACATTCAGACGCTTGATCTAAATATGAGATACACTGACATTCAGACGCTTGATCTAAATATGAGATACACTGACATTCAGACGCTTGATCTAAATATGAGATACATTGATATTCAGACGCTTGATCTAAATATGAGATACATTGATATTCAGACACTTGATCTAAATATGAGATACACTGACATTCAGACACTTGATCTAAATATGAGATACACTGACATCCAGACACTCGATCTCAATATGAGATACACTGACATTCAGACACTTGATCTAAATATGAGATACATTGATATTCAGACACTTGATCTAAATATGAGATACACTGATATTCAGACGCTTGATCTAAATATGAGATACACTCCATAAAGAGGAAATCTTATTTTGGCGGTGAATACTATGTGAATTTGAATATTTATGAGGTGCCATCAATAAGTTTCTAGACTCTTCTGTACAAGCATTTAAAACTGTTGTAGACTCTTCAAAATTCTGTATGTTATTTCTATATATCTTATGAGATGATTGACCAATTTTTATAATTTCAGGTTCAAATAAACAGCTACAGCAGGAATTGGAATAACCGCTACTAAAGCCTGATTGTCACAGATGGTGAATTGCAAAAATGCAATATGAACGTGAGGACACTTTAGAAGAATGATTCTATCTTAAACTTGGAAAAAATGCCAAACTAACATATTATTATAACTATTGTTATTATTATTAATAATAATTTTGAATTATAACTATTATTATTATTAATTATAATTATGAATTTTAACTATTATTATATATAATTAATAATTATATCTATTATTAATCTATAAATATAAAAGCGAAAATGTATGTATGTGTGTTCGCTTTTTCTGTGTGTCTACAAAAGGCTTATTTCAGAGAAGCGGTCGGTCGGTTCACAACTTTGTAAAACTTTTTATATCACATACAAATCGTAATATCTCAGTTAACAACGAAGCTCGCCTGTCTATTTAATTTGGTCGATTTCAGGAAGATAAATATTCAATATTTGTCGCTCGCCGCATGTGGGTTAGTCTTTTTCCTATAATATCTTCGGGGAAAAAAAAAGCGTTCAGCAGTAAATGAATACTATCCCGCAGTCAAAACTTGACCTCATTTAAAATGGGCACCTGCTAAATCCAACTAATTAAATAAATTCAAACGTGTTTCCGTTAGCATCTCGCGGTGGGGCAATGGTTAATATCGCACCTTTTTTTTTTTTCACACTTTAAATTACAACTTTGCCTCAACGGTTCGGGTTCGATCCTCATACTTACTTTTTTTTTTTTAAACCCCCCCCCCCAACACCCGGGCAACGCCGGGTACCCCTCGCTAGTCTATTATATAAATGGCAAACATCTGTGTGTTTGTATATGTGTTTGTATGTCTGCTAAAAACTTTTGTCATCCGCATTGTACAGGCACGAATGCTGCATCGTTATAAAGAGCGATCTCTCGGACACATAATGCTGAAAAATCGGAAAAAATTGTCAATTATTTTGTTTAGAAACGTTGTTTTGTTTGAAGAGGAGGATCAGATAAAAACCTTGCTTTCGATGCGATTTGCAAACCGCACATGTGCGAACCATCATTATGTTCTTTCGTTTTAAAAAGCTAAATCTGCAATGTGATAACATCTATATCCTTGTAGGCACATCGATAACATGTTCGCTTATTAATTTAAGCTATGCGAGTTAGCACCTAGTTTATTATAATAGATTTTTATTTATAGGCAATATTTGAATTGAAATCAAGTGCAGGCTTAAGTAAATATAAAAAAGAAAGATGCATAAAAAAAATATAAAACTCACCCCATGGGTGACCATATTTGCAAGGTGCTCCACATCTGTGGGTATATAAGCTTGTCCTGGCCTTGCTCGGCTGTTCATTAACCTTAAAAAGAAAAGAAAATTGAATGAACACCAAATTCTTAAAGTACACATAATTGTCTTGGACATCAATACAATTTATCCGGAAATATCAGACTAGTATTTTTAATCATTCATTAAAGTTTCATTTAAAAAAGAAAAACGTTAAAAAAAGATAGGAATATTGCTATGGTCAACTTGCTGGAATTTAAACTTCATACAGCAAGCAAGATTCCACCCCTTCACTGTTGAGGTCACAACATGCTGGAAAGATAGAACTGCACGCCTGTGGAACTCTGTTCCGTCTGCCTGCTTCCCACCGGATTACAACTTGGATGTGTTCAAGTCCAACGTTAACAAATTCCTAATGAACCGCCCCCTTAAGTAAACATTTCATCAAATCTCCACACTAACGTAATGTACTTGCAATAACCCTTATCCCTAAGTGGCTTCCCAGCCTTGATAAGTGGTGATCACTGTAAAAAAAAAAAAAAAAAAAAAAGGAAAACTGGCAGTGTCAAATCGTCCTCTTGTCGATATAACGCACGAAAGTCTTTTTTCCCTTTCTTTCCTCAACTTGCAACAAATCCTTGTGTATTCGATATTATCTTTCACCGTTCGTTCTCGTTCTAAGCTGTCCAACAAAAAACTCCACTCAACACCCTGCTTTAGAATACATCCCATATAACAGTTACCAATTGTGTACATATACAACATAATCACGTTGACACACCGGTTCCTGCTGGATCACCAAAGTTAAGCAACGTTAAACCTAGTCAATATTAAATGGGTGACCATTTGGGACTTCCAGGTGCTGTACGCGCTCTCCGCTTATCATCTCGGCACTGTTTCCAGTCGTCCTGTTTTTCTCCTTGCCACTGGACTCAAACAGTGCCGATTCAGGAGAGGTGTGGTTGGGTATTGCACAATTACACATGCAGCTGCCCCTACAGGGGGTGTCCTTTGTGTTTCAAGACTGAACGGAGGCATTGGATCAAAATTGTGTACATATGCAAATTAATTGCATACGTTGTTCAACAATGAGCGACTTACAAAATTATGTTTGTTTTTTCTTTTCCACATTTTCTGTCATCATTTTACACGCTAAGCAAACACGAGGTCGTTTGTGAGATTAATTTCTATTACATTTCCTCAGACTGCTTAGCCTTGAAATTTCCTTCCTGTTTCCCTGACTGTACTAACCTAAATGTAATGTGAATAGACATCTTGCTGCTCAACTCCACACAGTCCCCTGCTGACATAATCCAAAATAGTTGCTCTTTATGTCCAAGTTGCAATATGTCTTGTTTGTGATAACAAAAAAAAAAAAAATGTTGAGGCTTTTGCATTTGTGAATTTTATTTGTTCATTTTGCATGAGTTTTTCAAACTTTCTTCAATAGTATCTTACCGATTTGAACGTGTAAAATTGTGCTCTGAAAACGTTTTTCTTTTTTTGTTTTGGTCGAGATATCTAAGAATCTAGCTTGGTACATGGCATACTCTGAGAGAACGGATAGCTTGGCAAGGTAAAGCAAATTTATTTGATAATCTTGGCTATTACAATTAATCACCATGTCTAAAAAAAACAAAACGTTTTTATTCACAACTTCTTCCTTTAAGACATAACGTCCATTTAAAAAAAAAATTTTTTGACGTTGCTGAAATATTAAATAAAAAATTTTTTAAAAATGTATAAATGCTTGAATAGGCTATTCAGAAGAAAAAAAAAATCAATCGAGATTCAGAGCCCCCCCTCCTCCTTCTCTTCTTCCTCCTACCAACACATAAAAGCCTTAATGCCACATTGTAACGTGTACGAGTACGTGTGAAAATAACAATTTTTTTTTCATCCATTTATTTATTGCGGACTATCATCCTCATTTTTTAATTGTTATTTCATACCGTTTCGGCCAACTATTCCTCTGGCCGTCATCAGGTGGTTTTTTTTTTTTTTTTTTACATAGGCATCACCACATTATCAAGGCCAAGAGGCCACTCAAGGATAAGGGTTAAAGAGTGTACAGTAGAAATTGGACAATATAGTAATCATTAGTAATGAAAATTTGGTAAATTTGATATGGAATGGCTCATCAAGAACTTGTTTACGTTAGACTTGAACACAACCATATTGTAGTCAGCCGGAAAGCAGGAAAACGGAAGACAATTCCACACGCGTGCAGTTCTAAGAAAGAAGCTTTGTTCATGGAATCTACGTTTAGGTTTAGGCACAGATAAAGAGTGGGGGGAATTATTGATAGTGTTTACAGCTAGACGAGTGTTTCTTGTGAAAGTTTTGCGAGGGGGGACCATAGATTGAAGCTCAGTCGAACACTTTCCATGAAAATGACAATACATCAGGTTACCGCAAATAAAATTCCAATAAACATTCCAATTAATTATATACCATTCAGTACGGACCAGATAATGGAAGATCAGATAATAAATAAACGTGGATTTATAAGACCAAAAAATCCAACCTTGATCGCCCTTCGTGACCCGTGGTGCAGTGGGTAGAGACGTTGAATCTCTACTGTTCCAGGTTGTCTGAAGATAGTGGTTTCAATCCTACCCAAAGCCGGCCAGAGGCTTACTTGGCCAAACCATAGTGAGACGGAAGGCAGTAATTGTTGAGGATGCAGTTAGGAGATTCGGAGTTCCTATCCCATTGTGGTAACCACCTGATGAAGGCCAGAAGAATAGTTGGCCGAAATATTATGAAACAACAACTAATAAAGATGAGAATAAAACACAAAATAAAAAAGAATAATGTAATATCTAGGAATGTCGACTGATGTCGATATAAGATAACGTAAACAGCAGAGAGGGAAGAAGAGAGCAGACTGACAGCCGTAGAGAGTGATAGACACTGTTATCGTGCGACACACTAACCAACCCCTACGACTAACATCTGTTTTTATCGATGCGCAAAATGTTAAATTGTAAATAAAACTTTATATGTTGATAAACTCGTGTCTGTGTTGATTATGAGAATAACAACAAAAGAATTGTTAGGTGTATATATAATTTTGGCAAGCATTTGAAAAACTAGAAAATTATATATACATTCAATAACGCAACAGGAAGGATAGAAAAAGACATTAAATTCAAGTACGAGGAAATTTGGTTACAATGCTCCCAAACTAACTCAGTCCTGGATATGACCTTAAACTATATCCGATGGTGAGACCCCAGTTTGTGGGCTTTGGGGAGTGTGGAGTCACCCTTTAATTGCCATTGTTCCCAGGTCCACTCTAAACCGGAGTGGTAGTACCTGTTATGGTCCCAACTATGGGTTGAATAGAAACTGACTTAAAAAAAAACAAATATATTCTATTAAAAAATTGTTCTTCAAAATCACTAGATTCGGCATTAAATAACCTGAAAAGGGTTGATATGCCGTAAAACAAAAACAACCAACCAAATTAACGTTATATCAAATTACCGTTGGAAATAGGTATCTGCTATGATTATCTCCCTTGGATCTTGTGAAATGCTTTTGACAGTTGCTTCCCTTTGACTGCATTTTTTACTTAAATATTATGACTAGGGCTGTGACAAGCGAATATTCGTTTCATTATTTTGACTCTCGAGTATATATCAGTTAATATCTTATGTTTTTATATAGAGTGATGTAGTTCTCGATTGATTAACTGTGTCTAAATGTGTCGGATATATACTAGAGAGTCAAAACAATGATAAGAATATTCTCTTGTCATAGCCTTAATTATGACATAACTTCTTATTTTATTTGAAATAATAACGATAGTGCTTATGTGTACAAATCAGTCTCAAAAATATAAATAAATTGGTTTACACGTCTCTCGCGATGTTCGTGTGTTAAAAAAAAGCCTTCCAGTATCTTAGTCTTAGTTTTTTTTTTTTTTTTTTTTTTTTTTTTTTTTTTTTTTTTTTTTTTTGTCGTCAGCTTCCAACATAAATCCAACAGTCTGTTTTGGATCAAGATATGTCCTTTTCTTAACTTTTGGCTTTAATAATTAATCAACGATTATGTGTTTCATGTTTCTATTCTGGAGTTTCATTTTTGAAGATTTTGAAATCACGAAGAATGTATAAATTCAAGATAACAAGAAAAGAAAATGATTTATCCATTGAGATGAAAGCCATCAATAGAAACGTTAGCAGTTAAGGTCTTGTATTGATTTAAGTCAATATTTCAATGTAAAAGCTATCAGATTAAAAAAAAAATTATTTTATGGAAGTCACTCTAGACAAGGGATGAAGCCATTTGTTGTAAGGAAATAATCATAATAAAAATGGAGAGGAAGGTAGAATCAAACAGTCGACACCACGCACTTAACCCGATGACTTGCAAAGAAAGACAATGAACAATTGAACAACTACAAACTTATTAGAGCATAAATCCATCTGAAATATAATTATTCCCTTGTGGCAAAACAGAGAGAGAGAGAGAGAGAGAGAGAGAGAGAGAGAGAGAGAGAGAGAGAGAGAGAGAGAGAGAGAGAGAGGTAGAAATAGGAGGGAGGAAGAGAAAGAAGGAGAGAGAGAGGTAGAAATAGGAGGGAGGAAGAGAAAGAAAGAGAGAGAAAGGTAGAAATAGAATGGAGGAAGAGAAAGAAAGAGAGAGAGAGAGAGGTAGAAATTTGAGTTCAGCACCATGCAAAACTGCTAAATAGACATACACTGAAAATTTTGGACAAATATGGTAAAATAGTCCCAAAAATGGAGGGTTTTTATTAGACTTAAAAGAGCCCCTGAGGGCACACCCAAGAGTTATCACGAAGTATAGACACACAAAATCATATAGAAATCAGTTAGTTACAACTTTTCAGAAAGTTTTATAAAAATCCAAGGCATCAATTTTTTTTAATAAGCACAAAAGTGTCAATTTTAACCATTTTAACCCAAAAGGCACCCCTAGGGAGGCAACCGGAGTTTTCCCGGAAAATTAGTTCCGTTACTTTTTTTTTTTTTACTCATATCATGTTTAATGTTTGTGCAAAATTTCCAAAAATTCCAAGGCGTAGTTATTGAGAAAAGTGTGGACAGACGAACAGACAAAGATGAATTTTCAGGGCCACCCTTCTTTTGTCGGGGGATTAATAATTCTCTCTTTACTTTAACTTTCTCATTAAAACTACTTGATGTAGAAAAAATTCACGGCAGATTTTTATAAACGGCAATATGTTCGTCTTGTCAGTAGATCTTGGATTTGTTCAGATTACTTTTTTTGTTACATTTTTTATAAAGAAATCGCTTCAGCCAAGACGTGAAGCCACTTGATGTAAAGAGCTAAAAATAACGAATGATGATCATCATAACGACAGATGTTTATTGATCTTAAGATTGCAGAAAGAAGCTACTGGAATAGGAAGCTGTGTTACAATGAGGTATCAGAACAGTGACTTATGGAAGACCACTAGATCAACGAGTCGAACAAGCTGGAACAAAGGAAGCAGGGAATAGATGAGACATTTCTGAAGAACACATGGCATAATAGTATTTGTAGAAAAGACTGAGACTAGCAACATCACGTCTATTTGAGAGAGAGAGAGAGAGAGAGAGAGAGAGAGAGTTGTAGAGAAGAAGGAAACGTGGACCAATCAAATCGCAGAGACGTTTCTGCATTTTATGAAGAACCCTCAAATGGGACATATATTCACCAGCCCAAATTTGACAACAATACTCCACCCATGGTCTGAAAGTAGATTTGCAAAAATCGAGAATAGCTTCAGGTGTGAGAAAACCTTCATTTTCCTCAATTTAGAACGAACATTCACTTTTTTTTTTTTTTTTTTTAATTTTTTTTTTTTTTTTTTTTCTTCCTTTGAAGATTGTAATGCTGGGTATGGGGCAGCCAAACCAGCTGCCAACATTGCCCCGCTTTTTTATTGAAACCAACCGAGAGCTCTTTTTAGTATCCTCGCTGTTCCCTTAAGTGCAATTGTCTGAATCTCTTTTGCACTTGGTTCACCAGGAATATTAGTTAGGTAGGACTTCAGGTTAAGGTATCTGGAATTACTTACTTAAACCTAAACCTGCAATGAGGATATCTGAAGGCAATCCGACATCACGCTACTCGAGGGAAAGATGAGGGAAATGGTGGCTTAAATTGTTTGGACATGGACTGAGACCCAATAACGACGTCGGCGCAAAATTTGCTTTTGCATTTAAAGTCACCAGGACACACGGTCTGATAGTAGATTTGTAGAAACAGAGAACGGCTTCATAGTCTTATTAAAATGCTTCTTCTCATGGAATTAGACACGAGAAAAGTGACCGAATGAAAAAAAAAAAAAAAAAAAATGACCATTTTAAACTTAAAAGTGGCCAACAAACCAACAAACATGGCCTTTTATAGAGATGCTTGGACATTTTCTTTTTTTTTTTCTTTTTTTTTTTTTTTTTTACATAGGAGTCACCACTTATCAAGGCCCGGAGGCCACTCGAGGATAAGGGTTATTGAGTGTACAGTAATCAATGGGATGATATCGTAGTAATCGTTAGTAACAGAAATTTTGTAAATTGGATTACTTAAGGATTACTTGAGGGGGCGGTACATGAAGAATTTGTTTATGTTGGACTTGAGAATAACAAAGTTGTAGTCAGGTGGGAAACAGGCAAACAGAAGAGAAACATGATGCATTTATTCTTCTTTTTAACTTTTTACAAAAACAGAAAAAAAAAAAAAATGAGAGATATTCCAAAAGTAATGGCTCCTATTTTTTTATTCAATCTGAATGGATCAGAGGAGATTGCGAATTGTATTGTTATGATGACTGAACATATGCATTCATAGCCTGAAAGTTTCATCTCTCTGTTGCAGATATTAACAGTGTGAGACTCTAAAAAAGCTATTCCTGTCCCTATTTACAATGGTCTCCCCACGGAACAGAGTTAGACACCAAGGTCGTAAGCAGAAATGCCTCATTGAATTCCTGGTAAAGAATGCATTTAGAATGGTGTTGCCTATGTAGAAAAACAGGAGCAGAAAAAGTTGCTCATTTTAATGGTACCATTACCGTCTCCATAGGTCTTCAACTTTGAGTGAAAAAAAAAAAAATGTAGGAGGCTTTATTTTTGGAACACACATATGATAAAGTGTGAACACCCATACACAGCCATCATTCATTGCTGGCAAAAATGCATTGAGAATGGTGGTGACTATGTAGAAAAAAATATTTTGGAGCATAAATGGTTGCTCGTTTTAATAGTACCATCTCCATCTTCATAGCTATTTACCTGAGTGAAAAAAAAATAAAATAAATAACAGAAAAGCCAACAAAAAAACATTTTTTTATAAATTAAAATTCAAACAGAAAAAAAAAAATGTAGACTTACATCAGACTTATCATGTTGAAAATATCGAACACGCTTTATGGAAATAAAATGATTAAAAAATAATTTTAAAATTATCAGAATTTTTTTTTTTTTTTCCTTCCAGACTTTGTCTCATCTTTGATAACTCAGTAACAATGACCCACCAACCATGCCCCCTCCATCCATCTCCTGCTGATAAGGCTGACAAAAACGGGGTCAAGAGGTCAAAACAGATAGAAAAGTGTCAGCAGGATTCAATGATAAAAAAAGTCTGCTGCCCTTTGGTATTAACCCACCAACCCAGTTGCCCACCCTTTTCCCAGGATGAAGGAGAGATATCAGACATATCTACATCCCAGACATTTATGTAACCAGCACTTTTAGCTGGTCAGGATCATGTAAAAATATCTCAGCACTCACCTCCATCCATTTTGCAACACAGTTACTACACTTTGATCCACTGATCTTTATATAAAAGGATATTATTGGAGCCCTATGTCCAGTGTTAATTTTTTTTCCTTTTTTTACAAAGGAGTCACCACTTATCAAAGCCCAGAGGCCACTCGAGGATAAGGGTTAATGAATGTAAGATGATATTGTAATGATCGTTAATGGTGTGAATTGGATAGAATTTGATTAATTAAGAGGACGGTTCGATAAAAACTTGTTTATATTGGACTTGTTGTATCCAACCAGGAAGCAGATCAGTGAAACAGTATTCCACAGGTGGGCAGTTCTGGGAAAGAAGCTTTGTTCATAGAATCTACGTTTAGATTTATGCACAGATAGAGAGTAGAGGAAATTGTTGATAGTAGTTGTAGCTAGTCGAGTGTATTTTTGTGAAAGTCTGGCAAACGGGGACCACAGATTGGAACTTAGATGACTGCTTGCCATGAAAATAATGACAGAGCAGAGACAGGCTCACAATATCGCTTCAGTGAGAAAGAGAAAAGGACATCTTCTACAAGGTTTCAAAGTTGCTTTTGAAGTCTATCAAGGCTGGATAGAGCACTCCAAGCAGCTCCTGCCCAGATGTGGCAACAGTCCTCCATTTTAGGATGTACTTAACTCTTATACAATTAAAGGATTGCATCAGCAGTGAGATACTTACTGGAAGTGGATGAATGATCTAACCATTTTTCCAGCGATATTGGCAACAGATTTGATGTATGTGTTCCATTTTAGGTCAAGAGTGAAGGTCAGTCCCAGAAGCTTGTCAAGTGTTCTTGATCTACATCAATGATCTTCCAGACCACATCCTTAGATCATTCGTAGACACTTATCCTGACGACACTACCATCTATGGTAGCACTGACTCTCTCCTCTGATCTTGAGCACGTGGTACAATGGGGAAAAAAGTGGCTGGTTACTTTTAATGCATCTAAAACCAAGCTTCTATCTTTACATCATCAACGCTCTGTTGCCCAGCTGCCATCAATCGAAATGAATGGCTCTTGTCTTGGGGAGGCTTCATGTTTTGACAAGCTTCTGGGCTTGACCTTTACTCCCGATCTGAAATGGAACACGTATATCAAATCCGTTGCCAAAGTCGCTGGAAAAATGATGGAATCCTTCTACCGTTCCAGTAGATATCTCACTCCTGATGCAATTCTCTACCTATATAAAAACCAGGTACGGCCAACGATGGAGTACTGTTGCCACATCTGGGCAGGAGCTGCTAGAAGCAGCTTCTCCTGTCTTGACAGAGTTCAAAATAGACTTTGTAGCTTAGTGGGGAATACCCTTTTCTCTTCCCTGCAACCCCTTTCCCACAGAAGAGACGTAGCGAGACTGTCCCTGCTTTATCGTTATTTTCATGGCAGGTGCTCATCTGAACTTCAATCTATGGTTCCCCCCCCCTCGCCAGACTTTCACAAAAAACACTCGTCTATCCAGAACCACTATCAACAATTTCCCACACTCTTTATCTGCGCCTGCACCTAAACGTAGATTCCATAAACAGGGCTTTTTTCTTAGAACTGCTCGCCTGTGGAACTCTATTCCGTTTGCCTGCTTTCCAGCTGACTACAATCTGATTGCCTTCAAGTCCAACGTGAAAAAGTTCTTATTGAATCGTACCCTAAGTAATCCAAGTTACAAAATTCCCACTAATGTTTACTACGCTAAAATCCCAATGACTAATATATACCTAGTAATCCTTATCCTCGAGTGGCCTCTGGGCCTTGATAAGCAGTGACCTCAATTAAAAAAAAAAAAAAAGACATGATTAATTCTTCAAAAAGTAAAAATGAGATTCTACTTTTTTCTTTTTTAGACCATTACACGTAAACAGTCAGAAAAAGTTGAAACAAGAAAATATATTTTAAATTTTAGAATGGATATACAGGACGTAAGGATAAAATTGTTGCACTAGAAAAGACATGATTCCATTTCCGTTTGCTGAAAATCGGTTTTCTTTTCTTGTTTCAGACCATTTACTAGTTGGTCAACTGTGTAGAGATCCCAAAAGTGATAAGAGCCCTCTATCATGTCTGAAAGTGACACAATGTTCAACGAGGGGGATCAGAGATGCACTGATGTACAACTCATGCTCTTTACCGGTCCAAGTTATGACAACAGGACCACTGCCAGCACCCTTAAAATGTATCGCTGGATTGCCATGAATAACAGGGACATGCCTAGAGTGATGAAAACAGTTTCCGGTCATGGTTAGGGTCTATGAAGTTTAATAGATTAGTCAATTTCTGATGATCTATGAGAAAAAAAAAAAAAAAAAAATCACCCATTGCTGACTTCCAATTTGTTTGTTTCACTCAAAAGTCAAAAACTACAAAATAAATACCCACAAAGTTGCCATATTCTTGATTGGTGTTGCCCTGGATGAATAATATCTAAAAATGTAGAAAAAATTATTCATTCTCTGGGGGTCAACTGGGTCAGATTTCATCAGGGAGGGTCGGTTTTCCAGTGTTATTATGGTCGTTCTAAAAGTAAAGCCTCCTATTTTTTTTAACTCAAAAAGTTGAAGAGCTACGACAACGAGAGTGATACCATTAAAACAAACAACCTGCAGAATTTATTTTTCCACATTGTCGCCAGCATTCTCTATGCACTTTCAAGGCGTGAATGCATCAATTCCGTCATCATAAGAATGCAATTTTTCAATTCCCTCTTATCTGTTTGATCAGAATAAAAAATGGAATGTCCCTCGTAATTTCAAAAGAAAATACCAACTCATTGCTCAAGGAATAAAGGAGTGTGCCCAGCTAGAGAGGAATGGGTTAGGCGGGTTGGAGAGAGGGCAGAGTATGTAACTTTGGAACCATCGCATATGGACAAACAGATAAATAAATCCAGGTCGGCATTTTTTCTTTTTCATCATAAGTCATTTATTACCGTTCTTCTTTCACCCGTCTTGACACCAGCGTAAAGAGTCACTCGCTGCCACATGTCAATTCAGCCTGATTAACGCTTCTCCTTCCTCCGACCGCATGCCAATCCATTCTCATCCTTGACTTTACATGTCCATTTTCTTTGACGTGCACATTTTTATCTGACCGCGTGGTGCATTTTTTCTCCTTTTTTCTTCTTGCACACACTTCCTAATTTGCATATGCGCATTTTTCTGCTGCTGCTAATCTCGTTGTAAGCCAGCCATCCTTGGCTGCTGCTGATATTTTCCCATGCGCTCATATGCACTATCTTACAGGTAAAAAGAGGGAGGCAGAAATAGAACAGAGGTAGAGCTATGACATAATCGTTAATCAGGGAGAGTACCATGGTGTGTTCATGTTGTGGGAGACATTTCTAGAACAGCCATTTTGTCCTGGGCATGGCAATCAGCTCCCTGCGTGTTGGACAATTATACTGTTTCAGTTTTCATGTGATGTTTCTTTGCGTTTTACATTCGTAGCAGTTTCTGTACGTACAGCTCATTTTTTATGTGCCTTTCATCTCTCTGGCCGCTTCTCGTGTCTTCTTGATATTCACTCTGGGGTCATTCTTAACTATTATGACATCTGGTCTTCTTGCTTGGATGGGTCTATCTGTTTGTATACCTATGTCCCATAGGATTCTAGATGATAAAGCAATAGGTGCCCCTAGCATGAGTC
Organism: Euprymna scolopes; assembly: GCF_053919585.1. NCBI lineage: Eukaryota > Metazoa > Mollusca > Cephalopoda > Sepiida > Sepiolidae > Euprymna > Euprymna scolopes. Next base: position 17,882,537 of record NC_136511.1, on the reverse strand, counting down.
TTGCATACCTTTCGATATCTCTCTCGAATTAATTTATCAGCAGGAGCTGGTATTTATGGCTTAACCAGCCAATCACAATATTTTAAGGAGGAAAGCCCCGGATGTATTTATATTTATCACAGGGAAACTGAAACAGTATAATTTTCCAAGACTCAAGGAACTGGTTACCATGTCACAGACATAACGGCTGTTCCAGAAATGTTCCTCATGAGATGGACACACCATGGTACTCTCATTGATTATCAGTTACTTTTCATGAGTCAGGAGTATTTACGTTGAGATGTAGTTATGTTGAGAGGTATTTATCTCGAAGGGTATGTATGTCGAAGGGTATGTATGTCGAAGGGTATGTATGTCGAAGGGTATGTATGTCGAAGGGTATGTATGTCAAAGGGTATGTATGTCAAAGGGTATTTATGTCAAAGGGTATTTATGTCAAAGTGTATTTATGTCAAAACATATTTATGTCGAGGGGTATTTATGTCATTGGAGAGTCCTGTCTGTAAAAGGAAAGTTTTTTTCCAGGGGGGAGGGGGTAGTCATTTATTTAAAACCAGGCCATTGGAGCTGAAAAAAATGGACTTACGGCTTTTTATCACAAACCTACTTCGGGTAGTTTTGTGATAAAGGGATGCAACTTTTATATCCACAATACTACTATGCAATTTCAAAACAATGTATTTCGATTTTATTTTCAATATTTAAAAAATATTTTAATGGTATTTTTATTAATATTTAAAAAATATTTTAATGTTTTTTTTTTATCAATACTTAAAAAATATTTTAAAAGTATTTATTTCGATTTTATTTTTAATATTTTGACACAAATTTTTACTGGACATAAAAAATATGAAATTTTTAAGATATTTTCAAAGATTTCTCAAGGTAATAATAGAAATAAGGCATTTTCAAGGCAAAAGTCAAAATTCAAAGACTTTTTCAAGTCTGTGCGAACCTGTAGATTGGAGGGTCTTCTTTTTTTTAAATCCTGTCCTACCCAACGAGCGAGTGTGTGTGTGTGTGTGTCATGGTTCTTAGCTCTCCGTATGTTAAGCACAATAAAATGAAAGGTCATAGATAAGAAAATGTCCTTTACATCAAGGGGTTTTTATGATGCGTGCTACGTCTTTTGAGTTCTCAGCATCATCAATTCTCTCCTGAGAATTGATGATGCTGAGATCATTATGCAGCAATTGAATGCTGTATAAAATAAGCAAACAATAGAGATTTATTTTAATATTGACGAAGCATTTTTAACTCGAGAGTTAAGGCATGGGAGTCTCGATTTCAAGTGAATATCTCTTTCTTTTGGGATCACAAAAAAATGAAAGAAAGAGAGAAGGAGGAAGAAGAGAGAGAAAGAGTAAGAGAAAGAAGGGAGAGAAAGGAAGAAGAGAGAAAGAGAACGAAGAGAGAGAAAGAAGAGAGAGAAAGAAAGGAAGAGAAAGAGATAGATACAGAGGAAGAGGGAGATAAAGTAAAACATATTAAAAACAAAAACATTAAAATATTGGGTGCTAATGCAGAGAGTGATCCGCGCTATTTTTTAAATCGTATTTCCAAGTTTAATTAAAGTTTTATATGTTTTTTTATTCAATTGTACGGTTAAAGTATACAATAGGTACAAAACACCCTCTCCTCCCCATGTTAAGAATGGCTTTTAAAATAACATTATTTCAGCACGGCTCACTGTCTGTATAAGTAGCAAATATTGTCACTGCTTGACAAATTCTGATGTCAACCAAATAAATCTGACCTTTTGCACTTGTCAACCTCCAATTGCTTTGATTTGGCTGGAGTTTTATAAACATCTGTCAATCTGAGTTTCTTTTATGTTTTCCATAACACATTTTTAAACTATAGTTGTCTCCATTCAAATACAAAGAAAGTTGGTATAAGGCTCCAACTTGTGGGAAGCTAGGGTCACATTATTATTGTACCACAGTTCTACTAGTTTATAAATAAATACACATTGGTCTTTATTATAAGGGTGGAAGATAATAATACACAATTACAATATACTATGTGTGTGTGCGTGTGACGACACTTTTCAACCTATATACTCATTGAATTTTTTATCTATAAACTTGAAATTTGGTATATCAGGTATTCAGACATGTGGAAAACGGTTTAATCGGTTTTCATCCAGAAAAAAAAAAGGGGGGCTGCTAAAGGGTCAAAATTGAAAAAATTGGTACTTGTGGGGGGGGGATCATCGGATTGTAATCTGTTTGTCAACTGCTTCACGAGGTTTGAAAACACTTTTTAAAGATCGTAGCAAGATCGTGGTCTAATGGTTAGCGTATTTGACTCACTGTCTTTAGGCTTTGGTTTCAATCTCAGCTCAAGTATTTTTTTTTACTTACGAGAAGTGAACTGTCTAGAAAAAAAACATAATACTCGCATGCACATGTCTCTGTTTCTTTCCCATTTTTGTACTTAAGTTTTTTTTTAAAACAAATTTAACGTTATGTTTAATACCTACGGTGTCTCTGTTTATAATGAATAAGAATTCTGCATTAATTAAAATATAATATTTATGCGTATTTTACGACCGGGCAATGCCGGGCAGCCTGCTAGTAAATATATTAAAAAAATATATTAGGTTCTGGATTTAATCTCGGCTCAAGTATTTTTTTTTACTTACAAGAAGTGAACTGTTTAGAAAAAAACATAATATTCGCATGCACAAGTCTCTGTTTCTTTCAGTTTTTTTTTTTTTTTACTTCATTTTTTAAAAGGAATTTAATATTACATTTAATCCCGGTCGACGTCGGGTACATCTTCTAGAATACAATACAATGCAACGTATAATAATAAGTGAAGGGTAATACAAAAATACACATTGACCATTATTATAGAGTGAAAATAATAATACACAGGATAAAAACTAAGCCAAAAATGCACTTTTAACTCGCAGATGTTAGTGGGTAGTCTATCGAGCCTGTGTGTACATCAAACCTTGCGTTTTTTGTCGGATGAACGGATATTCATAAAAAGGTACTTGTTAAGCTAGAACCATTAAATGTAATTGGATTTCAACGAAATAAAAACAATCACTTGCTCTTTGGTTGACGGCTCACACGCAACCATTTTTCTAAAGTACTTGACTTCCAAAATTTGACCTCTACGCAAGGTCTCTTGTGCGTGAACAAAAAATGCTGTGGAAAACAGAAAAAGATCACCCTCCTCCTCTAGATTGCGAAATCGATTTTGTAGTTTGTCAAAGCCGGAAAAATTGCTCCCAACAACCTGGAAACTGAAACTTCAAAAGCAAGTTAATCTATGCTAACAAGAAATTGTTCCAAACCAAGCAATTCCTGGCAGTACAATAGTGATTAAAGAACATTATCTGCAGGTGCAATCTATTATATCAATCTCACCTGTCTGTTTAAATGTATGTATGTATGTATGTATGTATGTATGTATGTATGTATGTCTGCCTAAAACAGACAGAGGCGACAGATTTTCACGAGATCAGTATTGTTCTGAAGCCCGATCCTTCGCCTGAAAAATATTGAAAAATTGGTTAAAAACATTCACCCTCAACTGGGCACTTTTTCACAGGCAGGGGGTCGCTTTTTTTGAAAGCCATCCTCTCTTTTTGATTGACTAGCCTTAATTTAAACCTTTGCCACTTCAAATGGAACTCTTTATTTAATCCATGGGGGGGTAGCATGTTCTTGTTCCATCAGCCATTCACAATTGTACTTTTCGAGTGTTGCCTGCACTTATCCGTGGCACAGTGGATAAAGTACTAGGGAAAATTAGTTGTGACACTCTTCTGGAGGTTCAAAGTACGAATAATACAATAGTGAATTATTACTTGGTCATGGCTGACGGAATGAGAGCATGGATTCCTCGTGTATTAAATAAATAGTTCCGTTTAATATTCTGAATCTGGAACATTCACCCATTCGTACAATGTTGTGTATTTCATCATTTGCGGATTGGGGAAAAGTGCATATGTCGACTGACAATGTCTCGTAACTTGCATGAGAGACGGTCATGCATATTCAAAGGGGAAGTGAATATATAAATGGCAAGAAATTTGTTGATGGTTAACAGGAACTTAAAAAATTTTTTTTTTTTTTTTTACAAAGGATTCGCCATTTATCAAGGCCTGAAGGCCACTCGAGGATAAGGGTTAATGAGTGTACAGTAGTCAATGGAACAATATCATAGTAGTGGAAATTTGGTAAATTGGATTACTTAAGTGGACGGCTCATCAAGAACTTGTTCACATTGGACTTGAAGACAACCAGTTCGAAAGCAGGCAAATAGAAGAGAGTTCCACAAGTGTGCAGTTCTAAAAAAGAAGTTTTGTTCGTGGAATCTACGTTTAGGTTTAGGCACAGATAAAGAGCGGGGGAAATTATTGATAGTAGTTTTAGATAGACGAGTGTTTTTTTTTTGTGAAAGTGGGGCAAGAGGGGATCATAGATTGGCGTTCAGTTGAACACTTGCCATGAAAATAATGATAAAGCAGAGACAGGCTTGCAACGTCTCTTCTGTGGGAAAGACATCGCAGGGAAGAGAACAGGGCATCCCTCACTAGGCTACAAAGTCTATTTTGAACTCTGTGAAGGCAGGATAAGCTGCTTCTAGCAGCTACTGTCCAGATGTGGCAAGAGTACTTCATCATGGGATGTTTTGAGTGAAGTTGAAGCTGCTACTAAAGAATGTGAGAAAGGAATGGTAGGAAAGGAGAGGAAAGAGGAGAAAGAAGAGAAAAAGAACAAGAAGAAAAGGGGGGAAGAAGACGATGAGAAGAACTGAAAGAAGAAGAATAATAATAAGAAGAGGGTAATAATAATAATAATAATAATAATAATAATAAGAAGAAGAAGAAGAAGAAGAAGAAGAAGAAGAATTAGAAGAGGGTAAGAAGAAGAAGAAGAAGAAGAATTAGAAGAGGGTAAGAAGAAGATGAAGAAAAGGGTAAGAGAGGGAGAAGAAAAAAATGAAGTAAATGAACGAGAAAAGAAAGAAAAAGAGAGAGAAAAAAAACCAAACAAAACAAAGTTTTGTCGAAACAAACTAATGACGTCAACACATTTTACCTGTTGCGACCCCCTCCCCTCCACCCTCCAACCATCAATCCACCATTCAATCTACTCTGCCCCTCCTCCTCCGGAAGAAATACCATCAAAAACTAGTTTAAGGCATATTCATACATAAGCTTCTTTTCATCTTGCAGAAAAATCCATTTCAGGGTGCTATATAAAGTGGAAACATGAGAAAACTAATCGCACACAAGAGTTTCGCCTCTCAATTATCAGACTTGACTTCAAAGAAATCGTTTCATTGATCATCCAACTTCAGCTGCCCCATGTAATTCATCTGTGTGTTGTGAAAGTCATCTGAAAATATCTATTTCTTTTGTACAACAAATCGCTGACCTTTACTTTTCAAGTCCTTTTTTTTTTTTTTTTTTTTACAAAGGCATCACCACATTATCAAGGCCCAGAGGCCACTCAAGGATAAGGGTTAAAGAGTGTACAGTAGAAATTGGTCAATATAGTAATCATTAGTAATGAAAATTTGATAAATTTAATAACTTATATGGAACGGCTCATCAAGAACTTATTTACTTTAGACTTGAACACAACCATATTGTAGTCAGCTGGAAAGCAGGAAAACGGAAGACAATTCCACAGGCGTGCAGTTCTAAGAAAGAAGCTTTGTTCATGGAATCTACGTTTAGGTTTAGGCACAGATAAAGAGTGGGGGAAATTATTGATAGTGTTTACAGCTAGACGTGTGTTTCTTGTGAAAGTTTGGCGAGGGGGGACCATAGATTGAAGCTCAGTTGAACACTTTCCATGAAAATAACGATACATCAGAGACAAACTCGCAACATCTCTTCTGTGAGATAGAGGTTGCAAGGAGGAGAAAAGGACATCTCCTACGAGGCTACGAAGTCTATTTTGAACTTTATCAAGGCAGGACAAGTCCTTTCTAGCAGCTCCTGCCCAGATGTGGCAACAGTATTCCATCCTTGGACGTACCTGGCTCTTATATAGATAGAGAATAGCATCAGCAGTGAGATATCTACTGGATCGATAGAAAGATCCCACCATTTTTCCAGCGGCCTTGGCAACAGATTTGATATACGTGTTCCATTTAAGATCAGGAGTAATGGTCAAGCCCAGAAGCTTGTCAAAACTTGAGGCCTCCTGAAGACGAGAGCCATTCATTTCAATTGATGACAAATGTGGATTAGAATGTTGATGATGTAAAGAGAGAAGCTTGGTTTTAGATGGATTAAAAGTAACCAGCCACTCCTTTCCCCATTGTACTACGTGCTCAAGATCAGAAGAGAGAGAATTGGAGAGAACTTGGTCGTTTACTGTCTTAGATGTGCTACCATAAATGGTAGTGTCGTCAGCATAAATGTCTACAAATGATGTAAGGATATGATTTGGAAGATCATTAATGTAGATCAGGAAAAGAGTTGGGCCCAGGATGGATCCCTGAGGGACACCGGCATTAATACTGTGAGCTTCTGATTTTTGCCCCTCAACTACTACTCTTATGAACCTATCAGAAAGAAATGATTTAATAATTGAGAAGACTTTTCCAGCTATACCATAGCTAGCGATCTTATGAAGTAAACCTTTATGCCATACCCTATCAAAGGCTTTAGATATGTCAAGAGCAATTGCCCTAGAAAGATTGCCACCGTCGAGAGATTTGCTAATCCTATGCGATATAACTGTAAGGACATCTGCTGTAGATCTAGCAGAACGGAAACCATATTGAGTGTCACTAAGAAGGTTATTTTTGTTGAGATGGTTGATTACTTCTGTATTTAACACAGATTCTAGCAACTTACTCATGACGCACAGGAGACTTATTGGCCTGTACTGAGAGGGGGATGAGCGATCACCTGAATTCTTAAATACAGGGCATACTGATGAGATTTTCCAGGGAGATGGGAAACTATTCTTCTTAAGACAACGTTTAAACAGTTTTGTAAGTATGGGCGCTAGTTCAGGTTGAAGTTTTTTGAGTACTATAATTGGAATACCATCAGGGCCAGTTGCTTTACTCGAATCAAGGTTTTTGATTAGCTTGGCAACATCACGTACAGATATACGTATATCACATAGCGTGTTTTCTGATACAGGAGGAAATATTGGGGGTTGGCGGTCTTGGTCGCAAAGGGTAGAATTAGCTGTCCTGTCCTACTGATGAACCCTAAGAAAAGTGAAACTCTAGTCTTAGACTTCTTATCTTTTATTAGCATGATGTGTGTCCACTCCAGAGCTAGGTTTGCTTGTGGGAATAATTATATATACTCCTCACATTATATTCAATATGTGCGTGTGTGTGTGCGTGTGTGTGCGTGTGTGTGTGTGAGAGAGAGAGTTGCGGTTGAAACATGTTGTGATGTGTTTGAACCAAATGTTTGTACCAATGAAACATAAATAGCTCTATTCTATGTAGTATTGAATACTTTTATATCTGTTTATAGATAAAACTCTGTGAACCTAGCTTGCTTGCATCTTGTCTTCAATAATTGGGCGATTTTATCTTTTAAAAAAAAGAGATGACAGGTGAATTTACGGTCAGGTTTCAATCCTGGCTTGGGGTAGTTGCCTGTCTAGCCGCACTGATGAGCTGTGAAACAGCGAAACAGTACTGTATGTGGATGACTAATATATATATATATGCCTGCTTGATTGCTTAAATCTTGTCTTCAACGATCGGCGATTCCATCTTTTAAAAATGGGATGACATGTGCGTGTGTGTGTGTGTGTGTGTGTGTGTGTGTATATATATATGTCATATGAGCGGTCAGGTTTCGATCCTGGCTTGAAGTTGTTGTTTGTCTAGCCACACTGATGAGCTGTGAAGCAGTGAAACAGTACTGTATGCGGTTGACTATAATGCTCCCTATCTTGGGTTGAGCATATTAATAATAAATACGTAATATGCATGAATTAAAATACCATATTTAAGCGTCTCTTATGACTGGGCAACACTGGGTGGCCTGATAGTATATTATAGATTTTAACCTGTGGATATAGTCATACACAGAATGTTCCGCTGTGTCACAGCTCTTCAGTGTGGCTAAACGAGCACTCACCTCAAGCCCAGGATCAAACCAACAACCATCGAATTGAGAGTCACTCTATCCATCAGACCACTGGGACAAGTGTCATTGGCAATGATATCTAACAATGTTTTATACAAACATTGGCTGCCACTCTACAGTGCTCCATTTGATCATTTAAAAAGAACTTTGCATATATCATACTCATCCGACATACGAAGTTCAGGCAACTAAGTTATCCGAACTACACACACACACACACACACAGATGAGTTGTTTTTATAGTGGTGAAGGCTTCTTGCAGGACGATACACACTTTTTGGAACAACTACTAACCTCAGTCGGTGCAAATGATTGCCATAAGACCTAGTGGGGGGGGTGCTCTTTTCTCTTCCCTACAACCTCTCTTCCACAGAAGGGACGTTGCAAGCCTGTCATTGTTTGATCCTTATTTCTATGGCAAGTGCTCGTCTGAGCTTCAATCTCTGGTCCCCCTCGCCAATCTTTCACGAAAAACACCTGTCCAGCTGAAACCACTGTCAGTAATTTTCCCCACTCTTTATCTATGCCTAAATCAAAACGTAGATTCCATGAATAAAGCTTCTTTCTTAGAAGTGCATGCCTGTGGAACTCTCTTTCGTTTGCCTGTTTCCCACCTGACTACAACTTGGATGTCTTCAAGTCCAACATAAACAAGTTCCTGATGAACCGCCTCCTTAAGTAAAACACTTTATCAGATCTCCAATACAAGAAACTCCGCAGATTAAGGACTATCCACTTATCTAGTGTTTCCTCTTCAGATTAAATATGTTTTCAAAGTGTTTTTAAACATATTTTATTAACTGTTTGCTCGTATTATAAGCTCTATCTCCTATTTGGTTTTATCGAGCTTTTACATCTGGCTGAGATAACTTTATAAATATTAATTCTTTAATATTTATAATATACTTTAATTTTACCATCTTGGATCATTTTGGTAAATTTAATTGTAATTTTTATTTTATTATATATATATATATATATATATATATATATATATACACACCCACACACACACCCACACACACACACACATTAAACCACCTGTCCTCAGTGGATGGTTAGTTGGTTGTCAGGTTGTTGCGGCATGATAACGGCCATTGGGTCATTTTATAACGATATTATACATTCGTCTTGTATACGATTGGTTTGTCAATTTGTTTTGTAGGTGTACATTTTGTAAACAAATAATTCTCAAACGATACATGTTGTCGATGATGATGTTTGACCATTTCTTACAAAGATGGCCGTGATCGTTCAATCGTAGGCGTGTACCTTTTCTTGCTGAGATTCGCATGGATACTTCTGCTATTGAGGAAAATTGAACTCTGTCAAGGCTGTCTAGTAGCTCCTGCCCAGATGTGGCAACAATGCTCCATCCTTGGACTTACCTTACATAGGTAGACAACTGCATCAGTAGAAGGATCCCATCATTTTTCCAGCGACCTTGGCAACGAATTTGATGTATGCGTTCCATTTCAGATTAGGAGTAAAAGATTAAGCTCAGAAGCTTGTCAAAACATGGAGTCTTCTCAAGAGCCATTCATTTCAATTGATGCCAGATCAGAACATTGATGACGTAAAGATAGAAGCTAGGTTTTATATGCATTGAAAGTAACCAGCCACTTCTTTCCCCATTTCTTGCCAAGATTCGCATCAATACTTCTGCTATTGAGGAAAAATTGGCTCTGAAATTTCAGTGTTTTTTTTTTTTTCTTATAATCATTCTTGGAGTTTATATATTTGATCCATTGCTCTTTCTGCGTCTTGTAAAACAGAGCATCTGTCATCTCATCATTGGCTTTTCTCTCGATCACTTCCCGGTAACTTTAAATGCAAAAGCAAATTTTGCGACAACGTCATTATTGGCTCTCAGTTCATAAAAGATTTAAGCCACCATTTCTCTCATCTTTCCTTCGATCAGTGTGATGTCAGATTGCTTTCAGATGTCCTCATTGCAAATGTGGTCGAGCTAGGTAATTCCAGACACATAACTTATATACCATACATTACGACCATGTAATCTCTACAGCCACCTACCTTGAAAATGCTGCTGTCAAACCTGACATAGTTATATCGAAATAAGTCAGAAAGAGTTTCAACCTTGGTTGAAGTGAGTGTCCCTAATGATGGAGGTCTGAACAGAGTTGAAAAAGAGAAACAGACCAAATATCAAGATCTCATGTATGATATGAAAAGGAACTGGAATCTTAGGGAGATATCAATCATACCAGTTATTATAGGTGCCACAGGGCTTATGAAGAAGAATCTGAAGTCCTGCCTAACTAATATTCCTGGTGAACCAAGTGCAAAAGAGATCCAGACAATTGCACTTAAGGGAACAGGATACTAAAAAGAGCTCTTGGTTGGTTTCAATAAAAACCAGGGCAATGTTGGCAGCTGGTTTGGCTGTCCCATACCCAGCGTTACAATCTTCAAAGGAAGAAAATTAAAAAAAGTGAATGTTTGTTCCAAATTGAGGAAAATTAAGGTTTTCTCACACCTGAGGCTATTCTTGATCTTTACAAATCTTCTATCAAACCATGCATGGTGTATTGTTGTCAAGTTTGGGATGGTGAATCTCTGTCCCATTTGAGGGTTCTTCATACAACGCAGAAACATGTCTGCAATTTGATTGGCCTCTCACCCTATAAAGATGTGTTCATTAAATTTGTGTTTCTGCTTCTTCATCACCATCGACTGAGCTCCAATCTATGGTCCCCCCCTCGCCAAACTTTCACAAGAAACACTCATCTAAACTGAAAACACTATCAATAATTCCCCCCACTCTTTATCTGTGCCTAAACCTAAACGTAAATTCCATGAACAAAGCTTCTTTCTTCGAACTGCACGCCTGTGGAATTGTCTTCCGTTTTCCTGCTTTCCGCCTGACTACAATATGGCTGCCTTCAAGTCTAACGTAAACAAGTTCTTGAAGAGCCGTTCCATGTAAGTTAACAAATTTACCGAATTGGTTACTATATTGTCCAATTTCTACTGTACACTCTTTAACCCTTATCCTCGAGTGGCCTCTTGGCCTTGATAATGTGGTGATGCCCGTGTAAAAAAACAAAAACAAAAAAAACATCATCATCATCATGTCCTTTTTACGTGTTATCATGTGCCGGACGCTTTTTATAAATTGACTTCCAAACTAGCCTATCTCTGGCCAAGTCTTTATTTATCCTTCTTTTTCTCAAATCCATCCTTATCACTTCCGCCAATGTTTTCCTTGGCCCAATACCCTGCTACCTCAACTGTTCTACATCTACTCCCCAACAACTCATCTCCTTTCTTTCACTGCCGTCATCATCATATTCAGTTTAATGCACATTCTACATGATGGCATGTGTTGGACAGCTTTTAGAAATTGACTATCTCTGTCCTGGTCTTTATTTAATCCTCTCTCTCTCTCTCTTTCAAGCCCATCTTTATTACTTCCTCCCATATTTTCCTTGGCTTTCCCCTGCCAACAGACGTTACTTCAGTTGTTCTACATATACTATTTCAATAACTCACATCTATTCTTTTATTGTGACCATACCATCAAAATCTCCTGTTCTGCACACATCTCCCTAAGCTGTCCAGGTTTGATATTCCTCTGGGCTCATCAGATATAATCCTATTTTTAAGACTTGCATTACACATCCATATATCATTCTTATATCATTTCTCTTCATGCAACACATGTCCTCAACCCTTACTGGCCAGATTTTATTTCTATACATTTTTTGTTTTCTTTTTTACTTGGGAGTTCATCGCTTATTAAGGCCCGGAGGTCACGCTTCGATAAGTGTTAAGAGTTAGGTAGATTGTAAGACAACAGGATCAGTTATCGTGGAAATTGAGTAAGACTAAATTTTCCATAAAAAATTACTTTTAACTATAAGTTTCTACTCTAAAATGGTAGATAATTATGTCCTCTGTATTCACAATTTTCAAGGTGTTCAGATCTAGAGGAAATGCAGTTTCGCCCAATTTTCCGTAAAAATTACTTTTAACTATAATTTTCTACTCAAAAATCTTTTGTCATTTTTGGATATATTACTCTTTTCGACATTACAATTAAGTATAAGGCTAAAATGGTAGTCGCCATTAAAGTGGCGAAAAGGGAGATAATTATGTCCCCTGTATTCACAATTTTCAAGATGTTCAGATCTAGAGGAAATGCAGTTTCGCCCAATTTTCCGTAAAAAATTACTTTTAACTAGAAATAATTTTCTACTCAAAACATTTGTCATTTTTGGATGCATTACTATTTTCGACATTACAATTAAGTCAGTACAGTCGTTTTTGCTTAAAACTACATATTTTGAAAAAAAAAAAAAAAAATCGATCTGTCGACTTTATCTTAACAAGCACCAAAAAGTCTTGAGTAGTTTTGACCTTTTTGTATCTTCAGAGACAAATTTCTCAATTGTATTTTGAGTGTAACCCGCAGTTTGACAATGAAAATACGATCGTGAATTATATTTTAAAGAATAATCTGAAGAAAATTAAAGAAAATATGGAAACTGAATTTTGGATATTTTTAACCCGGTATAAATAAATAAATATTATAAATATTTTTTATTTTTACCTACATGCTTATACAATCTTCAAACGGAATCCTTTATTTAATCCATGGGGGTAGTTTGTTCTTGTTCCATATTAAAAACAATAAGTACGCAATAATAAGTTTTAGGATAGAGGTAAAAATTATTTTTAACAAAAATCAACAAAACCAAAAAGTCGGTACTTCTTAAGATAGAGTCGACAATTCGTTTTTTTTTTGTGAAATGTCCAACCTGCAAAGGGTGTTCATTCCTAAAGCCGTTCTTAACATGGGGAGGTTGGGGGTGTTTTCTTATTTTCAATCTGATAAATAAATATATATAAATGATTTTTTTTATTTTATTTTTACGTACAGACATGTTTTGGTCCTGGGTATGACCTTAAACTATATCCAATGGTGAGGCCTCAGTTTGCGGGCTTTGGGGAGTATGGAGCGACCCTTTAATTGCCATTGCTCTCAGGTCCACTCTGACTCTGAGTGGTAGTACCTGTTAGGGTCCTAACTATGGGTTAAATAGAAACCGATTTAAAAAAAACAAATATACTCTATTAAAAAATTGTTCTTCAAAATTCGGCATTAAATAACCTGAAAAGGGTTGATATGCCGTAAAACAAAAACAAACAGACATGTTTCATGCTTATGCAATCTTCAGTGTAGGAAATGATAATTACTGCTGTTCAAACCCTCTCACAAAATTACCTTAGACTCTGCAACCTGTTATTCAACCCCTTAGCCACCATGTTTAAACTTATTCATTTTTTACTTTTTTAACTTGAGGTAGGGAAGGAGTTAATCACTTATCAAGACCTGGAGGCCACTCAAGGATAAGAGTTAGGTATTAGATAGATGGTGAAAGAACATGATCAGCTATGGTAGAACTTGGGTAGGACTAAATTATTTAAAAGGACGGTGCAACAGGAACTTATATTAGTTTTGTAAAATAACCAAGCCCCTAAGAGAAGAGAAAGACCTCCCAAGAAATGTGAGAAATGACGACACGGCCAGAAGAGATGCCGAAAGAGAAGACCACGGCACACAACATTGGGGGGAGTGGGGGGGGGTTGACGACCGTTATTGAGCAGGGTGACACGTGGATATTACAAGTGGGTCTATACATAGATTTTATTACTAAATCTTTAAAAGAGGAGTAGCCTAAAAATCCATTCCTTTTCCAGACCTCATGTTCACCAGTCGAATACTCCATTCGATAATAAAGTTGCTGCCAATTGGAATTAGCGAAATAGGTTTTTATCACGCTGCAGGTGAAGCCATCAAAATCAAATAACATCGGCCGAAACTTAAGGTCATACATTTTTTTAAATCACGACCACAGCTATGAAAATGACCCATTCCTTCCAACACTTGAGATAATTATCTATAGTTTGTCGCGTTTCGCTCATTAAGAGAATAGCAGGAATTTTGCTTTTGCTAATAGTGAGGCAGATTGCCCCCCCCTTACCATATACACACACATAAAACGTGCGAGCGTGTGATGGTGGCGGTGGGGTTTCAATCGGGGGAGGGGGGTCATTTCATAACGATATCGTACATTCATTTTGTATACGATTGGTTTGTCGATTTGTTCTGTAGGTGTGCATTTTGTAAACAAAATTCTGAAACGATACTTGATGATGTTTGTCCGTCACTTGTAAGAATTTATTCACATTAAACTTGAAGACGACCCTGTTATAATGTTATATAAGGGTTTCATTAAAAGAGAGAGTCTTAGAGAGAGATGCTTAGAAGGAGTCTTATTACAGTGAGGGATGTTGCAAGACTCCGAGAGAGAGAGAGAGAGAGAGAGAGAGAGAGAGAGAGAGAGAGAGAGAGAAGTTGTTTATAAGAGACTTAGATAGATTGTTCATGTTAGGAGAGATTCTTATATATTAAAATGTTCATTCCTTGTTGTGTAGAATGGAAGAAGAAGAAAGCTCTTTGAGTGAGGACATAGTGTTCAGACAGTTCGGACATGATGATGTTGAGACGTGTATGTAAAGACATATAACACAAATATATAATACAATTCCACTTTACCTTTCTGTAAGAATCATAAGACACAAGACGAGTTTTACAAAAAACACTTGATGGTTTATTTCGTCACACGGCCGTGTTCCATCACCAAGAATTCAAAGTCTCACATTTTTTTCTTGAAGTGACGTCTCGCTCCCTAGACGCCTGACTGTCTCTCTTCGAGTTTTCTCACTGACTGTCTAACTCTAACTGAAGTTTTTCTCTATTCCTAGAACTTTCTATTTTCCGTGACGTCATACACATGTTAAAACATGTGCCTTCTTTCACGTGTCCTGGACATACGTGTCCAAAACTTTTCCTATTTCTCAGTAACCTATTTATCCAATATGTTAAAAACATTATCTTATAAGCTGCATTCTTTCAATTTAAAATTTCATAACAAACTTGATAGTTAACATTCTTTCCTTGAAATATTTTATTTATATTGTAAACAAATGTTTGTTTTACATTTTTAAATTCTCACACGTAATCTATTTCTAAACTAGATTACAAGATTCGAATTCCGTCTATTGCTATTTCATTTTCGTTTTAAACTAAATTCTCCATTTTTATACTTACATGAAAAGGGGACAGCCCTTATCATGTAACAATAACAAAAGCCCCTAAGAAAAGAGAGAGAGCTCCTAAGAAATGATTTGACCACTCAAAATTTGATTCCTACACTTGTAAAAATTAATATTGCCTCTTTAAAGAAAGGCAAATATTGGACGCCATTTTCTCCCCCCCCCCCGCAACGTCTTTCCCACAGAAGAGATATTGCAAGCCTGTTTCTGCTTTATCATTATTTTCATGGCAAGTGCTAATCTGAGCGGCAATAAATGATCCTCTTTTGTCCGACTTTCACAAAAACACTCGTCTATCTGAAACCGCTATCAATAATTTACCCCACTCTCTATCTGTGCCTAAATCTAAACGTAGATTCCATGAACAAAGCTTCTTTCTTAGAACTGCCCACCTGTGGAACTGTCTTCCGTTTTCCTGCTTTCCAGCTGATTACAATATGGTCGTCTTCAAGTCCAATGTAAACAAGTTCTTGACGAGCCGTCCCTTTAAGTAATCGAATTTACTAAATTTCAACTGCAAACGATTACTATGATATTGTCCCATTGACTACTGTACCCTAATCATCGAGTGGCCTCTGGGCCTTGATAAGTGGTGAATCCTTTGTTAAAAAAAAAAAAATAATATATACACATACTTAACTTTATATAAATAGATGTGCGCATGTGCTCAAGATAGCATCTGTATGGGTTACCTCCTCCCTTGACGGTGATTAACAATACGGACTGACAATTTGAGTGTATCACGTTTGAAACCTGCTCGTTCCAGAGAAACATTTTCAATTAGGGATGTTGGCAACCTTCAGGTGATCTCTTTCCCGTAAACATCCGATGTTTTTTCTCGAAAGTGTTATACGTAGAAAGATATCGGGGAAACCAGTGCCAACAATAGAATCATCAGAGTCATATGAAATGAATGAATGATCTCCTCCTCATCCTCTGTTGCATTAATGTAATAGAAAGGTCAAATTCCTTTCGAGATAAAAATGGACAAGGGTATGCGTGAAAACTGAAGACGTAGCAGACTTGATGCAAGAATAGCAACCGTGTCGGGTTTCCAGTTCTAAAAATAGATTCCAACAAACAGAGAAACCACTGACATCCTCGACTGATAAGAAATATCGTACGGTTGTCAGGTTGTCCGGAAGCGTTACTTTATGCTGCTGATGTCGTTCTTGCCCGTGAAAATAACGGAGAACCTTGTTATGTTAAAATCGAGGACGAATGTTATGAAAAGGTCGAAGAGCGAATGTTACCAAAACCAGTAGTGTTGGGAAGTTCCAAGAAAGAAGAAGGGGTACTCCTTGGGCGTTGAGTTCCATGGCGGCCAGCATATTTATTTAATAGTCACTCTCTTAGAAAAAGCTAACGCATGCGCACGTAACAATTTTTTTTTTTTTTTTTTAATTTATTTACTTACATTGATTTAGTAACTAAACCATTTATTGATAATGTCTCACTTGTACAAACATTTTTAATTTATTTATTTGCTTGCGCTGGCTTAACTCTTTTCATGAATATTAAAAAGAAAAGTAACTAAACCATTTATTGATAATTTCTCACTTTTACAAGCATTTTTAATTTACATGCACGGATAACTTTTTGGTAAATATTTACATTTAGGTCCACTTCCACAATTTTCTTTAAAATGACGACTTTTATTGATTTTCAAACTGACCCAGACCCACCCCACTTTTTTTTTTATTAGTATTTGCGGGTCGGTATGCTGACAACGAATATCAATTAAATTTGGCAAAATTTTTCACCCCCCCCTCCCCGGAAAAAAATGGTGTTTATTCCGAAAGGCATACTTTACTCCTAAGGGAGCGACTATTAAATAAATTTGCTGGCCGCCATGGAACTCAACGCCCAAGAAGTACCGAAGGAGGTTTCACTGCTTTGTTTGTGTTAAATTTTTTATTCATATTATTTGGATTCTTCAGACTACTGTACTCATCTTAAGTGTTTTTTTCGCAATGTTTTGGTCGATGTAACCTTCGACCTTCTTCATGTGTATCTTGTCGTACTAAGGAATCTGCACAGAATTTTGAACACAATCTGTTTTACAAATATTTTAATGAAATCTGCTCTGATGAACTCATTACACTTGTGTCCCCTCGATGTACATATCCCCGACAAACACATTTAGCAACCAAATCACACCCTTTCACTATTGAGGTCCCTAAATGCGAGAAAGCTCTCTACTAATAGTTTTTTCCTTCGATTAGCTAGACATTTTGAAACCAAATCGTCAATAACAGCAGTTTAGTCATGTCCGGACGGGTATTATCACTTTTGGATCAGAGTGGAACTAAGGAATAACCTCATATTTCCCCAAAAATCTCAAATTGGGACTCCATCGCTGGACGCACCAATAAGACGGCAACTTGTGTTCAATGTTCGACATCTCGTTTCTAATTACTAATTCTAATGTTTACTTTAACTACAACAGAACACTGACCAATAAAATTTGTTTTTTTAAAGGTTTTCGGGATCGTTGACAACGAATCTGATATTCAAATCCGTCGCAACCCACTGAACTCTCGCACTATTTTGTGCCAACTCCATCGCCATCGTTTATCTATTCTTACATGATGATGCGTTCGCGCATGGACGCGCGTAGTAAGGTAGGGCGATGGAGGGGCAGGGGGGAGCCCCCCCCCCCCAATGTAAACAGAATTTTTGTGAAAAATTAAACAGTTCTTCTGCTCGGTGTATGTCGGCGCGTTACTTACGGAAAAACGGTAAATTAAACTGCAGAAGCACCTGTTAAATATTGTACAAGTTTTATAATGGACCCTCCCCCTCCAAAAACCTATAAAAATCCAAATTTTATTGGTCGGTGTTCTGTTGTAGTTAAAGTAAACATTTACCTTTATATTAGCGATAAGTGTTAAATAGTCAGAAAGAAAAAAGATTGATAATCTGTAACTCATAGAAACCGACGTAAAAAAATCAGCTTTTCTTGTGACGCAAAATTTGTATAACTTAGTCAAAGCTACACGTCGGGTGTGGGTCAGGTTTGCGTGTAGAAAGAGCAAATTGGTGCACCTGAACAATCACCCTCCGCCTTACAATTTTTTTTTTTTCGTTTTAGTTTTTTTTTTTTTAACTATTTCTATTTTTCTATTATATTATTATCGATTGAACACTAAGCTACCAGATTAAAAAAAAATTGAAAAACATGAGGGGAGGGTGTTTTGCAACAATTCTGTACTTTCACCTAACAATTTAAGAAAAAAGATATCGTAAAAGTCGAATTTAACTTGAAAATACTATTTTAAAACTAGCGCGGTTCGTTAAATGCGAATGCACCTTTAAAAAACATCGTAAATAAATTTTTTTAAATAATAATGACGGAGGGGGGGGACGACCCAACTTTTCTCCAGGTGAAAAGTCACAAAATAATAATAATAATAATAATAATAAAAAAGAAAATAAGGGTATGTTTTACTATCCAGTCTTTCGAAAAAGTGGCCAAAAACTAAATATATAACAAATAACTGTTACCAAAGGCAAGATAAGTTACTCTTCTACCCAATTAGCTAGATTTTCAGTGTTTTTACTAAAATGTAAAATGTTTAATCGGCTTGAAAAACATGCAAGTTAAAGGATACGCGACCACAAGAAAAAGTGGCGACAATATTGTATTTGTTACGCGGCCATTTTTCTTGTCTTTTTTGCGATCGCGTACCCTTTAAACTTGCTTGTTTTTCGAGCCAAATAAACATTTTACATTAAGTAAAAATGGTAAATTTTTACGACGTGCCCCAGCGATTATAAACACCCCAACTTCCCCATGTTAAGAACGGTTTTTGGAATAAACACTCCCAACCTCGGAAGCAGTTTTTAACATGGAGAGGTTGGGGTGATTATTCTGAAAGCCGTTCTTAACATGGGGTGGTTGGGGGTGTTTATACTAAGCTGGGACAGGTCGTAAAAAATACGGTAAAAATATTAAAAAAACCTACCCAGTTATGTAGAAGAGTAACTGATCTTGCCTTTGGTAACATTTATTTATTATATATTTGATTTTTTAACCACTTTTTCGAAGGACTGTGGACAGTAAAACATAGTTGATGATAATAATAATAATAATAATAATAATAATAATAATAATAAATAATAATAATGGCGGGAGGGATGGGGTGGGGTGAAGGAGCCAACGTCAAAACAAGGCTGTAAATCGGTTCTAAAAATAGGGGTTCGATTTACTATAACATTATGTGAAACTGAACCCCATTCCAAATATTTAAAGATTGATTTTTCTTCATTTTTTTTTTTTTTTTTTTTTTTTTTTTTAATAATCTGGTAGTTTGGTGTCCAATCGATAAGAATCCACAGAAATAGTTGAAAAAAAGATAAAAAGGGAAAAAAATTGTAAAGGCGGGTGCACCAATGCACTATTATTCACCAATAATCACTGATAGAAAGACCAAGAGAAAAGACAAGTATTATTAATACTTTAACTATTAAAAGAAAAGATTTAACAAAAAAAAAAAAAGATAAAAACATGGATCAAGAGAAGGGAAGGGGGATTACAAAGAAAAGTCACCTGGCGAGTGGCGAGTAGGAAAGGAGTCATTGAGTGCAATGTTATATTTGATTAAGCATCTTCCTCATTCTCAAAAAAAAAAAAAAAAAAAAGAAAAAGAAAGTGATTCTAAAAGTTGGAAAGCAAGTAAAATCCCCACCCGGGTTTGTATTACTGTACACAGAAATTCGAAAAAGTTGTCAAAAAACAAATATATAACAAATAAATCTTATCAAAGGCAAGATAAGTTACTTTTCTACCAAACTGAATATATTTTTTGTGTTTTTATTCAATGTAACATGTTTATTTAGCTCGAAAAACATGCAGTGTTTACTGATGTATTCGAAAATTCAAAATGGCGCCCGACTCTCTCTTTAACACCGTAAGTTTGGGAAAAGGTGTTATAAATAATAAACTAGACAACATACCATAAAAAAAAAAAACACCGAATATATGTCAACTTATGTCATGGTAACATATATTGAGCGAATTTCTAACAGTATTTTGTCTAGTTTATTATTTATAACACCTTATCCCGAACTTATCGTGTTAAAGAGAGAGTCATTTTGAATTTTCCAATACATCGGTAAACACCGTATGCTTTTCGAGCTGAATAAACATGTTACATTGAATAAAAACACGAAAATTATATCCAGTTTGGTAGAAAAGTAACTTATTTTGCCTTTGATAACATTTATTTGTTATATATTTGTTTTTTGACAACTTTTTCGAATCTATGTGTACAGTAATAAAAACCCAAATTTATATAGAAAAGTGATCCTCACTTTTTGAAAAAGTAATTTCTTTGGTAATTTTTTTGCGATGTGCCCCAGAGTATTATAAACACCCCAACCTCCCCATGTTAAGAACGGCTTTCGGAATAAACACCTCTCCAACCTCGAAAGCCGTTCTTAACATGAGGTTGAGGGGGTATTTCGAAAGCTATTCTTAACATGGGAGTTTATTCCGAAAGCCGTTCTTAACATGGGGTAGTTGGAGGTGTTTATACTATGTTGGGGCAGGTTGTAAAAAAAAACAAAAAAAAACTATTAAAAGGTTTTTTTGTTTTCCACACGTGCTAATCTAGACTTACACCAATTCTTCTGTTAATAATTACCGATAACTCCGCCCCGCCCCACCCCAAATAAAAAATAGAATAATCCGAAAAGCGCAAAGTTCAAGCCAAAATAATAATAATAATAATAATAATAATAATAATAATAATAATAATAATAATAAACAAGGCCACATACGCCAAACATTTTTTTTTTACCTTTTCGGAATAATAAAAGCTCCCTCGGACGAACTGCGTACAACATCGAAGCCGATCCTGCTGCTCCCCCCCCCCACCTTTAGTAGACAATAAAGACTTGTTGAAACACTTAAAGCCCCCCCCCCATCCTCCTCTTCTCTCACGGTCGAGAGATGTGACACAAGGGTAGGAAAATTAGGATTAAACGGCTAGCTCCTTAGGGGAAGAGCATTACGACCAAAAAAAAAAAATGCCTTGGTAGTCCCGCCTGCATTCCTCGGTAGGGGCGCTCTAGGCGATTAGCAATAAACAGTGATGGATGCAGAAGAAAAGACTACACGACGCCTGCAGCAAACAGTGTCAGATAAAAAGTATTTTATTTTTCTAAAAAAAAAAACAAAGTCAATAAATTTGTCTAACTTTATGAAATATTTACTGAATTATTATTATTTTTTTTTTGGAAAAATAAAATACTTTTATGATATTTAAAACAAATTCAAAACAATGAGAAATTTTATTTATTATTTTATGCAAGCAAAAAATATATAATGCGATTTTTTTTTATCTGACACTGCTGCCGATTTCAACATGCCTATTCTGCATCTACCTAAACTAACCCCCTTTTCAAAGGGAGAAGACACAGCCTAGGAGGAGGGACCACGTAGAATTGTACAAAACTGGTAACATACCACAGTCGATAAGGAAAAAGCCATTTCAAAAATTCCCTTAGTTAAGAATTGATTTTTAAATAACTTGGTTCGTAGCCCGGGCTTGTCTATTGCAAAACAAACCCAACTTTGAAACCCTTTCGAAACACAAGGAGGAGGATGTGTAGGTTGTTAACTATTCTGGACCTACACGGATTTATTTCTATTTTAAAGCTTTTAAACGGTTATTTTTCGAAAGTAATATCTGCTTAAATTAAAGTTTATACGAGTCAAATGTTATTTTTAAAAAAATAATGGTAATTTTTTTTGTTTTAATGGCGCTTCTATTGTAGCATTGGAAGGTGTGTGCACAGAAGTCGTTGGCATAAAAAGATGAATTCAGGCAACAAATGCTGACAGCTTACCGTTTGGAAAGGAAGAACGAGAAAGACTCGTGGAGAGTTGAAGCCGAAAACGGTCGGTTCGAAACTGAATTGCGTGGGCGTGGGAAGAAAACAGCAGCATCCATCATTATCATCATTGTGAACATCAATACAAGAGACGGAGGGGGAGGGGCTACAAAACACTGGACAATTTACTGCCAAAAATAACTCCCTGATTTATCCGCAGGTTTTTTTTTATGGTAAATTCGTAGATTAAAACCCTAAGCAAAATCTAGCCACTTCCTCCCCCACACATAACAAAAAAATGATTTAAAAATATATATAAATAAATAAAACAACAATGTAAAAATTTAGAATTGGGATCCAGAATCGCCCCTATATTAAAAAAAAAAAAAAAAAAAAAGTATGATGTAGTAAAAAGTACATCATAAAGTTTTTTTTACATACATTTTTTGTCCGTAGCCGTGATGAAACGAAATATAATATTGGTATTTTTTTACGAGAGTGCCCAGCGTAGTATAAACACCCCATCCTTCCCATGTTAAGAACGGCTTACGAGGTTGGGGGTGTTTATTTCGAAAGCCGTTCTAAACATGGGGAGGTTAGGTTGGGTATTATAAGCATTATACTACGCTGCGTAAGGGGCGTGAAAAATATCATAATTCTCAAAACTGACGAAGATCAATCAAATAATTTTATTTTAAAGAAAACATTTTAAAGCAATTAATGGGAATTCGTAGGCATTACAACATAAATCTCGTTTGAATTATTGTCGAGTCATTTCCGCTCCCCTTCTTTTTTTTTTTTTTAAGATCGTTTTCAAAATGGCAAACCGATGTTTTTTAAGATCGTTTTCAAAATGGCAAACCGATGTCAGTTTTACCCATAAAATTTGATTTTCTTATAAAATAAAACTACTTTATCTATTGATGTGATTTTTGGAATGTGATATTTTCGTTTCGTCATTTTTCTTTATTATTGTTCTTTTTAATATGGGTGAATTCTGGAGAAGGACACGGTTCAGTTTCGTATTTCACGTATTGGTGCTTGTTAAGATAAGAGTCGACAGATCGATTTTTAATGTGTGGATTTAAACAACAGTACTTCCTTAATTGTCATGTCGAAAATAGTGATATATCCAAAAATTAGGAAAATTCATAGAGCAGAAAATTCATTATAGTTAAAAGTATTTTTTAACAAAAAAATTGGGGGAAATAGCATTTTCCTAGTTGTGAACACCTTGAAAATTGCGAATACTGGGGGTCATACTTTCGCCACTTTAATGGCCGATGTTTTGTTTTAGCCGATAGCGATAGACATTTTTTTTTTTTACTAAAAAAGACAATAGCGATGAATTTTCGTAATTTTTGGATATAATACTATTTTCGACATGACAAGTAAGTACTGTTGTTTTTACTTAAAACCACATGTTTTAAAAAAAAATCGGTCTGTCGATCGATCTTAGCAAACACCCACGTATTAAATGAAAAATGCCCCCCCCCCGCCATTTCCAAGCCATTCTAAATTCGATTGTTTTGGGGATGTTTTGTTGTTTTTAATATTTGTCTTATAGTTTGTGATGTGGTTTGTATGATTGGAATTCCTAGTTTGTTTAGTGTGTTGCAAATGATTGTATTATTGGTGTGTGTAGGTAAAGAAGATTTCTGCTTATGAGAGAAATGTCTGGTGCTTATGATTTTTGTTTTATTTATTCTAGGAAATATTTGTGCGGCTTTTTTCTTAGCATTTGATATTAAATAAGTGAGATATTGCAAGTTTTTCAAAGTATTTGTGAGGTATTTGAATTCTTCGCCCAGCAAAACATCTCCAAAACAAACCAGTCTCCAATGCAGGCATATACACTGTTCCTTGCCAAAATTGCGACCATATATACGTTGGTGAAACCGAATGCAGATTAGAGAAAAGGGTTAATAAACATAAACGAGATATAAAGAAATAGCAATTCGCTGAACGCATTATTCTTTCATTCATTGCAGCATAATCAGACTTCAAACAAGCAAAAATAGTTAAACTTATTTCAAATAAACTGCGAGGGAGACTTCTTGAATCAGCACTTATTGCAAATTTAAGCACAATTGAACAACGTGGAGGTTTCTATAATGTGTCGCCATTAATAAGTAAACTTCTATTAGAAGAACATAATTAATTTTAGACACAGGTTAGCTCTCTCACACTATAGAAAACACCTCCTATTATAATTAATACATATACCTCCTAAAATAATTAACACCTCCTATACTAATTTAATGCATATAATACAATATATTGCATAACAAAAATACATTCATTTCATTTCAGTTACACATCCATATTTGAATTATAACGGACATATTTGTTCCAAAATGAACATGGATAGCATCATATCTTTTTAAATGTATTAATGGCTATATATATATATATATATATATATATATATATATATATATATATATATATATATATATATATATATATTTACCGTTTTATCTGCTTAGTTACCCATGTTTCGATTACCGAATCGTATCAACGATCCGATAATTTCATCAGACTTTACTGTAAGAAATTCTGCAGAAATAAGCAAACTTTTTATTGGACGGTTTCTCCACCCAGGGATTTATTTTAACCAATCAAATTGCATGTTATAACTAACAGCCGAGAATGTTCTTGGCGCCAATATTCCCTTTTTTTAGACCAGAATCCAAAAAAAAAAAAAAAAGACGGAGAGTTGAACACACGTGGATTTCTCACCCGAATCGAGGCAGCGAAAATTACTTTGTTGCTTCGAGACGTTTTAAATGCCTAAACATGAAGCGGAACTTTATTATTGCAATTACCAATGCCCTTAAGTAGGGCGAATTTATATTTGCACGCTTGTGCTACAATTTAATGTCTGGCAGGACGAAATTAAAGTCTACGATTTGATCTGCCTCGTCCGCCATTTGGACTGACCTGAAGGACTCCTCGTGTATGCCCTGCTAGCAGTATCCATCTTGGAAGTCACCTCAACATCTCCAACCTGCACACCACTTTGTCAGCGGAAATTCTACCCAGCCTTTATCGAAGACAAACTATTATTCCCTTCAGCGTCATTACCAACCCATAGCTGACGATGACGCATCTTTTACAACGTGGACCTTTTTTTTTTACTTTAATAAAATTTACGTTGAAGTCTTAAGGTGAGCTTGTAATTTCTGTTTGGTTTTCTTCCATTTTGTCAGGGGCAAAAACATTGTGAGAGAAAATCTCCCATTACAGAAATAATTATTATGACGAGGAATATATATAAAATAGAAATAGTATATATATATATATATATATATATATATATATATATATATATATATATATATATATATATATATATATATATATATATATATAGTTATCCACTTACTGTGCTGTTTCGTTGTATGTATCACTGCTCACCAGTGCAGCAAGACCAGCGCCTTTCACTCGCCAGGGATTGAACCTATATATATATATATATATACTCAGTGGCGTATCTAGGGTATGGCAGGCATGGCCCGTGCCATGGGCGCCACTCTGACATGGGCGAAAAAATTGCTTGACAAAAATTAAAATTAGTAGTTAGGTATATCTAAGGTATAAATTATTAAGAAGGGGCGCACATTCAAACTTTGCCATGGGCGCCATTTTACATAGGTACGCCACTACGCCACTGCATATAATTATTGCTTTGTAATTTTATTTTTTTAATTTCAGCGATTCGATTTTCATTTTGTGTGGTCTTTTTTCGGTTTATTGTAACTATGAACGGGTTTTACCTAGCCATGGGGGATGATTTATGTAAGCACCACATTTTTCTATTTTATTAATTGATTTTTTTTATCTTTTTGTCCTCGTGGTAATCAAAAGAGAACAAATTCTGGTTATCTTTAAGCTTCCACTTCACTTCCGGTCGCTTCTTTGTTTTATTGAATTATGTTTTTTTTTTACATTAAATTGTTTTGTTAGATGAGAGTACACAAAAAAAAACTACACAATAGGTAAATTCAGTTCCTCTCTCTCCATGTTAAGAAGGGGGTTTCTAGAAAAAAAAAAAAAATATGAGAACAGGCAATCGGAAGTGAAGTGGAAACATGAATTGTAAAGATAACCCAAATGTTTTATTGGTATTTTTTTAGATTAGGTCCACCTCCACAATTTTCTTTTAAATGACGACTTTTAAAAGTTTTCTACTATGCTGAATACGAAAATCGCATTGAAACTTTGCAGAAATAAGCAGTTATCGAGATATAAATAGCTGTTTTATGCATTGTATTTTTTGGCGGCCATCGTTTTTACGCATGTGCGCGCGCCATAAACAAATCTACGCGCGTAACAAAGATGGCCGTCAAAGAATACAATGCATAATACAACTTTTTATATCTCGATAACTAATTATTTCTGCAAAATTTCAAGGCGATTTTCAGCATGGCTGAAAACCTTTAAAAGTCGTCATTTAAAAGAAAATTGTGGAGGTGGACCTAATCTGAAAATTTACCGTTTTATTTAAAAACAAATAATAAAAATCAATGAAATTTGCTTTATTTTAAAAAAATAAATAATAATAATAATAAGAAGAAGAAGAAGAAGAAGGAGAGTAGTAGTAGTAGTAGTAGTAGTAGTTCACGTGTTGTTTTACTATTATTACTACCATTACACACAACCCGTCGATATTATTGCTACTACTTGTTATTCTCAGCCACAGGTGGATTAAGTTGTGCGGGGAGGGGGGGGGGACAAATAAATAGTTGCACTAACAAATACTCAGTTTTATTTCACTATATTCCCCTTCCCCCATCACTTGTGACTGATGGCGAGGGAAAAGGCGAGTAGTAGTAGTAGTATTAAATAACCTACCTTATATAACTATTGCTACTACTATTACGTGTAAATGTGAAAGAAATGGAGAAATTTTGTGGAATTCTCGTGGGAACAGTATGTGTCGATGGAAAAAGGAAGGAGTAGAAAGAAGAAGTGAGAGGGGGAAATGAGGTAGAAAAGAAGAAAATACGCGTAAACGACAGAGAGAGAGGGGGCAAAGGGGCAAAAGACAGATGGTAAATAGGTGGAAGGAGGAAGGAAATACGTTAAGATGAGGGGGGGGGAAGAAGGAAATATGTGTGCTGGGGAAGAGGAGAAAGAAAAAGTAGCGAGAGGAGGGATAGAAAGTAGTGAGAGTGGTAGGAGAAACAAAACTACATAAAGAGGGAGGAAGAAGACCCGTAGATACATGCCGAGAGGAAGAAGGGGAGACAAAGTGGTTAATCGAGAAACCGATGTGCAGGAGGGGAGGGGGTAGAAAAGAAAGAGAAAGAAAAACGAGGAGGAACCGAAGGAGGAGGGGATAATAAATGTGTGCGAAGAAGAGAGAAATCGAGAGAGAGAGAGAGAGAGACACGAGGAACGGTGGGAGGCATTTCTGTATTTTTAAGCTCTGCCTTTTCTTTTCTTTTCTTTTTTATTTTTAAATAAATGAAAACGCAGGCGTATTTCTATTGTTGTTTCTCGTTATTTTCTTTTCTTTCTTTTTTTAAATATGGATCGATTCCTTATTAAAAAAAGGGTACTGTACAGTTTAATCAAGAAATTAAAAAATCAAAATATTGAAAAAAGAAAAAAGTTACATTGTACGTACCCGTTATAGAATGAAGTTCTCCGTAAAAATGTGGATCAAGTAGGGTTTTTTTTTTCTTTTTTTACAGGGGAAAATCAAATTTATCTGAGATCGATCGTATCCCGCCATTTTGCCCATTTCGCACACGAGGAAGGGGGGGGGGTCTCTCTAAACGAAAACGTGATTAAAAAAGGGCAGAGAAACTGTAAATTAAGTGGAAAAAAACCCTAAAATATTTATCTAGGTATTTTTTCTGCCCACGTTTCAAATTAATCTCGTCAAATTTTGACAAACTTTAAGCGCACCCCCTCCTCAAAAACAAGATGGCGGGATACGATTGAGCTCAGTAAAATTTGATTTTCCTCTGTAATATATATATATGTTGAATATGAAAACTAGTGGCTACACATATGCAAATATGTTTCAGTGACCACCCTGCTAGGGAAAATCACATCATCAGGCCAAGAATATCTCCCTTATTCTTGGCCTGATGATGTGATTTTTCCCTAGCAGGGTGGTCACTGAAACATATTTGCATATGTGTAGCCACTAGTTTTCATATTCAACATATTCATATTGCTCTGTCTAAACATTGAACACTTTTTGGTAGACACATTGTGTTTTTTTTTTTAAATAACTAAACAATACTATATATATATATATATATATATATATATATATATATATATATATATATATATATATATATATATATTTATATATAAAGGAGATTAGAACAATAGTCTAAAGAGCAGAGTGTATTTTAATGTAATAGTAAAATTTAATTAAAATACAGGGAAAGAAAAAGTGCTCGTTGTAATTTAGATATATAATAAGCTCGATAGGTAAATATCCTAGAGCTAATTTAATATTCAGTAATGTGATTGATCATTTAAAATTCAAATTAGAATTAAATTAAAAATCCGTTTCACAAGAAGAAACAACAACAAAATCAATATTGACTTTGTTGTTGTTCCTTCTTGTGAAACGGATTTTTAATTTAATTCTAATTTGAATTTTAAATTATCAATCACATTACTGAATTATATATATATATATATATATATATATATATATATATATATATATATATATAAACTTTTTTTAATATGTTCATTTTTTGATGTCTTGATTAAACTGTACAACTAATATAAAAAATAGTGTCGAGTATTAAGGCGATTTCTTATTTTTAATAATTACGAAATTAAATTCACCAGAATGGATTTTGTTTTCTTTGTTTAACAAGCCATCCATTGTTATTTTCGTTCCCAGTTGAAAAAAAAGGTCAATAACCTCGTGAGCCTTCGAAATTTGAAAGGAATTTTGGGTCCTTTAAACTGTCGATTAGAAACCTATTAAAATTGGCTTCAAAATTCTTAGTTTAAAATAAATGATTGAAATGCAAGAAAAAAAAAAGTTAAACAACTTTTATACAATTTTTTATTAAAATTTTTTTCTTTTAAGTTTAAAATGAAAACGTTTTGTTTTTCTTGAATTTTTTCTCTAGGTACCTCCAACGCGCGCCACAGTTTTACCCTCTCCCCTGTATGTAACACGATGTAACTGTAATTTAATTTAATATTATCATCCTAACTTGTTTACCATTTAAAAGAAAAAGCTTTAAATAAACTGCTAGTATATTTTTAAAAAAATTTAATGCATACAGAAATAATGAAAATGCGAGACTAAAATCGTATATATATTATCGAGGCTTTGAAACAACGTTCCTATGTAGTGACGTTTTTGAAGCCGTAGACATACCCATGTTTTAAAAATCTAACAAAAAATCAAATAATCCTCATATTTTCCTGAAACTTTCGATATTTTTTTCATTATTAAATAAACTTACATAATAAAAGTAGGCTCCGTTAAAGTTATTAGAGGAAATATTTTTAGGTGTTCTATACCCACTCCATATTTCATGTAACGAAAACTAAACAAAATAAATGTAGGTCCATAAAAATTTAAACATTTTTTAAAGCTGAAATGATCAAATAACTAAAAAATAGTTATATATATATATATATTATTATTATTATTATTATTATTATTATTATTATTATTATTATTATTATTATTATTATTATTATTATTATGTAAAAAAAAAACACTTTTTCTTGATAATTTAAAAAAAAATTTCTTGGTAATATAATTATTTGAATTACGACAAAAAAAAAATGAAAACAGAATTCTAAAAAAATAATTATTTCTAAAAAGCTTTAAATGATATTAATTTAAAATATTAAACGATAACAGATTTCCAATAATAAAAAAATATTCATAAAATAGAATATATGACTCTTGAGATAATAAAAATTGCAAAAGCAAAATCGACTAAAAAAAATTCGCTCCGATTTGATTGCATAAAATGATAGAGGGTGTTAATCAATTTTTGCGCCTTTTTTCCAAAAAAGCACGGAGGCCTGTAAGCAACATAATCTTTTAGAGACATAAGTGTCAACAGAAGACATTAAAGTTATTTTTCTCGTCTGTGTAGTTCGTTAATAAAAACTATTTGTTTTACAAAAGGTAAGTCTTATATTGTTTGTTTTTTACCCATTTTTGTAATTGCAAATTTTATGGAAATTGACCCAGACTATAGTAAACACACGAATTAATGACGTTGCTATTAATGTGTACAATGGTGACGTTTTAGAGAACGGTTTGGAGATGCCGATTGTTCTACATAAGTAAAAATAAAATTTGTTCAAATTATTTTTACTTTTACTTTCTTTTACTTATAGCTGCTGCTGCTATTATTATTATTATTATTATTATTAGTAGTAGTAGTAGTAGTAGTAGTAGTAGTAGTAGTAGTAGTAGTAGTTTCATTAGCATTTTTCGACTTGTCAGCTTTGCTTTGCTTTGTTCCATTTCACTTGATCTTGGTTTTTGATCTACGAAATTTCAGGTGACATCCATGTCGATTTTTTTACTCATTCAATGTTTACACATTTTAATCATGCACTCATCGAGTTTCAATGGGTAAAATAAATGACCTTTTTTTTATACGAAATAACTTCTCATGAAATAATGTTTCAAATAAGAAACATTTTTAATATCTTATTTTTCTCATATCACCCGCAAACCTTATTTAGTGACATTTCCTGATTGTGTTGGACGCATCTAACTTAACATACATCCACTAATAACGCATGTTAATTTGAAACGCAGCGTGACAGACGGACAGCGGCTCACGTTAGAGATGCGCAGACGAACCCAAACCTGAAATGGATTGGCATAAATGGAACGAGCAAATAATTGTTTAATAAAAACCACCAGAAATGATTTTTAATATCCGATGTAGCGATTGCCGAACACCGGAAGTTTTCTTCAACTTCAAAAGAATATGGTCGCCATTTTGACTAACGGCCAAATTGGATCAGAAACTTCTTGGTCAGACAATTTACGTCTTGAGAATACTTTGTTGCTAATCAGATTAAGCTCTCTGACGGCTTCCTGACTAAAAAAAAAAATGTACTAAATATTGATGTTTTTTTTTTCATTTCTCTTTCTTTTTTTTTTTCTTTTTTTACAAAGGACTCACCATTTATCAAAGTTCTAATGCCACTCGGGATTCCTGATTGGTTGACATTATAACTTCTGCCGGAAGACAGGGATTGCGCTTTTGACAGAAATTTTGACTCCGAGTTTTTTTGTATTTTTTTTTTTTTCCACAAAAGAGTCACCACTTATCAAGGCCCGGAGGCCACTCGAGGATAAGGGTTATTGAGTGTACAGTAGTCAATGGAATAATTTCTTGGTAATTGTTAGCAGTGGAAATTTGTTAAATTGTATTATTTAAGTGGACGGTTCATCAAGAATTTGTTTACGTTGGACTTGAAGACAGCTAAATTGTAGTCAGCTGGAAAACAGACACGCGGAATTAATTGCTAACAAGTTTTTGGACCGAATAAAACTCATTTATAGGTCCTTTCTTTTGAACTAAATTATAGTTCTCTTTAATCGTCTAATCGACAATGGGATTGACGCCGAAATATGAACTCTCAAGAGTTAGGAGTTATACACCTTTAAAAAAATATCATTATGCCAGTTAATAGAAATTGAACAATTGATTAATTATCAAACTATTTATGCATGCTTCTTTTTCTCGAACTAACATGTCTACAGACGACAGAACTATCCGGCCTGTATTGCCAGCTAAATTAACCCACTTTGATTCCGCAATGACGAAACCAGAATGGAGAATATATCCAGCAGGTAAGAATACATCCATATTTATTATTACAGAGTCAATTCTCTATTGAATATTATATTGTACCCAATATATAGTAGTTATTTCAAAAGTTAAAAAAAAAAAAAAATGACTTCGGTGCCATCACTAGAATTGAAACCAAAACACTTAGTGCCCCAGCCGCATTCCCTACCAATGTAGCTACCGAGATATAGGTTAGAAAGATTCAAAGAAATGAATTTAATTTGGGCATGCGCAGAAAGATATATAAATACGACATGTTGAAATGAACATTTTGCACTTCAACATGCAGACATATTTCTGCATGCGTTATTCATCCATCCAAACAAAGAGTTTACTTGTTAGAAACCATCCTTGCTGTATGATTACTATTTTTTTTTTGTTAATTTCAGTGTTATTATGTGACCAGTAGTTTGAGAGTTTATCGGTTAAATATTTACACACAGACACATGTACAGCTACTGTTATATTTAAATAGACTAGATGTTATTAGCAAACACTCCAACTCTGTCTCTGCATTTTGTTTTAATTTTCTTATCACTTTGTTTTTTCCTGGAGATAGAGCATTCTACAGGATGCCAAACATTCTCCCATTAGCTTAGTTACTCCAACCGAGAGATCTTTTTAAGATTCTAACCGTCCCTTTAAGTGCTATTTTTTGTATTTCTTTTGCACTTGGTTCACTGGGTATATTCGCCAGATAGTTTTTGAATTTCTTTTTCATTAGCCCGGTTGCTCCTATTATAATGACTGGTATGATTGATACCGTCTTAAGATTCGAGTTTCTTTTTATGTCGTACATAAGTCCAAGGCCAGCATCATTAGGGACGCTTACTTGTGGCGAGATAGATGGCGGTAAAAGACCACAACATAAACCAAGAAAAAGGTTTAAGGATTGTCTGAAAAACAGCTTAAAAATATTTATAATGGATATGCATAACTGGGAAGTCCAAGCGAAAGATCGATCACTGTGGAGAGAAACCATCAGAGAAAGTTTGTAAGATTTTTGAAGAACGGCGTATAGATCTTGCTGTCTTAAAACGGATTTTAAGAAAGCAAGACGAAAATATAAAGTTAGAGAAATTACAACAGGAACTGAAGTGCACTGTATGTGGCAGATAGCTTTTGTCAAAAGCTGGTTTTGTAAATCATCTGAAATCAAACAAAGGTAGGAACGACAGTCACATGAGGGGACATTTACAGCACACCCGGCAACACTAAGTTGTCATATTTGTCGTCTAATCTGCAAATCTACAAGTGTCTTGACGCGACATTCGAGGATTCACAATATGACCATGCGAACACTTTAGTAAAGTTTCTATATGGCATATGTGTACGTTCGTGTAGGACTAAAGCTGGATTAAAATGTCACCTACGTGCATACAGCTACACGACATTCAACGGAAGACATGGCAAAACGTAGATTCCATGAACAAAGCTTCTTTCTTAGAACTGCACGCCTGTGGAACTCTCTTCCGTTTCCCTGTTTCCCACCTGACTACAACTTGGATGTCTTCAAGTCCAACATAAACAAATTCTTGATGAACCGCCGTCTTCAAGTCCAACATAATTCCTGATAAACCGACCCCTTAAGAAATCTAATTTATCAACTCTCCATCACTAACGATTACTATGACATTATCCTATTGATTACTAAACCCTTATCCTCGAGTGGCCTCCGGGCCTTGATAAGTGGTGACTCCTATGTAAAAAAAAAACTGTCAAGAAAAAGCAATCATCATGTATGTATGTATCCCTTTCTCTCTCTCTCTCTCTCTCTCTCTCTCTCTCTCTCTCTCTCTCTCTCTCTCTCTCTCTCTCTCTCTCTCTCTCTCAAGGGGCGTTTATGTTTCAGTATTTGTCAAAGGAATTATTAATTAATGACGGTTAAATAGGTTCTTTCCGTCATCTTAACATCCTCTCAGTCCCAGACCTCCATCCCTCCCCTCCCTACGTCATATCCCTGTTGTCTAATTACTGTCGTTGTTTCCAAGGATACGTGACAGTTGTTCGACTCTAGAGGGCCGCATGGGCGATGATGGGCGGGGAGTGAACTGACTAACATCTAGGGTCACCACCACCGTCACTGTTCAACAGGGACACGCCCCCTCCCCCCTACAGTTTAGATTGTCAAGTGTTAAGCTTGAAAACAGCTGGCAAAGAAAGGATTTGTAAATACCCGACGTTGCTCGGCAATCTTTCATTTTTATTTCGTTTTTCTCCTTTTTTCGATCGTATTCAGCTTCTGATATTAAACTTCGTCCGTAATATAGCTTCCGGTGAGAGTTTCAGTTTTCCAAATTTATTAATTTATTAGGTGAAAATACAGAATTCCCTTTTCCATCGCTAAAATAGGACATTACCAATATGACATTTATATTTGCGGTAAACAAGTAGTTTTCCGATTTGTTTTAAATTCACAACAAATAATTGTTACCAAAGGCAAGAAATAATTTATTAAAGAAGAGAGAGAGAGAGAGAGAGAGAGAGAGAGAGAGAGAGAGAGAGAGAGAGAGAGAGAGATATGGGTAAGAAAGTTCCTTCCGTAACCCCTCTTTTTAGACGGGAATATTCACCAGTCACGCGAGAGAATCGCTATTTTTTTCTCGATGATGGCCACAAAGTGGGTGTTAAATTTAGTAGAACATTATAATTGAAAACTGATCCCTGACGATAAGAGATTTTTTTTTTTTTTCAAAAATTTTGTATTTAAATCTGAAAGGTTTGTAATTAATGATGTTAACCGGAGAAAAGTTTAAAAAAGTGAAAATTGTGGAATTTAAAGATAGGAGGAGAGAGAGGCAATTTTGTAGACGTCCGCCAACTTTTATCGTTTAAATAATTGGAATTTGTTCGTTTTATTAAAAAATAAATTTAAAAAAATAAGGATGGAAAGACATTTTTTCTATCAGTAATAAGCCTTGGAAGATTGTCGACGTAAAAAACACAAAAATCATCAAAAGATAAGCGTTTTATTATTTATAGTCGCCATTTTGAAAACATTCACTCACAAATGCAACTGTTTCATTCGCAACGTAAATCTTCCATGTAATTATTAGTCGATATAATTCAAGCTGTTTATTGTTTATAATTGGAAACACAGATTTGAACGACAGATGGCCGTTCGATTGAGTGTCGTCAGTTGGGGTTGCGCTTCAGCATCTGTTGCACTGAATCGTCAAATGGTTTTGATTTTTTTTCTGAACAAAGTAAAAATGAACCGATTAGAAAAAAAAAAGGTTGAAAATATTTTTTTCACTCAGCAAATAGCTTTGGAAATCTGTCGGTGTAAAAAATTAAAAAGAAAAATTTAAAAAAAAAAGTCGCCAAATAATAAGCGTTTTGTTATTTTTTAGTCGCGACTTTTTAAAAAAATCACTCTCAAATGCGACTGTTTCACTCGCAACGTAAAGCCCTGAATAAAAGGTGATAAACATACATAATTAGTTCTATCTAGAAGGATACAACGTGGCGATTCGATAGATTCGACAAATGGCTTCAGTTTCAAAATCTTGCATAGCTTTTTTAACTTCAACAAGATGTAAGTAAACAAAATCGGTTGGTTGGTTGGTTGGTTGGTTGGTTGGTTGTTTTTGTTTTACGGCATATCAACCCTTTTCAGGTTATTCAATGCCGAATCCAGTGATTTAAATGAAAATTTTTTTTGATAGAATGTATTTGTATTTTTCAAGTCGGTTTCTATTTAACCCATAGTTGGGACCCTAACAGGTACTACCACTTCGTGTCAGAGTGGACCTGGGAGCAATGGCAATTAAGAGGTGGCTCAACACTCCTCAAAGCCCGCAAGGTGGGGCCTCATAATCGGATATAGTTTGCAGTTAAATCCAGGACCAAACAAGTTCGAAGATAACATTGTAAAAATAATAACCAAGATGAGAATAATGAATGAAACTAATTCAAATGTATCGTAGTACGCTTTTACGCAAACAACACGTTGTACATCTCAGTCGCAAAGTTGATAAAGAAAAGAACTTCAACTCGCTTTTTCTTTGTAAAAACGACATTCATTAAACTCATTCTTACGGTCGAGACGTTACCCAAGTGATCTCAAACGTTCTTTCAGTCCGTGCTCCATGTCTCTCTAACGAGATCTTGAACGTTATCCACGTCACTCCCGTAATCGTCTTCTTTCTCCCTTTTATAGTCTTTTTTCTTTACCGATGACGTAATATCACATGTGTTTGCATATAGGCATCCACACTATACTGCACAAATGGATTAGCATATGTAAGCCACATGTATGTCTGTATAT
>NC_136511.1:17638844-17843844 GCF_053919585.1 Euprymna scolopes | reverse complement strand
AGTATTGGCTGAAGGGAGCTTGATATGGGTATCTAAAACGGCCCTTAATTATCGGGTTTGAAACCGACGATACCAATGACATCTAAAACTTTCTGTAAACTATATATATATATATATATATATATATATATATATATATATATATATATATATATATATTATTTTTTTACTATAATAATTAAATACCTACAGACACTAGTGTTTCATCCTTTCGGGATTCTTCAGTGCAGGGTGTCACGATTACTACCAGTCGAACGATTCGAACCCCGCGACACGAGACATCTCTGGCTGGATTAGCGGCTACCATTAACCGTGTGAAATAGCGTTGAATTTTAAACATT
Organism: Euprymna scolopes; assembly: GCF_053919585.1. Classification (NCBI taxonomy): domain Eukaryota; kingdom Metazoa; phylum Mollusca; class Cephalopoda; order Sepiida; family Sepiolidae; genus Euprymna; species Euprymna scolopes. The sequence goes on along the minus strand of NC_136511.1, from coordinate 17,843,503 downwards.
TTAATTTAAATGTTCATTACGTCAGACAGACAGTGATCAAATCGTTATACGATGATCTACGCATAAGAGCTAAGTTGATCGACTTTTAATTCAACTGAAAGTGCTCAACGATAAGAAACGAATTTCTTAAAGGGGCTGTCATAATTATTTTTTTACTATAATAATTAAATATACATAATATATATATATATATATATATATATATATATATATATATATATATATATATATATATATATATATATATAACTCTTTTTCATAGTGTTTTTTAACATGTTTTATTAACTGTTTGCTCGTATATATATATATATATATATATATATATATATATATATATATATATATATATATACGCGTGCGCGCACGCACACACACACACACACACACACACACACACATATGCCTTCTAGCCTTATTTCATATGTTCCCACAGTGTGAAGTAGATATCTTTTGTATATGGATGCCTTGATCGAATAAATATCCGATTATCAAAGTATTCCATTTTATCTTATTCACTACTTTTCTGTAATTTTTTTTTTTTTTTTTTTTTTTCGCAATACCCCCATTTTCAGTTATCTTCCGCTTTTATATTCAAATTACTCTCCTAGTTGGTCGAAGGGGGAAGGTTATGCACTTGCACTGCACGTTGGGAATTCACAGCTTTAAAATGAGTTATTTTGCACGTCTCAGCTTCATCTTTTACGAACATGCTGTGCATTGATCGTGTCGATCAGTGCCTCAACTCACAGAGATTTGAAAATCTGAAACGTTATCGACACGCAACCCTGCATCCTTCCCTGCGTGCCGTTTCACTCTACCGAGACCTTCACCAATATCTCTCTCCACCCCTCTCCCTGGTTGACTCGATATCAGTTTTATAGAAAGCGAATCAATTCTTATAGATTTAACACCAATGTTGCCACTTAAAGCTGCCTTGAACACATTACTGGGGGAATGGTTCCTTACAGACTACAACATGGTCGTTTTCAAGTCCGATGTCAACAAATATCTGTTGAGTCGTTCCGTGAACTTCAAACTCCTTGCCTTAACATTCACTGACAACATGTATTAGAACAAATACATGTAGGACATTGACAAGGCTGCTGCAAAGAAAATAGGTTCCCTCTATCGTGCTAGAAAATTACTCACACCAGAGATTATCATATATCTTTACAAAGCTACAATTCGCCCAGGCATGGAATATTGTTGCCACATCTGGTCTCTTCCTCCTAGACAGAGGTCCAAACAAGAGTCTCAAATTCAATAGGTCCTGCATTATTGACCAAGCTCAAACTTCTGTCCCATCATCGCAATGTCGTATTGCTACACCTGTTTTACACATACTTTAATGGAATGTGCTCTGATGAACTCTGAACACTTGTGCCCCTCATTGACGTACATACTCTCGATTAACTCTACTCTAATAGTTTTTTACCCTTGCACTGCTGGTTTTTGCTTCCCTGACTATATTAACCTGCAGAAATTTAAATGTAATGTGAACAAACATCTCGTTGCTCAACTCCCCATAGTCCTCTGTTAGATACGATCCCAAATAGAAGCCCTTTATGTTCCAAATTAGCCTGGGTGACCAGCGTTGCCCGGGTGTTTGTAGGTGTAAAAAAAAAAAAAAATTGTAGTAGGCAGGCAGGCTCGAACCCGTGACGTGAAGGCAGAAAAGAAAGTGAAAGAAAACCTGACATCTTACCGCTACTCCATGACGCGACCGGAAGTGTACGGCATTAAAATTAAACGTAGTCAATCAAAAAGATGACTTGCAGAAATGGCATTGCTTTTAAACCTCCCTCGAAGGTCGTTTTTTATGTGGGGGAAAACCAGCTCCCCCTAAAAGATGTGGCACTCTTGGCAGCATCCAAATAAATAGTTATTGTCTCAGTATGAAGGGTTTCCCCAACATTGACCAAGGACCAATTACAGAACAGATACTATCCAGCCAGAAGGCTAGGAGTTGGTTTGCATTCGATTAGTTTCGCTTTATTTATACGACAAAGACAAACAAACACTCGAAACAAGGGAATTCATTAAAAAAAAAAAAAAATAGAGACTATGTCCGTTTGTTAATCTTAGATATTATGATCTAAGAAGTATGTGAAAACTTCTCCCGGAATCTAACTGACATGAAAACCCCAATGCAAAAAGCCTTTCGTGGATATACACAAACGTGTGCGCCCATTCTGCCTTTTTATAAATTAGATGGCAATATACCTTGCTTGGGATGAAATTAAGGGTAAAAAGAAAAACTAATCATAGTTCCAAGTCTTTTCAGAGTACCGCTCCTGCAACTAACTGTGAAAATCTCACTTACCCCTAATCCTTGGGTAACTTTTGGCCTCGATAAGTGGTGATCTATTAACTAAGTTGAAATGTAATCAAAATAAGATGTAATCTCAAAATGAAGTTAGGCTACCACCAACAGGTGCAGTTTAAATAAACGAATTTTAAATAAACGAATTTTAAATAAACGAATTTTAAATAAACGAATTTTAAATAAACGAACTTTAAATAAACGAATTTTAAATAAACGAACTTTAAATAAACGAATTTTAAATAAACGAATTTTAAATAAACGAATTTTAAATAAACGAATTTTAAATAAACGAACTTTAAATAAACGAATTTTAAATAAACGAATTTTAAATAAACGAATTTTAAATAAACGAACTTTAAATAAACGAATTTTAAATAAATGAACTTTAAATAAACGAATTTTAAATAAACGAATTTTAAATAAACGAACTTTAAATAAACGAATTTTAAATAAACGAATTTTAAATAAACGAATTTTAAATAAACGAACTTTAAATAAACGAATTTTAAATAAACGAATTTTAAATAAACGAATTTTAAATAAACGAATTTTAAATAAACGAATTTTAAATAAACGAATTTTAAATAAACGAATTTTAAATAAACGAACTTTAAATAAACGAACTTTAAATAAACGAATTTTAAATAAACGAATTTTAAATAAACGAACTTTAAATAAACGAACTTTAAATAAACGAATTTTAAATAAACGAATTTTAAATAAACGAACTTTAAATAAACGAATTTTAAATAAACGAACTTTAAATAAACGAACTTTAAATAAACGAACTTTAAATAAACGAATTTTAAATAAACGAACTTTAAATAAACGAATTTTAAATAAACGAACTTTAAATAAACGAACTTTAAATAAACGAACTTTAAATAAACGAACTTTAAATAAACGAATTTTAAATAAACGAACTTTAAATAAACGAATTTTAAATAAACGAACTTTAAATAAACGAATTTTAAATAAACGAATTTTAAATAAACGAATTTTAAATAAACGAATTTTAAATAAACGAATTTTAAATAAACGAACTTTAAATAAACGAACTTTAAATAAACGAACTTTAAATAAACGAATTTTAAATAAACGAATTTTAAATAAACGAACTTTAAATAAACGAACTTTAAATAAACGAATTTTAAATAAACGAACTTTAAATAAACGAATTTTAAATAAACGAATTTTAAATAAACGAACTTTAAATAAACGAACTTTAAATAAACGAATTTTAAATAAACGAATTTTAAATAAACGAACTTTAAATAAACGAACTTTAAATAAACGAATTTTAAATAAACGAACTTTAAATAAACGAATTTTAAATAAACGAACTTTAAATAAACGAACTTTAAATAAACGAACTTTAAATAAACGAACTTTAAATAAACGAATTTTAAATAAACGAACTTTAAATAAACGAATTTTAAATAAACGAATTTTAAATAAACGAACTTTAAATAAACGAACTTTAAATAAACGAACTTTAAATAAACGAATTTTAAATAAACGAACTTTAAATAAACGAATTTTAAATAAACGAATTTTAAATAAACGAACTTTAAATAAACGAACTTTAAATAAACGAATTTTAAATAAACGAATTTTAAATAAACGAACTTTAAATAAACGAATTTTAAATAAACGAACTTTAAATAAACGAACTTTAAATAAACGAACTTTAAATAAACGAATTTTAAATAAACGAACTTTAAATAAACGAATTTTAAATAAACGAACTTTAAATAAACGAACTTTAAATAAACGAACTTTAAATAAACGAACTTTAAATAAACGAATTTTAAATAAACGAACTTTAAATAAACGAATTTTAAATAAACGAACTTTAAATAAACGAATTTTAAATAAACGAATTTTAAATAAACGAATTTTAAATAAACGAATTTTAAAAAAACGAATTTTAAATAAACGAACTTTAAATAAACGAACTTTAAATAAACGAACTTTAAATAAACGAATTTTAAATAAACGAATTTTAAATAAACGAACTTTAAATAAACGAACTTTAAATAAACGAACTTTAAATAAACGAACTTTAAATAAACGAATTTTAAATAAACGAATTTTAAATAAACGAACTTTAAATAAACGAACTTTAAATAAACGAATTTTAAATAAACGAATTTTAAATAAACGAACTTTAAATAAACGAACTTTAAATAAACGAATTTTAAATAAACGAACTTTAAATAAACGAATTTTAAATAAACGAACTTTAAATAAACGAACTTTAAATAAACGAACTTTAAATAAACGAACTTTAAATAAACGAATTTTAAATAAACGAACTTTAAATAAACGAATTTTAAATAAACGAACTTTAAATAAACGAATTTTAAATAAACGAATTTTAAATAAACGAATTTTAAATAAACGAACTTTAAATAAACGAACTTTAAATAAACGAACTTTAAATAAACGAATTTTAAATAAACGAATTTTAAATAAACGAATTTTAAATAAACGAACTTTAAATAAACGAATTTTAAATAAACGAATTTTAAATAAACGAATTTTAAATAAACGAATTTTAAATAAACGAACTTTAAATAAACGAACTTTAAATAAACGAATTTTAAATAAACGAATTTTAAATAAACGAACTTTAAATAAACGAACTTTAAATAAACGAATTTTAAATAAACGAATTTTAAATAAACGAATTTTAAATAAACGAATTTTAAATAAACGAACTTTAAATAAACGAATTTTAAATAAACGAACTTTAAATAAACGAATTTTAAATAAACGAATTTTAAATAAACGAATTTTAAATAAACGAACTTTAAATAAACGAATTTTAAATAAACGAATTTTAAATAAACGAATTTTAAATAAACGAACTTTAAATAAACGAACTTTAAATAAACGAACTTTAAATAAACGAATTTTAAATAAACGAATTTTAAATAAACGAACTTTAAATAAACGAACTTTAAATAAACGAACTTTAAATAAACGAACTTTAAATAAACGAATTTTAAATAAACGAATTTTAAATAAACGAACTTTAAATAAACGAACTTTAAATAAACGAATTTTAAATAAACGAATTTTAAATAAACGAACTTTAAATAAACGAACTTTAAATAAACGAATTTTAAATAAACGAACTTTAAATAAACGAATTTTAAATAAACGAACTTTAAATAAACGAACTTTAAATAAACGAACTTTAAATAAACGAACTTTAAATAAACGAATTTTAAATAAACGAACTTTAAATAAACGAATTTTAAATAAACGAACTTTAAATAAACGAATTTTAAATAAACGAATTTTAAATAAACGAATTTTAAATAAACGAACTTTAAATAAACGAACTTTAAATAAACGAACTTTAAATAAACGAATTTTAAATAAACGAATTTTAAATAAACGAATTTTAAATAAACGAACTTTAAATAAACGAATTTTAAATAAACGAATTTTAAATAAACGAATTTTAAATAAACCGATTTTTAAATAAACGAACTTTAAATAAACGAACTTTAAATAAACGAACTTTAAATAAACGAATTTTAAATAAACGAATTTTAAATAAACGAACTTTAAATAAACGAACTTTAAATAAACGAATTTTAAATAAACGAATTTTAAATAAACGAATTTTAAATAAACGAACTTTAAATAAACGAATTTTAAATAAACGAACTTTAAATAAACGAATTTTAAATAAACGAATTTTAAATAAACGAATTTTAAATAAACGAACTTTAAATAAACGAATTTTAAATAAACGAATTTTAAATAAACGAATTTTAAATAAACGAATTTTAAATAAACGAACTTTAAATAAACGAATTTTAAATAAACGAATTTTAAATAAACGAACTTTAAATAAACGAATTTTAAATAAACGAATTTTAAATAAACGAATTTTAAATAAACGAACTTTAAATAAACGAATTTTAAATAAACGAATTTTAAATAAACGAATTTTAAATAAACGAATTTTAAATAAACGAACTTTAAATAAACGAATTTTAAATAAACGAATTTTAAATAAACGAACTTTAAATAAACGAATTTTAAATAAACGAATTTTAAATAAACGAATTTTAAATAAACGAATTTTAAATAAACGAACTTTAAATAAACGAATTTTAAATAAACGAACTTTAAATAAACGAATTTTAAATAAACGAATTTTAAATAAACGAATTTTAAATAAACGAACTTTAAATAAACGAATTTTAAATAAACGAACTTTAAATAAACGAATTTTAAATAAACGAACTTTAAATAAACGAATTTTAAATAAACGAATTTTAAATAAACGAACTTTAAATAAACGAATTTTAAATAAACGAACTTTAAATAAACGAACTTTAAATAAACGAATTTTAAATAAACGAATTTTAAATAAACGAACTTTAAATAAACGAATTTTAAATAAACGAATTTTAAATAAACGAACTTTAAATAAACGAATTTTAAATAAACGAACTTTAAATAAACGAACTTTAAATAAACGAATTTTAAATAAACGAATTTTAAATAAACGAATTTTAAATAAACGAACTTTAAATAAACGAACTTTAAATAAACGAATTTTAAATAAACGAATTTTAAATAAACGAACTTTAAATAAACGAACTTTAAATAAACGAATTTTAAATAAACGAATTTTAAATAAACGAACTTTAAATAAACGAATTTTAAATAAACGAATTTTAAATAAACGAACTTTAAATAAACGAATTTTAAATAAACGAATTTTAAATAAACGAATTTTAAATAAACGAATTTTAAATAAACGAACTTTAAATAAACGAATTTTAAATAAACGAATTTTAAATAAACGAATTTTAAATAAACGAACTTTAAATAAACGAATTTTAAATAAATGAACTTTAAATAAACGAATTTTAAATAAACGAATTTTAAATAAACGAACTTTAAATAAACGAATTTTAAATAAACGAATTTTAAATAAACGAACTTTAAATAAACGAACTTTAAATAAACGAATTTTAAATAAACGAACTTTAAATAAACGAATTTTAAATAAACGAACTTTAAATAAACGAATTTTAAATAAACGAATTTTAAATAAACGAATTTTAAATAAACGAATTTTAAAAAAACGAATTTTAAATAAACGAACTTTAAATAAACGAACTTTAAATAAACGAACTTTAAATAAACGAATTTTAAATAAACGAATTTTAAATAAACGAACTTTAAATAAACGAACTTTAAATAAACGAACTTTAAATAAACGAACTTTAAATAAACGAATTTTAAATAAACGAATTTTAAATAAACGAACTTTAAATAAACGAACTTTAAATAAACGAATTTTAAATAAACGAATTTTAAATAAACGAACTTTAAATAAACGAACTTTAAATAAACGAATTTTAAATAAACGAACTTTAAATAAACGAATTTTAAATAAACGAACTTTAAATAAACGAACTTTAAATAAACGAACTTTAAATAAACGAACTTTAAATAAACGAATTTTAAATAAACGAACTTTAAATAAACGAATTTTAAATAAACGAACTTTAAATAAACGAATTTTAAATAAACGAATTTTAAATAAACGAATTTTAAATAAACGAACTTTAAATAAACGAACTTTAAATAAACGAACTTTAAATAAACGAATTTTAAATAAACGAATTTTAAATAAACGAATTTTAAATAAACGAACTTTAAATAAACGAATTTTAAATAAACGAATTTTAAATAAACGAATTTTAAATAAACGAATTTTAAATAAACGAACTTTAAATAAACGAACTTTAAATAAACGAATTTTAAATAAACGAATTTTAAATAAACGAACTTTAAATAAACGAACTTTAAATAAACGAATTTTAAATAAACGAATTTTAAATAAACGAATTTTAAATAAACGAATTTTAAATAAACGAACTTTAAATAAACGAATTTTAAATAAACGAACTTTAAATAAACGAATTTTAAATAAACGAATTTTAAATAAACGAATTTTAAATAAACGAACTTTAAATAAACGAATTTTAAATAAACGAATTTTAAATAAACGAATTTTAAATAAACGAACTTTAAATAAACGAACTTTAAATAAACGAACTTTAAATAAACGAATTTTAAATAAACGAATTTTAAATAAACGAACTTTAAATAAACGAACTTTAAATAAACGAACTTTAAATAAACGAACTTTAAATAAACGAATTTTAAATAAACGAATTTTAAATAAACGAACTTTAAATAAACGAACTTTAAATAAACGAATTTTAAATAAACGAATTTTAAATAAACGAACTTTAAATAAACGAACTTTAAATAAACGAATTTTAAATAAACGAACTTTAAATAAACGAATTTTAAATAAACGAACTTTAAATAAACGAACTTTAAATAAACGAACTATAAATAAACGAACTTTAAATAAACGAATTTTAAATAAACGAACTTTAAATAAACGAATTTTAAATAAACGAACTTTAAATAAACGAATTTTAAATAAACGAATTTTAAATAAACGAATTTTAAATAAACGAACTTTAAATAAACGAACTTTAAATAAACGAACTTTAAATAAACGAATTTTAAATAAACGAATTTTAAATAAACGAATTTTAAATAAACGAACTTTAAATAAACGAATTTTAAATAAACGAATTTTAAATAAACGAATTTTAAATAAACGAATTTTAAATAAACGAACTTTAAATAAACGAACTTTAAATAAACGAACTTTAAATAAACGAATTTTAAATAAACGAATTTTAAATAAACGAACTTTAAATAAACGAACTTTAAATAAACGAATTTTAAATAAACGAATTTTAAATAAACGAATTTTAAATAAACGAACTTTAAATAAACGAATTTTAAATAAACGAACTTTAAATAAACGAATTTTAAATAAACGAATTTTAAATAAACGAATTTTAAATAAACGAACTTTAAATAAACGAATTTTAAATAAACGAATTTTAAATAAACGAATTTTAAATAAACGAATTTTAAATAAACGAACTTTAAATAAACGAATTTTAAATAAACGAATTTTAAATAAACGAACTTTAAATAAACGAATTTTAAATAAACGAATTTTAAATAAACGAATTTTAAATAAACGAACTTTAAATAAACGAATTTTAAATAAACGAATTTTAAATAAACGAATTTTAAATAAACGAATTTTAAATAAACGAACTTTAAATAAACGAATTTTAAATAAACGAATTTTAAATAAACGAACTTTAAATAAACGAATTTTAAATAAACGAATTTTAAATAAACGAATTTTAAATAAACGAATTTTAAATAAACGAACTTTAAATAAACGAATTTTAAATAAACGAACTTTAAATAAACGAATTTTAAATAAACGAATTTTAAATAAACGAATTTTAAATAAACGAACTTTAAATAAACGAATTTTAAATAAACGAACTTTAAATAAACGAATTTTAAATAAACGAACTTTAAATAAACGAATTTTAAATAAACGAATTTTAAATAAACGAACTTTAAATAAACGAATTTTAAATAAACGAACTTTAAATAAACGAACTTTAAATAAACGAATTTTAAATAAACGAATTTTAAATAAACGAACTTTAAATAAACGAATTTTAAATAAACGAATTTTAAATAAACGAACTTTAAATAAACGAATTTTAAATAAACGAACTTTAAATAAACGAACTTTAAATAAACGAATTTTAAATAAACGAATTTTAAATAAACGAATTTTAAATAAACGAACTTTAAATAAACGAACTTTAAATAAACGAATTTTAAATAAACGAATTTTAAATAAACGAACTTTAAATAAACGAACTTTAAATAAACGAATTTTAAATAAACGAATTTTAAATAAACGAACTTTAAATAAACGAATTTTAAAAAAACGAATTTTAAATAAACGAACTTTAAATAAACGAATTTTAAATAAACGAACTTTAAATAAACGAACTTTAAATAAACGAATTTTAAATAAACGAATTTTAAATAAACGAACTTTAAATAAACGAATTTTAAATAAACGAATTTTAAATAAACGAACTTTAAATAAACGAATTTTAAATAAACGAACTTTAAATAAACGAATTTTAAATAAACGAATTTTAAATAAACGAACTTTAAATAAACGAACCTTAAATAAACGAATTTTAAATAAACGAACTTTAAATAAACGAATTTTAAATAAACGAATTTTAAATAAACGAATTTTAAATAAACGAACTTTAAATAAACGAACTTTAAATAAACGAATTTTAAATAAACGAATTTTAAATAAACGAATTTTAAATAAACGAATTTTAAATAAACGAACTTTAAATAAACGAACTTTAAATAAACGAATTTTAAATAAACGAATTTTAAATAAACGAACTTTAAATAAACGAACTTTAAATAAACGAACTTTAAATAAACGAACTTTAAATAAACGAATTTTAAATAAACGAATTTTAAATAAACGAACTTTAAATAAACGAACTTTAAATAAACGAACTTTAAATAAACGAACTTTAAATAAACGAACTTTAAATAAACGAACTTTAAATAAACGAACTTTAAATAAACGAATTTTAAATAAACGAATTTTAAATAAACGAATTTTAAATAAACGAATTTTAAATAAACGAATTTTAAATAAACGAATTTTAAATAAACGAATTTTAAATAAACGAATTTTAAATAAACGAATTTTAAATAAACGAATTTTAAATAAACGAATTTTAAATAAACGAACTTTAAATAAACGAGCTTTAAATAAATGAATTGCTACACAAAGAGCCATCTTATTGACCACCCAGAAAACTAAACTGAGGTGCCACAAGGCTTATGAAAAAGAACCTGAAGTCCTACCTAACTAATATTCCTGGTGTACAGAGTTCAAAAGAAATCCAGACAATTGCACTTAAAGGAAAAAGAGCTCTCGGGTACAGACAATTGCACTTAAGGGAACAGCGAGGATACTAAAAAGAGCTCTCGGGTGGTTTCAATAAAAAACGGGAATGTTGGCAGCTAGTTTGGCTGCCCATACCCAACGTTACAATCTTCTGGTCCCCTCTCGCCAATCTTTCACGAAAAACACCCGTCTAGCTGAATCCACTGTGAAAAATTTCCCCCACTCTATATCTGTGCCTAAATCAAAACGCGGATTCCATGAACAAAGCTTCTTTCTTAGAACTGCACACCTGTGGAACTCTGTTCCGTCTGCCTGCTTCCCTCCGGACTACAACTTGGATGTCTTCAAGTCCAATGTTAACAAATTCCTAATGAACCGCCCCCTTAATTAAACACTTCATCAAATCTCCACACTAACGTAATGTACTTGCAATAACCCTTATCCCTGAGTGGCTTCCGGGCCTTGATAAGTGGTGATCACTGCGTAAAAAAAAAAAGAAGAAAATTAAAAAAAAAAAAAAATTAAAGTGGGATTACCAAGAACTCTCTCATGATTTTGTTCCAATTAAAGGTGCCGAACCATCAGGCTCAAGAATGAAGAATGTTGGAAAATCAGTATTGCATCTGCACCATAGTTGCATTAGTTCCTATTATCCTACTGCATTACACTATGGGGGAGTGGTTAATATAGGATCACGATGAAGACAAATGAAAAATAAAATTCTTCATATCATAATAAAGGCCAATGTGTATTTTGTTGATTGGGTTTGAATCTCCCGACCAGCAGTAATTATCGCTTTCTGCACTGATAATTGCATAAGAATAAAACAGTATTGTCTGTAGGTATAAAAAAATTATTAATAGTTATCAAAATTATAGTTATAAAGCTCGTTGAGCCCTATTTGGTGAATTAAGACAAAAAGGGGTCAACTAACATACACGCATCATTTCAAATCTCCTGTTTGTTGAGTACTTTCATGGCCATTAATTACACGGCTTCATAACTATCTAAATTCACTTCCATTTAAAAGTTTATTGCTGGTGGCCGAGGGGAAGAACGCTACCCCGCAAAGCCAACGTTGAATTAATACGCCATAAAACCAACGTTAAATTAAAACGTTAATAAATTGGAAGCGGTACATATAAGAACTCAGAAACCTGTCCTAAATATGGTTACATATCAATCTACCCAAAACATTTTAAAATGCCTATCGTAACCCCCTTTTCCTTTCTGACCCTGCCTTCACCTCAAAACTAGACATTCCCTCCCTCCCCACTGAGCAAAAATAGTTTCGCACGCATTTTCCGGCTGCTACTGCTACAAATTAGCATTCGCCCGTCAGCACAACCAAATCTTAAACATTCTCCTGACGATGTCTTGACGAAAGACGAAAGGCAACAAAGTCGCAACATGCTTCGAAGAGAAAAATCTAACTATGGGACATTTATTAATACCGTTGATCTATGCACAAAAAACATCAAACAAATTGAAAAAATAAAAAAGATATAACTAAAAAAAGGCTTGCATTCATCGGACTACTGTTTTCATTTTGAGTGTGATTTTCACAACGGTTTGATCGATGTAACTTCCGCCCTTCTTCAGGTGTATCTTGTCGAACTCAGGAATGTTTCTCTAGAACTCGAGAAATTGGATGGAATTTTGAGCGGAACCATTTATTTACTTCATCGGGGTAGCGTGCTATTGTTCCGTCAGCCATGACTGGATAGAGGTCCTAAGTAATTTGCAATTGTATTTTTCGGTCGCCCACACTGAGGATTGAATATATATATATATATATATATATATATATATATATATATATATGTGTGTGTGTGTGTGTGTGTGTGTGTGTGTGTGTGTGTGTATAGCGTGTCAGGAAGCGATGAAAAGAAATCAAATAAAGTGCTCGATCGCAAATATGAGAGTTGCAATACAATGAAACCGCCGGTTCGTCTTTGGAATATGTATATATAGTTTTTTAAATACACACACACACATATACGTATATATATATATATATATATATATATATATATATATACACACAAAATATATATATTTCATAACTTACTAACTAGCTCTACCTACGTATTGAGCACTTTTGAAGTAAATACTTAAAGTTTACGCATAAATTTATACTTTCGTATACTAATTTTATGTAAGTAAATTAAGTAGCTATATATATGTATAATTGTATATATATATTTTTTCTTAAATCAGCCCAGCCTTGACAGGCGTGTTTTAAATTCTTCCATTTTTTTTTTCTATGCACATCTTAATAATATTATTTGAACTCATTCCATTTTTCCTTGTGAATTTGTGAATTATTCCACGGATTTCTGCATTTTGGATTATTTTGGACCATCTTCCAATTATGCGATTCGCTTGGATTTTACTTGTGGAAATGGAAATTTAATCAACTTTTTTTGATTTTACCGTTATTGGATATTGCTTTAATATATATATATATATATATATATATATATATATATATATATATATATATATATATATATATATATATATATAGCGCGATTTAATAAATTTTTTATTATGGCTATTTTGTACCTTTGTGAGCACTCACTTGGACGGACTTTGTTAACGGTGTCCACGAACTTTCTGATTTTAATGCTCAAATTTTTAATCGACTTTTCATCGACTCTATATATTTTAACTCATCGCCGTTTACTGCATATTTTAGATTTTAGTTTTCACTTTTAATTCTCTTTTTTTCGCTCCTTCGCACTTTTATTTCAACACCTGATAATGATTCGTAGACGAATCGAAAGCGCTCGTGACAGCAACAATTATGGAACTTCTATTAATATCTTTCATTTTCATATGAAAAAGATTATACGGAAAATCGAAAAATAAAAAAAGAATCATAAAGCAAAGCGTCTCCGTTATATTTACTAATATTCGCTTTAATATATATATATATATATATATATATATATATATATATATATATATATATATATATATATATATATATATATATATATATATATATATATATATATTAGTGACTTGTTTACGAAGCTATATGAGTAGATGGCTTTCCGAGCTGGTGTTGGTGTTGATACACCTGGTACCCAATTTTCAGACTTTGAATGAAGCTTACAATTATATTACAATTATATTACAATTATACCTGTTGCTGACAAATCTAGGTTTTAGTTAAATTTTTCATAACAAAACTTGTTGCGCATGAGGGGGGGAGGGGGGAAACAAGAGAAGGGAGGAGGTACAGTTACTGACATGATACCCACTACAGCATGCGATTGAAGACAGGCTGATTTGTCTACTTTTTCTTCTTTTTTAACAAAAGAAAAAAATCTTTTTTTTTTAAACCAGCCCCCCCCCCACACACACACACACAGACAAGGAGGATGCTGTGAAATAAAAGTACGGAGCTTATTTATAAATACTCCAACAGGCAGTCAGAAAAATAGGTCGCATAAGCATATAAGAAGTAAATGTCATTAGGAGGGCTAGGACAAGAGAATATTCGGGTTTGTTTTACAATCCACAGAGATTCGAAAACGTAATCAAGAAATAAAATATGTCCGCATCATCATCATCTCAGCACCATCGCCATCATCACAATATCCATCATCATAATCCTAACCACCACAATCACCACCATCATCATTACCATCACCATCATCACGGCCACAATCACCATCATCATAATCGTAACCATCATCATGATCATCATCATAATCATCTTCACCACCACCATCATCATCACCATCATCGCAATAACCATCTACACTATCATCATTATCACCATCATCATTATCATCATCACATTATCATCACCATTACCATCATCACCACCACAATCATCATCATCATCATCTGCTGCTGTGGAATCCGCTAGATAATGATAAAGTTTTTTATGATTCTTTTTCTTCTGAGCTGAAGCACGTTATGCAATGGGGAAAAAGGTGGCTGCTTTCTTTTTATACACCTAAAACCTAATTTCTCTCCTTTCACTACCAATGCTTGGATCCTGACGTTGCCTCAGTTGAAATGGATGGGGTCTACCTCACCCCTCGTTTTGATAAGCTTTCACACCAGACCTGAAGTGTTATGCGTCAGATCTGTTACAAAGGTCACTGGAAAAATGGTTGGAACATTCTACAGCTCCAGAAAGTATCTCATAGCTGGCACAATCTACCCAAACATTTTAAAATGCCTATCGTAACCCCCTTCTCCTTTCTGACCCTGCCTTCACCTCAAAACTAGACACTCCCTCCCTCCCCACTGAGCACAAATAGTTTCGCACACATTTTCCGGCTGCTACTGCTACAAATTAGCATTCGCCCGTCAGCACAACCAAATCTTAAACATTCTCCTGACGATGTCTTGACGAAAGACGAAAAGCAACAAAATCGCAACATACTTCGAAGAGACATATCTAACTATGGGGCATTTATTAATACCGTTGATCTATGCACAAAAAACATCAAACAAATTGAAAAAATAAAAAAGATATAACTAAAAAAAGCTTGTATTCATCGAACTACTGTTTTCATTTTGAGTGTGATTTTCACAACGGTTTGATCGATGTAACTTCGGCCCTTCTTCAGGTGTATCTTGTCGAACTCAGGAATGTTTCTCTAGAATTCGAGAAATTGGATGGAATTTTGAGCGGAACCATTTATTTACTTCATCGGGGTAGCGTGCTATTGTTCCGTCAGCCATGACTGGATAGAGGTCCTAAGTAATTTGCAATTGTATTTTTCGGTCGCCCACACTGAGGATTGAATATATATATATATATATATATATATATATATATATATATATATATATATATATATATATGTGTGCGTGTGTGTGTGTGTGTGTGTGTGTGTATAGTGTGTCAGGAAGCGATGAAAAGAAATCAAATAAAGTGCTCGATCGCAAATATGAGAGTTGCAATACAATGAAACCGCCGGTTCGTCTTTGGAATATGTATATATAGTTTTTTAAATACACACACACACATATACGTACATATATATATATATATATATATATATATATATATATATATATATATATATATATATATATATATATATATATATATATATACATATATATATATATATACACACAAAATATATATATTTCATAACTTACTAACTAGCTCTACCTACGCATTGAGCACTTTTGAAGTAAATACTTAAAGTTTACGCATAAATTTATACTTTCGTATAGTAATTTTATGTAAGTAAATTAAGTAGTTATATATATGTATAATTGTATCTATATATTTTTTCTTAAATCAGCCCAGCCTTGACAGGCGTGTTTTAAATTCTTCCATTTTTTTTTCTATGCACATCTTAATAATATTATTTGAACTCATTCCCTTTTTCCTTGTGAATTTGTGAATTATTCCACGGATTTCTGCATTTTGGATTATTTTGGACCATCTTCCAATTATGCGATTCGCTTGGATTTTACTTGTGGAAATGGAAATTTAATCAACTTTTTTTTATTTTACCGTTATTGGATATTGCTTTATATATATATATATATATATATATATATATATATATATATATATATATATATATATATATATATATATATATATATAATATGAACAAATGATTAATAAAACATGTTAAAAGACATCTTGAAAAAGAGTTAAAAACATATTTAATTTTAAAAAAGGAAGCACAAGATAAGTTGATAGTCCTTAATCCGCGGAGTTTCGAAGAAATACTCTCTTTCTCATCAGAGGGCAGGAATTAGCAAAATGCAGGATCGGATTTTGCATCTAAATATATATATATATATATATATATATATAATTATTTTTTATACTATAATAATTAAATACCTACAGACACTAGTGTTTCATCCTTTCGGGATTCTTCAGTGCAGGGTGTCACGATTACTACCAGTCGAACGATTCGAACCCCGCGACACGAGACATCTCTGGCTCGATTAGCGGAGGCCGTATCCATTCGGCTACCATTAATCGTGTGAAATAGCGTTGAATTTTAAACATTTTAATTTAAATGTTCATTACGTCAGACAGACAGTGATCAAATCGTTATACGATGATCTACGCATAAGAGCTAAATTGACCGACTTTTAATTCAACAGAAAGTGCTCAACGATAAGAAACGTATTTCTTAAAGGGGCTGTCATAATTATTTTTTTTACTATAATAATTAAATACCTACAGACACTAGTGTTTCATCCTTTCGGGATTCTTCAGTGCAGGGTGTCACGATTACTACCAGTCGAACGATTCGAACCCCGCGACACGAGACATCTCTGGCTCGATATATATATATATATATATATATATATATATATATATATATATATATATATATATATATATATATATATATATATATATATATATATATATATATATATATATATAGCGCGATTTAATAAATTTTTTATTATGGCTATTTTGTACCTTTGTGAGCACTCACTTGGACGGACTTTGTTAACGGTGTCCACGAACTTTCTGATTTTAATACTCAAATTTTTAATCGACTTTTCATCGACTCTATATATTTTAACTCATCGCCGTTTACTGCATATTTTAGATTTTAGTTTTCACTTTTAATTCTCTTTTTTTTCGCTCCTTCGCACTTTTATTTCAACACCTGATGATGATTCGTAGACGAATCGAAAGCGCTCGTGACAGCAACAATTATGGAACTTCTATTAATATCTTTCGTTTCCATATGAAAAAGATTATACGGAAAATCGAAAAATAAAAAAAGAATCATAAAGCAAAGCGTCTCCGTTATATTTACTAATATTTGCTTGAATATATATATATATATATATATATATATATATATATATATATATATATATATATATATATATATATTAGTGACTTGTTTACGAAGCTATATGAGTAGATGGCTTTCCGAGCTGGTGTTGGTGTTGATACACCTGGCACCCAATTTTCAGACTTCGAATGAAGCTTACAATTATATTACAATTATATTACAATTATACCTGTTGCTGACAAATCTAGGATTTAGTTAAATTTTTCATAACAAAACCTGTTGCGCAGATGGGGGGGTGGAAACAAGAGAAGGGAGGAGGTACAGTTACTGACATGATACCCACTACAGCATGCGATTGAAGACAGGCTGATTTGTCTACTTTTCTTCTTTTTTAACAAAAGAAAAAAATCTTTTTTTTTAAAACCAGCCCCCCCCCCCCACACACACACAGACAAGGAAGATGCTGTGAAATAAAAGTACGGAGCTTATTTATAAATACTCCAACAGGCAGTCAGAAAAATAGGTCGCATAAGCATATAAGAAGTAAATGTCATTAGGAGGGCTAGGACAAGAGAATATTCGGGTTTGTTTTACAATCCACAGAGATTCGAAAAAGTAATCAAGAAATAAAATATGTCCGCATCATCATCATCTCAGCACCATCGCCATCATCACAACCACCATCATCATAATCCTAACCATCATCATCACCGTCACCATCATCATCACCATCATCATAATCGTAACCATCATCATGATCATCATCATAATCATCATCACCACCACCATCATCATCACCATCATCGCAATAACCATCTACACTATCATCATTATCACCATCATCATTATCATCATCACATTATCATCACCATCACCACAATCATCATCATCATCATCATCATCATCATCATCATCGTAATCATCATTATCATCATCACCACCACCACCACCACCATCATCACCACAACAATTACAATAATCATAATCGTAATCATCATCATCATCACTACCATCATCACCATCATCACCGCCTTCATCATCACCATCATCACAATAACCATCCACACCATCATCATTATCACCATCATCATTATCATCATCACATTATCATCACCATCACCACCACCACAATCACCACCATCATCATCATCATCATAATCACCACCACAATTACCATAATAATAATCACCATCATCATCATTACCATCACCATCACCACCATCACCACAACCACCACCACCATTACTATGATCATTATCATCACCAGCTCCATCCACCAGCAATTCTTCTCTCTTTGTCGGAAACATTGCTAGTGGAATGTGAGGATTAAATGACAATCATCATTATCATCATCACCATCACCATCACCACCACCACAATCACCATCATCATCATCATCATCCCCACCACAAATACCATAATAATAATAATCATCATCATCATCATCATTACCATCACCATCACCACCATCACCACAACCACCACCACCATTACTATGATCATTATCATCACCAGCTCCATCCACCATCTCTTTGTCGGAAACATTGCTCGTGGAATGTGAGGATTAAATGACAAAAAAATGGAATCGATAGTAACAAATTATTTAAACCGTGAAGACGTCCATTAATCCAAACCTTTAAATCACATTCTAAGACTATTCATATTTAAGCAAATGACGCAATCATCTATGGCAACACTTTGAAGAGCATCTATACATTAACACCGTACGTACGTGTGTCACAGTTTCCAGATTATATATAATTTGATCAGGAGATCCTATTTATTAAAAAGGAGGACAGAAGATGATAACAAACTACGAATATTAAATCATTAATCCAAAGATACGCTAATTTAACATTCGTAGTATGTTATCGCATCCTATCCTCCACTTTAATAAATAGGATCTCCCGATCACCGAAGATGCAATGTGAAAAAAACATCTTTTTAATGATATCGATTTTGACAAAATTCTGTTAAAAACCCACCGAATATATGTCAGTCTCTGTCACGGTAATATATATTGAGCGAGTTTCTAACAGTGTTTTGTCTAGCTTTTTATTTTTAACTCCTTTTCCCAAACTTAGCGGATCAAAGAGAGAGTCGGGCGCCATTTTTAATTTTCCAATACATCGGTAAACACTGTATGTTTTTCGAGCTGAATGAACATGTTACATAAAATAAAAACACTAAAAACATATCCAGTTAGGTAGAAAAGTAACTTACCTTGCCCTTGATAACATTTATTTGTTATGTATTTGTTTTGTTAACAACTTTTTCGAATCTATGTGTATAGTAATACAAACCCAAAATATCTTTAATTAGAACTAATTACTATTGAAACAAAATCGACAATTATTTTTACTGCTGCTGTGGAATCTGCTAGATAATGATAAAGTTTTTTATGATTCTTTTTCTTTTGAGCTGAAGCACGTTATGTAATGGGGAAAAAGGTGGCTGCTTTCTTTTTATACACCTAAAACCTAATTTCTCTCCTTTCACTACCAATGCTTGGATCCTGACTTTGCCTCAGTTGAAATGGATGAGGTCTACCTTAAGGAACCTCCCTCACCCCTCGTTTTGATAAGCTTTCACACCAGACCTGAAGTGTTATGCGTCAGCTCTGTTACAAAGGTCACTGGAAAAATGGTTGGAACATTCTACAGCTCCAGAAAGTATCTCATAGCTGACACAATCCTCTATATGCATAAGAATCAACATGGTGTACCGTTGCCACAGTTGTGAAGGTGCCGCCAAGAGTACTCCTTACCTTGACAGAGTGAAATCTAAAGAGAGGATGTGGTTTCCTCGTTCCTACAGCCTCTCTCTTACAGAAGAGACGTTAATAGACTCTCCGTACTCTATTATTATTGGCTGCCAAAATCAACAGAGATTAGACCATTCCTGCAATGACCTGGTCCTTGTTTATTGTGGCATAATGCTGTCCCCGTACAGTTCTAGGAAGTTCACCCTCCCAGGCTTTGCCTTCTCTCTTTGAGGAGAGGTTAGTTTATTGCTAATTGCCTGAGGCGCCTTTACGGGGCTGCCTGGGCATATTTTACAGGTCAGAGTACAACTCCTCGGGGGCGCTGACTTTTACATCTCACTTTCCGATCTTGGTGTCTAAGTTCTTGCAGTCAAAGAGAACTAAAAAAAAAAACCCTCTATTGTTATTTTCATGGTACATGCTCAACTGAGCTCCAGTTTCGGGTTAACAGTAGAAATTTGTTTAGTTACAACTATTATAAGGAATTTTCATTTCTTCTTCAGCATGCCTGGATGGAGCTTCCATGAACAGGGTTTCTTTCCAAGAATTGTTTGTCTATGAAATGTAATACTGGAAGGCTGTTCCCCAGCTGACTACAACATGACCATGTTCAAATCCAATGTTAACAAATTTTGTTCATTCATCGTTTTAAGTAATCAAATTTTGCTTGGGAGGTGATGGTGGTTTAGTGATCAATGACACGGACTGACGATCTGGGACAGGAGAGAATGCTCTGAGCTGCCTCACTATATACGACAGCTCCATCCTTGGACATAGCCTTTTGGACAGGTAGAGGATTGCGTCAGAAGTCAAGTACTTTCTGAACAAAAATTCTAGTAATTTTTTTCCTGTAGTTAATATATGAGGTGCCTTCAATAAGTTTCCAGACTTTTTTGTACAAGCATTTAAAAATTATCGTAGACTCTTGAAAATTCAGTATGTTATTGCTATATATCTTATGAGATGACTGACTAATTTTTATGATTTCACGTTCAAAGGAACAGCTGCAGCAGAAATTGGAATATACTCTACTAAAGCCTGATAGTCACAGCTGGTGAATTTCAAAAATACAATCTGGAAGTGAGGACATTTTAGAAGAATGATATGCAATAAAATTGTTTTAAGTTTGGAGAAAATGCCAGAGAAACATATAGAATGCTTCAGACTGCTTTTGGACCATCTTGCATGAATTTAGAATCAGTTTTTGAGTGGCATAAGAGATTCAAGGAAGGCAGATAGTGTGTGGAGGATGATGAGAAGTGTGGGAGGAATAAGGAAGCCAGCACACCAGAGTTGATTGGCCAAATAAAGAATTTCATGTATAAGGACTGTCGTATTGAGACAATAAGTGCACAGTTTGATGTCAGTGTGAGAACTGTACACACAATTATTCGCAAGGAACTGGAGATGTGGAAAATCTGTGCGAATGCACCAGTCCATAGCCCCATCTTTGTCGTAGACTATTTGACCAAGATGGACATCAAGGCAGTTCCTCACCCTCCCTATAGTCCAGACCTTGCTCCCCGTGACTTTTGGTTATTCCCTAAGCTCAAGGAAAACATTAGAGGCTCTCGTTATGAGATAATTGTGGAGATGAAAGAGGCTGTGATAAGGATCATTGACACGCTCACACACGAGAACTCCCATGGAGCCTTCTAGCAAGTGTATTGCAGCTGGAGGAAATTACTTGAAAGTGGACTAGAGTTCGATGTGTGTAATATCAGTAAAAGTGCGCATATGAAAAAAGTCTGGAAACTTATTGTAGGCACTTTGTGAATCTTCCACTTCCGGTTTGGAATGAAAGTTACTCAGGAGTATTTCTCAAGGATGGAGCCATTCATTTCAACTTAGTAAAAGCGAGGATCCAAGTGTTGGGCATCACACAAATATTTGGCTATTAGCGCCTGGCGTTGGCACTGACAAAGAAAAGTAATTTTCAAAGACAAGAAGAATGAGAATTTCTTCTAGAAATTCTTCATTCACAAGAAATGATTCTTTGATTTCAGGAAGTCTCTTCTCAGGATTCGTCATTCTGCCAAAGTAAAAAAAAAAAAAAAAAAGGTTGCGACCTCAGCAAGAGGTGCCAACAATCCGTTTTAGTCTTAATCTTTGCAAGGAGAGTAGTAAGTTGACCTTGGGTTTATTTTTAGCAGCCTCTTAGTCGTAACTCTTATTTCCCTTATTTTTTCCTTTCGTCCTCACATTTATGAACGAGGTTTCTGACAAAGTGACTAAAATTGCTGTTTTCTGAGTTGGAATCTATCACATATTGTTGGCTAGTTTTTGATTTTGAAATTGTATTTTTGTAGCTCCTTACATCAAGTGGCTTCAGTTTTGTCTGGAGCGATTAAAAAAGCAAAAAAAAGCAAGAGGTGTCAGCAATCCATCTTTTAATCTAGAAAGAACATTTTGCAATAAGGTCAACTGTTTCATTCTACCAACTTAAAAGGAGAAAAAATAGTTTTCTAAACCTTTTGAAGCCCGTTGGGTCAGTATTTGTTGTATCCATACGTACTACTAAAATTCAGTGGACCTTGTATGCTTGTTTGTTTTGTAATGTTTTTGATATAATGATGGGGTATGATTAAAGAAATTTGGAAGATTCTATTTATAGACACTGGCCATAGGAACTGACCAATCAAATGGAGCCATGTTCTGCTAACAACCAACCAGAAATTGGAATCACTCCATAAAAACCACCTGGATCTCTTAGAATTAGCGCACATAATTTTTCATGTCAGCACGAGAAAGGCACCATCTTTTCATTTAAGCAAACATTATTAAAGATAACAGAGCTTCTGTTTTAATTATACTATTTTTTATTTTTTCGATTTTTCTTATTTTTCATTTTTGATTTTCACATAAAAAAGAAAAGAAAAAAAAAGAAAAAAATGAAAAAGGTATAATAAAACAGAAACTCCATTATTTAAAAATAGACATAATATATATATATATATATATATATATATATATATATATATATATATATATATATTGAGTTAAACGATTCATAATTGTAAATTAAAAATCAGTTTCAAAGGGGAAAACAAACAAAATCAACTCGATTGTACGATCGTTTCGGAAACGATGTTCATTTTATTGAAATTGACAATAATTTGACAAAACTTTCTCCTTTAAAACATAATAGTCTCCTCATTAGCAAAAATAGGGGAGGGGGGGGAAGAAGTTAAAGACACCAAAATGAAACTAGCATTTTAGTCATGAGTAAGGCAAATATTCCTTTTTATCTTCATTATAAAATCTGTTTTAAGTTCAGTCAGTCTATCTTTTGGTGTGCTGTTGTATTTTGTCTCCGAATTGAAATAATTACTTAGAGTTTATTTTACTTTAAAACGCTGTTCTAATGTATTAATACACTTATTAATACATTAAAATAAACTCTGCTCTTTAGACTTTAGGTTTAATTCCCCCTAAAAAATATTATATATATATATATATATATATATATACATATATATATATATATACATATATATATATATACATATATATATATATATACATATATATATATATATACATATATATATATATACATATATATATATATACATATATATATATATGTATATATATATAATTATTTTTTTACTATAATAATTAATATATATATATATATATATATATATATATATATATATATATATTACCTTTAGTGTATACAGAACATTTCAATTTTTTCGGCAGACACAAATGAATTGTCTGACTTTTTTTTTTTATTGCATTTTCACCCCAAACAAGGCACATTTCCACTTTGTTGTAGGGGGCTACTATCAGAGATATAAGCATCAGGGGTACTGCGTAGGAAATTAGGCAGCAAGATATCGGTTCACGTTACACTTGAACTTCTGCATGTCAGTGCAGTCGGGGAAGGTGGGACCCGGAAGAGAATTCCAAAATCTAGCTGTTCTGGGGAAGAAACTACTGTGAAGGGGTAGGATTTAACTGCTTGTCGGGTTTGTCAGGAGTAGAAAGCTCTCTTGCATCTAGGGATCTCTACTGTGAAGGGGTGGGATTTAGCTGCTTGTCGGGTTTGTCGGGGGGGATTTACGTCAAGGAGGCACAAGTGCTTGTAGTTCGTCAGAGCATTTACCGTTAAAGTACTTGTAGAACAGGCAGAGGGATACAATATTTCGTCGATGTGACAGAGGCTGAAGTTTAGCCGACAGTTCAGGACCTATCAGATTGGCGACTCTCTTTTGAACCTTGTCTAGGAGCGAGAGACTAGTGGCAGATGCACCACCTCAAATATGACAACAATACTCCATACATGGGCGAATGGTGGCCTTATAGAGGTATAGGATACTTTCAGGTGTTAATAGCTTTCTAGCACGGTTGAAAGAACCCACCTTCCTCGCAGCAGTCCTGGCAATGTTGTCAATGTAATTGTTCCAACTCATGTTTCCTGTGAACGTTAGGCCGAGGAGTTTAAAAGATGTACTTTCAGATAAAAAGTCATTGGCCATTACTATTTGCGGTAGGGAAGGTTTCTTGTAATTATTGAAGGAAACAAGTTTAGTCTTGGCAGAATTGAAGGTGACCATCCATTTTTGTCCCCATTCCACTACGGATCGGAGGTTATCCTCTAGTGTTTCTGTCATTTTTTTTAGATATGTGTTCATTTGTTTTCCTGTCGTGTCTGTTATAGAGCGTGGTGTCGTCAGCATACATACCCATCTCACAGACAATTTTGTCAGGGCGGTCATTTATGAATATTAGGAATAACAGAGGTCCAAGGATAGACCCCTGAAGCACTCCTACATTTATATCATATTGTTTGGATTTACGACCGTCAAGGACAACCTGGATTTTTCTCTTATCTAAGAAGGATCTAATTATGTTATGTATTTTTCCAGTGATGCCGTATGATCTGATTTTCTTGAGGAGACCCTCATGCCATACCCTGTCAAAAGCCTTAGATATATCTAGAGCTACCGCTCTACCCTCCCCCGCTTTGTCTAGTGACTGGTATATACATTCCGAGATTACAGTTAGGATGTCTACTGTGGAACGGGCTTGTCTAAATCCATATTGTTTGTCAGTCAGAAGTTTAGCATCTGTAAAGTGATGGACTAGAGCTTGGTTAATTATGGTCTCAAATATTTTGGTGAAAAGTGGGAGGAGGCTAATGGGGCGATAATTTACTGGGTCAGTTCTTTCGCCAGAATTCTTGAAAACTGGCACTACAGAAGCAGTTTTCCAGCAGGCAGGAAAGCAAGATTCGTTAAGGCATTTGTTGTAAAGTTTGGAGAGAACTGGAGCTACTTCGTTGGCACACTTTTTTAATAGCACAGCCGGGATGAGATCAGGTCCACATGCTTTTGCAGTGTCAAGCTTTCTTATGATAGTATGCACCTGAGCAGGGGTGATTTTCAGATCGTCTAGTGTGGCGTCTGTCCGCAAAGGAAAGTAAGGGAGGGAGTGGTTTTCAGAGTCCAATGTGGAGTTGGACGCAAACTGTCAGGCAAGCATGTTAGCCTTCTCAGTTGCAGAGCAAACAATCTCATGATTGTTGGATAGTGAGGGAATTGTTGATTACTCATTATTTACTACACTGTTGTAGATTTTCCAGAAGTCTCGGGTTCCTAATTTCTGTGCATCGATGCGTTTTTGGGTGGTTTCAGTAAATTCTCTCTTAGCTGTCGCTATTTCTTTCTTACAGATATTTCTGGCTTCTATGTACTTCTGTCTGTTTGAACTGGACTTATGTCTGTTAAATTTGCGGTATGTTTCATCAGATATTCTATATTAAAACTTTACTAAAAGATTAGTACATAAAGATTACACATGGCTCTACTTCGGTATTGAGCACTTTTTGACCCCATTTTTGACCAACCTACATTGGATTATACCTTAGATTACATACATATTATATATATATATATATATATATATAAAATGGGTTAAGAAATTCCAACGAAAGAAAGATGTATATTTAAATAAGGGGGTAGTCACCAACAATGTGTATTTTTTAACATTATTTTATTATTCCGTGTCTTGGTTTTTCATTGAGAATTATGTCTGATCATTGTAATAATGTTTTTAAGTCACTGAAATCGTTTTTACACGCGTTTTAGACGTTCTGTGATGCGTCCTCGTCAGAAATTATTTTCAAATGTGTTGGAGATGTCAAAATGGCGACTTTCGTAGTTAATTTGAAGTTTTTCCAAGGGGTGGAGGCTTGTAAGTGTTTATTATTCATTGGCTGACGAGGACGCATAACAGAACGTCTGAAACGCGCGTAAAAACGATTTCAATGACTTAAAAACATTATTACAATGATCAGACATAATTCTCAATGAAAAACCAAGACACGGAATAATAAAATAATGTTAAAAAATACACATTGTTGGTGACTAATCCCTTATTCAAATATATATATATATATATATATATATATATATATATATATATATATAATTAATTTAGAAAACAAGCTTGCTTAACGGCACGATATTAAGGCCTAAATCTTGCTAATGGAGTCTGGTGAAAATCCAGGAAGAGTTGATACCAGGATTCATTGATCTCTCGACATTTCTGCCTCTGTAAGAAAGGCATACCAGGTACAATACTGCAAATCAATAATATTGAAGTTTCAACATATCCTCGGCATCATTCCTTTGTGTGCTTTGAGCCAAACCTTTCTCGACTTTGCATGCAAATACGTGTCAGTTTAGCAGGTTTACTGGATAATTATAACTAATAAGGACTTTCTTTTGTAGAAATCACTCCTGACAAGGTATGAAACCACTTGATGTGAGGAGCTAAAAAAAAAATTATTTGAAGGTCAAACGATAACTGTTAGATGAATAGATTCTGAAAACATCAATTCTTTCTCCTTTGTCGGAAAGGTCGCTTATGAAAAGTGAGGACACGATCTCCATGAAGTCTATGCTGAAGTCCAACTTGCTTAGGAAGACATCAGTTAGTGTCCAGTATCCAGATTCATAAGTGCATTGCAAAAAAAGTAAAGGTTAACAAAAAAAGCAAGATGGCTGATTATTGATTAGTTAATTTTGAATGATCGGCTGTGATTAAAGATAATCCGTAATGAAGATGCTGATGATGTTAACGATGATGCAACTGATGACGACAATGATAATGATATGATGATGATGACAATAACGATGATGATGATGATGATGATGATGATGACGATAACGATGATAATTCTGACAATAACGGTGATGATGATGATGGTGATTATGATGATGACGACGGTGATAGTGATGACAGTGGTGATGATGATGATGATGATGATGATGATGATGCAACATGGCGATGATGATGATGGCAATGACGATGATGATGATGGTGATGATGAATATGACAATAATGATGATGCAGCTGATGATGATGATGATGAGGAGGAGGAGGGGGGGTATAGGAGTGGCGTGCGACTAATTAATTAAAGTATATACATAATTAACCGGAAGGCAAAGAGGTGCTGTATGCACAGACCGGAAATGTGGCATTAGAGACGAAGATTGTTTATGTGAAAGAAGAAAGGAAGAAATAGAAAGAAGAGAGAGAGAGAGAGAAAGGGGGAGAGGGAAAGTGGGTAAGGGTGAGAAAGGAGAGAGTGGAGTATAGGAAGAGGGAGACTTAGAGTGAGAAAGACAGAGAGAGAGAGAGAGAGAGAGAAATAGAAAAGGAGAAAAAGAAAGTGAGTTAGAGAAAAAGAGTAAAAAGAGAGGTGGGGAGAAAAAAGAGAACTAAAGAGAGACGTTTACGAATATAAAGCAAAAGAAATCTCTAAGATGTATATATTCAATCTGTTTAGCGATTATATATATATATATATATATATATATATATATATATAGAGAGAGAGAGAGAGAGAGAGAGAGAGAGAGAGATGTATATATATATATAGATGTTAAAATCTTTTGCTAAATGTTAGGGTATTACTTCCAAAATTTTGACAATCAACCAATGAGAAGCCTCTAACCTCATTATAAAAATACCAAATTTTGGATTCCAGTCAGTTCGCTACCTTGCAAGTCTCTTGACACAATTGAACTACTGCTGATCGGGACTACACTGATTCTTAGCCGCCTGGATTTGCTATTGCCATCTTTGTTCCACAGAATGGCTCAATATTTAACAGGTTATGGGCCCAGCTGTCGACTTTGTTTTGGCGGATTGGAATCTAAATTCAAATTGTGGCAGGTGAAATTTCTGGGATGTTTAAGGATACGAAAACTACACAAAGTTATTCAATCTCCACCAGAGAATCCTAACGTCCCCGAATTTCTCGAAAAGAATGCAACTGTTTTTGCAGAACTGATTCAATGCTTAGATGACAGAAGTCTGTCTCTGATTATAAGAGATGCCGTGGATGATCAACGTAAAGCGTTGAACATATTAAGAAAACAAAAGCGGACTCCATCAAAAACGTCGAGAACTTTGATGAAGAACATACGTTTCTATTCACGTGTAACTTTGGCAATACAACAAACGGTAAAAATCTTCTTGTAGACTATGACGCTACAGCACTCGTTATCACCAAGGAATCTGATTTGATTAATTTTGATTTGAACTTTATCCCACAGAGTCATTTTGTCGAAATAGCCGATGGTAGTCAGATAAACGATATAGTCTTGAAAAGAAGCTGTACGGAAAATGTCTTGCTTCTACTAAAATATCACTAAAAATTATAAAGGGGAAAGTTGTAACTGTTTTCTTAAAAATGATCTTTTCATACCTACATTTAAGCAAGACATATTTTCCGTACAGGCTGCTATCAAACAATGGTTTTGCTAAATGTTAGAGTATGAATCCCAGAATTTGGACGATCTCATTTATAACTACACGTTAGTACAATCAACCAATGAGAAGCCTCCACCCTCATTATAAAAATATTGAATTTTAGATACAAGCCAGTTCACTATCAGTCTCTGTCTTGACAGAACTGAACCACTGCTGATCGATACCGCATTGATTCTTCTGAATTCTGGATTTACTGCCGCCATCTTTGCTCTCCAGAATCACTTAACACTCGAGATCGTAACTGCTTTGATTCTTTGCCGACTGGATTTATCTTTGTTCCACGGAATTGCTCAACATTTAACAATATATATATATATATATATATATATATATGATTACTTCATTTAATCACATAAATTAATATAGGAAGATATAATTTTATGCATAAATTTTCAGTATTTACTTCAACAGTGCTCAATATATAGGTAGAGCTAGGTAATAAGTTATGAAAATATATGACAATTAAGCTACACAGAACATTCCGCGTTTCATTCTCGTGAGATTCGTTAGGCTTCTGCAATATTCTGTGTAGTTTAATTGCCATATATATTTTTATAACTTACTACTATGATATATATATATATATATATATATATATATATATATATATATATATATATATATATATATATATATATATATATATATATATATATGGAAAGTACTAATGCGCATGATGGGTGTCACAAAACACTCACCCTCTCCTCATGTTAAGGATGGCAAACGCCAGACATTCATTAAGTAATACATTGGAAAAAATTTCTTAGTATCCATAAAATTACTAGTCTGCGCAAAATTTAAATGTCATATTCGTTTTTAGCATATTTGAAAATTTATAAAAGTCCCTTTTTTTAAAGTGGAAAGAACGTAAAAATTTACCCATTGATTTTTCAGGAAAATTCATTTTTTTTTTTTTTTCGACTTTCGGATTTCGCTCTTGTGACGAAGAAGAAGCGCCAAAAATTGACACCGCGTTTGCGCCTTTGAGCGTCCATTAAAAAAAAAAGAATAAAAAAGAATTATTATGGGGAAACGTCCAATAACGTGAACGGAGAAATTTGAGGCGAACTGGCATTCTCAAATTAATCATCGAAGTCGATCACACGAATGTCAAGCGTGGTGGTGGTGAGGGGGGGGGGATATATATGGGGCCAACTCAACCCACCAAACATCCGTAGGTGTCAAATAACACATTCATGACACCGGATCGAGCTGAAATAGAGACGCCGATGGACGGACGAGGAAGAGAGTGGGCGGTCGATAGAGGCAAAATAATCTGTCTACCTGCGTGCATATCTATGACGTATTGTAGAGTGTTTGCCTGAACCGAATCATGTTCTGCGTATAACGTTCATAGCATTAAATTAGCGTGAAGTGCTTGCTAAGGAGTGTCAAGGTCAACTTTTTTCTCAACCCTGACGAAGGATTTTCTTGAATAGCGTTATGTTACTATGACAGTCGGTCTTATGAAAACATCCACCTTGCTTCGAAATAACCAAAAACCAACGAAGTATGAATGTACTTACTGTTCCTATTTACAATGCCTCCCCACGGGACAGAGTTAGACATCAGGGTCGTTTTTTAACGTGGAGAAAAGGAACAAAAATAAAAATTGTCTCAGTCGTGAAGGATTTCTCCTCCACTGACAGAGAACAAGAAATTGAAGTGCAGCATCTGAAGAACAGATTGGATTTATTTGCTTCCCCACTGAGCAAATTAGGCACAAGGCCGTTTTTTAATGTGGAGATGGAGGGAGGGGGGAGGGAAAGGGGGACCAGCTCCCGAGAGGTGGGAAATGGGAGCTGGATTAGAAACTGTTGGTATGAAGGGTTGCCCCCTCAGTGACCAAGGTCAGATATGTGGGGTTAGCCCCACATATGGTCTTTGCTAGTCATAGCTTGCAGCATCTGAAGAACAAATGGTATTTATTTGCTCCCCCACCGAGCAAATTAGGCATAAGGCCAATTTTTAATGTGAGGAGTGAAGGGAGGGGGAAGGGAAAAAGGGGACCAGCTCCCGAGAGGTGGGAAATGGGAGCTGGTTAAAGGTCAGGCATGTGGGGTTGCCCCCACATCTGGTCTTTGCTAGTCATAGCTTGCAGCATCTGCCGGAACAGATGGTATTTATTTGCTCCCCCACTGAGCAAATTAGGCACAAGGCCGTTTTTAATGTGAGGTAAAAACCAGCTCCCCTAAAAGTAGGCAAAAAGGGGGCACTCTGGTTACCAAAAATAATAATTGTCCCAGTATAGAGGGTTTCCCCTCCATTGACTGGTACAAATTATCTTAAGTGCAGCATCTGCCGGAACAGATGGTATTTATTTGCTCCCCCACTGAGCAAATTAGGCACAAGGCCGTTTTTAATGTGAGGTAAAAACCAGCTCCCCTAAAAGTAGGCAAAAAGGGGGCACTCTGGTTACCAAAAATAATAATTGTCCCAGTATAGAGGGTTTCCCCTCTATTGACTGGTACAAATTATCTTAAGTGCAGCATCTGCCGGAACAGATGGTGTTTATTTGCTCCCCCACTGAGCAAATTAGGCACAAGGCCGTTTTTAATGTGAGGTAAAAACCAGCTCCCC
This sequence comes from Euprymna scolopes, assembly GCF_053919585.1. NCBI lineage: Eukaryota > Metazoa > Mollusca > Cephalopoda > Sepiida > Sepiolidae > Euprymna > Euprymna scolopes. The sequence continues at coordinate 17,811,371 of NC_136511.1, read as the reverse complement.
TAAAAGTAGGCAAAAAGGGGGCACTCTGGTTACCAAAAATAATAATTGTCCCAGTATAGAGGGTTTCCCCTCTATTGACTGGTACAAATTATCTTAAGTGCAGCATCTGCCGGAACAGATGGTGTTTATTTGCTCCCCCACTGAGCAAATTAGGCACAAGGCCGTTTTTAATGTGAGGTAAAAACCAGCTCCCCTAAAAGTAGGCAAAAAGGGGGCACTCTGGTTACCAAAAATAATAATTGTCCCAGTATAGAGGGTTTCCCCTCTATTGACTGGTACAAATTATCTTAAGTGCAGCATCTGCCGGAACAGATGGTGTTTATTTGCTCCCCCACTGAGCAAATTAGGCACAAGGCCGTTTTTAATGTGAGGTAAAAACCAGCTCCCCTAAAAGTAGGCAAAAAGGGGGCACTCTGGTTACCAAAAATAATAATTGTCCCAGTATAGAGGGTTTTTATTTAAATGCTGCCCACATCAGCATTATGTGGCACAAGGCCGGAAAGTGGGAACCCCGCAGGCTCCCCTAAAGGAGGGGCACTCCTGCAATTTTAAAAATTGCCTGAGTAACCCCGTCGGCATTCCCCGGTCGGGGCGCCTCAGGCAGCAAGCAATAAACTTGCCCCACCGGAAAGCCCGGTGGCAAGGCCTGGGAGGGTGGACCTCCTAGGTATTACCCAGGCGGTTCCCAGTATAGAGGGTTTCCCCTCCATTGACTGGTACAAACCATCTTAAGTGCAGCATCTGCCGGAACAGATACTACACTTTGATCTGTATGAATGTACTGTTGGGTGAAAGCAAGTCACTGATATTGGTTTGTCAATTGTTCAACCGTCAGCGAGTGCTAGTACACGGCGGTAGAGAGCGATTGGCATGGCTTTCATTTTGAGACAAACCAATCTGCAACTTAGAAAGTGCGTAAGGGACTGCTAATACCCTCAACATGTAATTTATGCATCAGCGTTTGGCAGATGAAATAAATGAGGCTTAAAAGAATAAAATATATATTTTTAGCATTCGTGCACTCATGCCTCGATACAACTGGGTTTGTTTTACTAAACACATAGATTCGGAAAAGTTGTCTAACAACAAATATATAACAAATAAATGTTATCAAAGGCAAGATAAGTTACTTTTCTACCTAACTGGATAATTTTTTAGTGTTTATATTTAATGTAACATGTTTATTCAGCTCGAAAAACATACAGTGTTTACCGATGTATTGGAAAATTTAAAATGGCGCCGGACTCTCTGTTAAACACGGTAAGTTTGGGAAAATGAGTAAATATATATATATATATATATATATATATATATATATACACAAAATTCTGTTAAAACCCCATCGAATATATGTCAGCCTATGTCACGGTAACATATATTGAGTGAGTTTCTAACAGTTTTTTGTATATTTTTTATTTTTAACTTATTTTCGCAAACTTACAGTGTTCAGCAAAGAATCCGGCGCCATTTTAAATTTTCCAATACATCGGTAAACACTGTATGTTTTTCGAGCTGAATAAACATTTTAGATTAAATAAAAACACTAAAAAAATTATCGTTAGGTAGAAAAGTAACTTATCTTGCCTTTGATAACATTTATTTGTTATATATTTGTTTTTTGACAACTTTTTCGAGTCTATGTGTATAGCAATACAAACCTATACAACTTTTTTATTTTTCAGTTGGGACATGAAGAGAGTGCATAGCAGGGGCAGACAAATGCGACGTCACGACCTAATCGAAAATCCAAAAGATTTTGTTTTCCTAAAAAAAAAGCCAGAATTCTGAATTAATTACTTAAAATTTTATTTTGACAACTTTCATTCATTCATTACAAGCAAAAAAAGGCGCTGTGCTATATTTCGTCACTGATTTGAGGGAGATAACCCTGTTTTACTAAAACATAGTTTTTTTTTAATTATATATCTTGTCTTATCTTATCTTATGTTCTTCTTATATCTATAAATACAAAAGCGAAAATGTATGTATGTGTGTTCGCTTTTTCTGTGTGTCTACAAAAGGCTTCTTTCAGAGAAACGCTCGCTCGCTTCACAACTTTTTAAAACTTTTTATATCACATATCAATCGTAATATCTCACAGTTAACAACGAAGCTTGCCTGTCTATTTAATTTGCTCGATTTCGGGAAAATAAATATTCAATATTTGTCGCTCGCCGCATGTGGGTTAGTCTTTTACCTATAACATCTTGGGGAAAAAAAAAAAAAAAAAAAAGAAAAATGAAAAAAAAGCGTTCAGCAGTAAATTCAATCCCGCAGTCAAACTTGACCTCATTAACTCATTAAAACGAGCACCTGCTAAATCCAAGTAATTAAATAAATTCAAACGTGTTTCCATAAGCATGTCGCAGTGGGGCAATGGTTATAACGTCGCACTTTTTTTTTTTTCACAACTTTGCCTCAACGGTTCGGGTTCGATCCTCATACTTACTTTTTTTTAAAAACCCCTCCCACACATACCTCCAAACACCCGGGCAACGCCGGGTACCCCTCGCTAGTATATAATAAAGGAGACGCAATTTTTCCCCTCTGGACAAAACTATCTTAGGTTGACAACAAAAGATGGCACATAAAAAATGACTATGTTTATGTCATTAGCCATTTTCTTATCTAGCTATAGACTACAATTACATACACATTTCGTAATATTAAAAAAATTACATTTAGTCCAAGGATCACCATGACCATCATCGTTTTAACCTAAGAAGAAAGTAGCTAGAATTTCACCTTCACTTTACCGACTACTCTTACGGCACCATTCTACACCGCATTCTTTTATACTTTTCCTACTTTTCCTGTGTATTAACCGTCATTAACTGACTACACATTTCAAACACAAACGCATACTCTTACCCGTTACATCCCACAAAAATAATGATTTCTCCCTGTTAAATATCCGGCGCCGCTGATTGGATGAGAAGTATTCATTCTACAATTCTGACATTCCGTTATTCCACCAAAATAATCGAACAGTTATCAACTATTAAGCATGCCGCGATTTTCGCTACGTGCACAATAACCTAACGTTTTATTTATTATTTATGGATTTGTTCCGCTTAGGAAATGTTTTCTCAATCATTAAATCATTTCTCTCCGATAGGCTCATAAGAGTAGTGGTAGATGGACAAAAATCGGAGGCCTGCAGTATAAATGCTGGAGTCCCTCAGGGGTCACTCCTAGGCCCAACTTTCTTCCTGATCTATATCAATGACCTCCCTAAACACATACTTAAATCATTCGTTGACATCTATGCTGATGATACGACCATCTACGGCAACACATCAAAGGCTGTAAATGGCAAAGTTCTCTCTGATTCTCTCTCCTCTGATCTTGAGCGTGTGGTTCAGTGGTGGAAGATGTGGCTGGTTACCTTTAATGCATCCAAAACCAAACTCCTGTCCTTACATCATCAACGCTCTGATCCCCATCTGGCATCAATTGTGATGGATGGCTCTCGTCTGGGTGAGGCCCCGTGTTTTGACAAGCTTCTGGGTTTGACCTTTACTCCTGATCTGAAATGGAACACGTACATCAAGTCTGTTGCCAAGGTCGTTGGAAAGATGGTGGAATCCTTCTACCGCTCCAGAAGATATCTCACTACTGATGCAATTCTCTATCTATATAAAAGCCAAGTACATCCAAGGATGGAATACTGTTGCCATATCTGGGCAGGAGCTGCAAAAAACAGCCTATCCTGCCTTGACAGAGTACAAAATAGACTTTGTGGCTTAGTGGGGGATGCCCTTTTCTCTACCCTGCAACCTCTCTCCCACAGAAGAGACGTTGCGAGCCTATCCTTGTTTTATCGTTACTTCCATGGCAGGTGCTCGTCTGAACTCCAATCTCTGGTCCCCCCTCGCCAATCTTTCACGAAAAACACCCGTCTAGCCGAATCCACTGTGAAAAATTTCCCCCACTCTTTATCTGTGCCTAGATCAAAACGTGGATTCCATGAACAGAGCTTCTTTCTTAGAACTGCACGCCTGTGGAATTCTGTTCCATCTGCCTGCTTCCCACCTGACTACAACTTGGATGTGTTCAAGTCCAATGTTAACAAATTCCTAATGAACCGCCCCCTTAAGTAAACACTTCATCAAATCTCCACACTAACGTAATGTACTTGCAATAACCCTTATCCCTGAGTGGCTTCCGGGCCTTGATAAGTGGTGATCACTGTGTAAAAAAAAAAAAAAAAAAAAGAAACTCTTAACTTATATTACTTACTTGTGAACATATTAAACTCCCAAAATATAAACCATGACCAGCTATGCAATACAACTCCTGTTTGTAGACATTCGGAAATGGGGTGGTTTATAACAAGCATTTTTCATAGTTGGAGTTCATTATTGAGATGAGTATTATTTACTAATTTTTTTAATTTTATTTATTGCGGATTATTATCCTAAAACAACTAAGAAAAGATGAGAATAATAGTCTGCAAAAAATAAAATTTGTTCATATTACGTTTCTGAATTTTTGAGATAAGGATTGATAATCTGAATTATTTATTTATTTTTTATTATTTTTTTTTACAAGGTGGTCACCACTTATCAAGGCTCGGAAGCTACTCAGGGATAAGGGTTATTGTAAGTACAGTACGTTAGTGTGGAGATTTAATAAAGTGTCTACTTAAGGGGGCGGTTCATCAGGAATTTGTTTACGTTGGACTTGAAGACATCAAGGTTGTAGTCAGGTGGGAAGCAGCCAGACGGAACAGAGTTCCACAGGCGTGCAGTTCTAAGAAAGAAGCTTTGTTCATGGAATCTACGTTTTGATTTAGGCATAGATAAAGAGTGGGGAAAGTTTTTGACAGTGGATTCAGCTAGACGAGTGTTTTTCATAAAAGATTGGCGAGAGGGGGCAGAGATTGGAGTTCAGACGAGCACCTGCCATGGAAATAACGATAAAACAAAGATAGACTCGCAACATCTCTTCTGTGGGAGAGAGGTTGCAGGGAAGAGAAAAGGGCATCCCCCACTAAGCCACGAAGTCTATTTTGTACTCTGTCAAGGCAGGATAGGCTGTTTTTAGCAGCACCTGCCCAGATATGGCAGCAGTATTCCATCCTTGGAATATTTAGATTATTTGGACTACTGTCTTCATCTTGATTGTTATTCGTCTGTAATGGATGAAATACGAAATGAATTTCTGCTCTAAGTGACACTCTTCTGGAGGTTGAAGGTTCAATCATAATAAGTGCAGGCGATACTAAGAATACAACTGTGAATTACTTAAGACGTCTACCCGATTATGACTGACGGAACAAACACGCTTAGCAACAAAATCTCACCCCTTCACTGTTGATGTCCCTAAATGGCAGAAAGCTTTCTATTCTAATAGTTTTTTTTTCCCTCGAACAGCTAGACTTTGGAATTTCTTTTCCTGCTCCTTGCGTCTCTGGCTGTACTGATATGCAGAAGTTTAAATGTAACATAAACAAATATCTTGTTAATCTTTTCTAGACATGGCCCAAAATAGTGCCCTCTTAATTCCAAGTGGTGATATGCTTTGTAAGGGGTGAACATGAGTAAAAAAAATATAAAAATAAAAATAAAAAATAAAAAAAATGCTACCCCCATAGATTTAAAAAAGAGTTCTGTTCGAAATTCCATATAGATCCCCGAGTTCGACAAGATACGCCTGAAGAAAGTCGGAGGTTACATCGACCGAAATCTTGTGAGAATAACACTCAGTATAAGAACAGGTGTCCGAATCATTCAAATAATATAAGTATTTGTGCATTCATTCTTTTTATGAACTGGTATCATCATCTTTACGGCTGTTGTCGTTTCATCACGTTTCGGCCAACTCACGTCGAGTCCTCAGAAGCGCAAAAAATTTACACCACGTATGCGCCTTCGAATGTTCAAAAGTGAGATTCTTCTTCTCCGGGGCTCGTGGTGCAGTGGATTGAGATGGGTTTTTTTTTTTTTGTTTTTTTTATGTTTTTCTTTTGTTTTTTTATGTTTTTTTTTTTTTTTTTACAAGGCCACGAGGTCCCTCCAGGATAAGAGTTAAAGAGTGTACAGTAGTCAATTGGACAATATAGTAATTGTTAGTAATGGAAATTCGGAAACTTAAGTGGAGTGGCTCATCAAGAACTTGTTTACGTTGGACTTGAAGACAACCATATTGTATATGGAAAGCAGGAAAACGGAAGACAGTTCCACAGGCGTGCACTTCTAAGAAAGAAACTTTGTTCATGGAATGTACGTTTAGGTTTAGGCACAAATAAAGAGTGGGGGGAAGTATTGATAGTGTTTTCAGCTAGACAAGTGTTTCTTGTGAAAGTTTGGCAAGGGGGGACTATAGATTGAAGCTCAGTCGAGCACTTGCCATGAGAATAACGATAAAGCAAAGACAAACTCACAACATCTCTTCTGTGAGGGAGAGAAAAGGACATCCCCTACGAGGCTACGAAGTCTATTTTGAACTCTATCAACTATCAAGGCAGGACAAGTCCTTTCTAGCAGCTCCTGTCCAGATGTGGCAACAATACGCCATCCTTGGACGTATCTGGCTCTTATATAGATAGAGAATAACATCAGCAGTGAGATATCTACTGGATTGATAGAAGGATCCCACCATTTTTCCAGCGGCCTTGGCAACAGATTTGATGTATGTGTTCCATTTCAGATCAGGAGTAAAGGTCAAATGGTTCCAGGTGAGCATTGTCTGAAGATGGCGGTTTCAATCCTACCCAAAACATTCCTAGCTCGTTACAGATAATCACCTGAAGAAAGAAAGAGGACGAGTTGGCCGAAACGTGGTGAAAACAACAAAAACAATGAAAATGAGGATAAGTTTGCAAAAAGAATGAATGTACAAATTATGAATAATCTCAAAGGATTCAAAAAGTAAAAATAGAAGAAAAATAGAAGTATTTGTTGACATTAAACTTGAAAACGACCACGTTATAACATTAAAGGAATCAATCCTATGACAACGTGTGTCACAGATGGAAGTTTCGCGAAAATAAACTTTGTTCATGGAAATTCCGAATGGTAACATTTAATGCTATTAAGACTAAGGTTCTTTAAAAATTATAAAAAACGGTACTTGTGCACTAGTGCGAAAGTACAACTTTTGGGGTTTTTTTCAATTGGAACATTTGGAGAGTGCATAGCAGAGGCAGCGAAGCGTAATTCAAGGATAGAAAACTCGATTTTGTGTTATAAGTTTCTTAAATTTATTTTCATTCAATAAATGTGTAATAAAAACGTTTTCATTAACAAAAAATACGCATTAGAAAATTTAACAATTTTAGTTTTGTTACAAAAAACGGGTTTAAATCTCTAATTTGTGTTAAAAAAAATTGTATTTTGTGTCATTATAATTTTCTTAAATCTATTAAGAAAAAAAACAACAAAAATACGCATTTATTGTTGTAAGATTTTCGATTCGGTCGTGAAATTGCATTTATCTACCCTTGCTATGTACTCTCCAAATGTCCGAAATGAAAATCAAAAAAGTTGCATCTTCACTCTAGTGCACAAGTGCTGAAAAACCTTCTCAACCGTCGAGTGTTATGATAAATGAAAGCCTATTGTTTAAACTCCTCGGCGTAAAATTCACAGGCGACATGAATTGGAACAAATACATTGAAAACATTGCCATTTCTGGTTATTAATTTGAAGAAAGAGAAAAATCATTGATTGTAAAAGAAATAATTAGGGGCGCATTTTGCAGTGTAGACAACATAGCGAAAACTTTTAAAAACAAACAACAAATATAGAACAAATAAATGTTACCAAAGGCAAGATAAGTTACTCTTCTACCTACACTGTCAAGATTTTTGTCTTAACTTATTTTAAAGTGTTTAGTTAGCTTGAAACACGAGTAGTGTCAAGTCTGTTAAATAAGAACAAAAGAAAAATGGCCGACATTAGATTGTCATCTGAAAAATTTTGATAATCAATCAAAACTAGAAAATTAAACAAAATGTCGACAGAAATCTATTCAATAAATGTCACCAATTATGCGAAAACGTAATTTTGTGTCAGTATTATTTATTTATTTATTTTTCTTTTTGTAAATTTTTACGCTGTGCCTCAGCATATTATAAACACCCAAACCTCCCCATGTTAAGAACGGGGTTCGGAATAAACACCCCACAACTAGGTGTATCAGAATTTTTGTAGGAATTTTTGACACCCTAACACGAAACTGCGAATAAAATAATTTTTGAAAAACTCGTAATTTCTCTTTTAAAAGTGGGTTGCTTATTTTCTTTATGGATTATACTTCCAAAATAAACTATTAAAGTTGTATAAAAAGTAATAGAAATATTATTATTTTTATTTAAAAAAAAAAAAACAATAATGAAATTAATTGAATTTTACGAGTTCAGTATTTTTAAATTTTTAAACTTTAAAAATCTATCAAAATTTTTCTATTGATTCTATTTTTACGATATTTTCAGGGTCAATGTGAAATTTTATGCTCTTTCCAATAAACCGAATATAATATTTTAGACAAACGTTTTTTTTAATACCCCCCCCTCATTTTGAAATGTCTATTAAAAAGTAAATAATTAATTTATGTGCCAAAGTTTTATATATCACAAATTGGAGATAAAAGATCAATAAATAATATAGTCTAATTTAAAACAACAACAAAAAAAAGAATAGTTGTTTTGGAAATTTACCTGTAAAGTCTGAAGTTTAAAACCCTTTTTTTTTTTTATTTTAACCACGTTGTTTGTATATATATTTTTTTTAATGAAACCTTGGTCCTTGCCCCTTTAATTGAAAAAAAATTAGGGTTTGAATTACATTTTTCAATTAGTTATAAGCTTGGAAAGACATGGGGTCGAATTAATTCATGCCCCCCATTTTGAAATGTCTATTAAAAAGTAAATAATTAATTTATGTGCCAAAGTTTTATATATCACAAATTGAAGATAAAAGATCAATAAATAATATTTTCTAATTTAAAACAAACAAAAAAATACTTTGTTTTTTTTTGGAAATTTACCTGTAAAGTCTGAAGTTTAATTTTTTTTTTTTAACCACGTTGTTTGTATTTTAGTTTTTTTTGTTTTTTTTAATGAAACCTTGGTCCTTGCTCCTTTAATTGAAAAAAAAATAGGGTTTGAATGACATTTTTCGAGTAGTTATAAGCTTGGAAAGACAGAGGGTCAAATCATTCAATATTTTTCACGAAGTTTCTGACACATCTACCCCACAACCTCGAAAACCGTTCTTAACATGGGGAGGTTGAAAGTGTTTATTCTGAAAGCCGTTCTTAATATGCGGCAGTTGGAGGTGTTTATACTACGCTAGAGCAGGTGGTAAAAAAATACCATTTTTATTTTTTTAATATTTATACTGCAAAATGACCCCCTCTTTTTAAATGGAGTTAAATCTTACTTGAGCAGACGAAGTTGAAATTCTGCTTTGAGAATTTCAGGGAAAAGACGTTTCGCTTCATGACGACACATATTCCTTCTTTCTTTCTTTTTAGTTTCTTCTTTCTTTCTTTTCAGTTTCTTTTCTTTCTTTTTGTTTATTTGTTGGTTTTGTTCTTTTTTCTTTTTTTGTTCTTTCTTTCTTTCTTTCTTTTTGTTTGTTTTTTGTTTCTTTATTTTTTTTACTTGTTGTGTTTTTCTTTTTCCTATTTCTCTTTGTTCTTTTTTTTGTTTCTTAAAAAAAACAAAAAACTTTTTCCTTTGCGTTTTCTTTTTCCCCTTACTTTTTTTTAATCTCTTGTTCTATTTTACACTCTCTTTTTTGTGTCGTTTTTTTTCCTTTTCTTTTTAAACTGCTTTTCTTCTTTTTTCTTTTTAAATATATTTCATATATAATATATTTTTTATATATAACTATAATTAAAAATCATTCAAAAATTTAAAAACAAAACGTCTTTTGAAGAAACTAAACCGACCACAAACGCGAGTCAGATGTTATGGTGTTGATTTTGCCAGAAACACAATATTTAAACAATGATCTCACCGCAGAAAGAGGCCATTTACCACATTGGTTCCCGAAGTTAAGCAACGCTGAACCTTGTCAGTACTTAGGTGGATTGATTACTATTCGTGAATACCTTGTGCTTTATGTAAAATACGTTTCCAATGGGTTCGCAAACATAAAGTATGTCCTAAAAGGCTATCCTCCCAAGTATTACCTCCTCCTTCCGGATGGGGATTGGTTTATTGATGGTCGCCTGAGGCGCCCGTATAGGAAAATGTCCTGATCGATGTAAATAACTTTTACACACATTCAGAATGTCCCACTTTTTTTGGCGTTGGGTGGGGCTAGATTTCACACTCTTATTTGTCCACGTATATGTAGTGAAGAAAGTGTGGATGAAGGTTGTTCGTTGTGATCTGCGCCGACCAAACACTGGATGGCTAGGACAGATCGAAAAACAACAATGTTGTTTTAAAATATGAGTTTATGAAAAGTGTATTTAAATATTTCCAACGTATTTTGCTCGTTCCCAAAATAATTCGGTTAATTTTGCTGTTTTTGTCATAATTTTTACCCGGATTAAATATTTTCAAAAAAAATTATTGGGGGGGAGAGGGAGCAATGAAGATAAACATCGAAACAATGATTTCATGGACCAAAATCGAACCAATTACGAGTCAATAATTGCAAATATCCATGTAAATTGGAGTTAACAAACTAGGTTTATATTTTCAAATAAATAATTTACAAAAATACAACCAGGATTAGTTTTTGTTTGTTTTTCTCAACTAGTACCTTTCACTTAATTATGGGAAGAAGAAAAATCTATACGCCACGTTTCTATATTATATTTCTCTTAGTCTGTGTGTCCGTTCCACTTTTTATCGGAAACTACTGAGCCGATCTCGTTGGAATTTTGTATGGACTTTTGTTTTGATAAGGTGCAACGAACATGGTATCCACTCAATACACAATTAAGGATACAATCCACATTTACTCTAGTATTCTCGCGAACAACTGGACCAATCTAGCTGACATTTTGTATGAACTATTGTTATGATACGGTACAGTGAACTAAATATTATGGCATACGTTCGATGCACAGTTATAGGTTAATAGGGATTAGGCACCATAATATCGCATTTACTCTAGAAGTTTTCTGAGAAATTACTGGACCGATTGGCTTGAAATTTTGTACAGACCTCTGTTATAATAAAGTGCAGCGAACTAAGTATTATGTTATCCGTTCGATGCACATTGAAGTATTAATAGGGATTTTTTTTTTACAAGGGATCACCACTTATTTAATGCAAAATGATCACAAATTAAACCCTATTCAGCAACTAATTTGATATAAAGCACTCAAGTCAACGGCCTATAACTTTTTTTTCGTTTTTAACGGTCTAAAAAGTTTAGTCCTAAATAAATTGCATTATAAAAAGTAAAAGTTAGTTTAATCAATCCATAATGTTTTTTTTTATTTATTCAAATATTTTTATTTTATATTTTTAAGTGTGAATTAATATTTAAATAATGATCCCCATTTAAAAAAAAAAAAAAAAAAAAAAAAGGAAAAACCTATTCTTTCTTATACTAGCGTTTATCCCTCCATCAATTGCCTCCCCAAAGAGGGTAAAGTGAAATACAAGGTCGGTTTTTTGGTAAGACTTACAATTTACTTTGAAACAGGATTTTGAAAAAATTGTTTCACTTTTCTCCTATATTATTATAAATTGTTTTCGCAATAAATATTCAATTAATAAATAAATGCTAATGTCGATGTTTATTTATCAATGTTACGTATAGACAAGAAATACGCACAGACACGTGAGATTTTGTCATATATATATATATATATATATATATATATATATATATATATATATATATATATTACTAACTAGCTCTACCTACGTATTGAGCACTTTTGAAGTAAATACTTAAAGTTTACGCATAAATCTATACTTTCGTATATTAATTATGTGAGTAAATGAAGTAGTTATATATATATATATATATATATATATATATATATATATATATATATATATATATATATATATATATATAGAGAGAGAGAGAGAGAGAGAGAGAGAGAGATTGGAATTATTTTTTTTTTTTAGCGATACAAGAATCGTTAAAATGTGTTTACTAAAAGACAACAGAATTATAATCTGGGATGAAGATGGTCATGGTCGGTGCGACTCGGATGCTGCGTACATTGGTGGGAAGGAATCACAATATTAACCTAGATTATTATTATTATTATTATTATTATTATTATTATTATTATTATTATTATTATTCCATCAACTTCACAGTGTTGTGATGTTTTGCACCATTTTCCCTCTCAAGAGCGGGTTTTTACACGCAAGCTCGTGGGGATAGACAAAGAGTTAATTAGATGGATGGCACCTGGCGTAGGATGTTTGTTAAGCCAATCAGAACTGACTTCTGAAGTACGGTGATGCTCAGAATCACTGGATGCTGTGTCTGATTCCCAAGGAGTTCAGTTGTTTCATAAGATTATTATTATTATTATTATTATTATTATTATTATTATTATTATTATTATTTATTTATTTATTTATTTATTTATTTGTTTATTACTTTTTCTTGATATTATTTCCTGTTTTTTTAAATTTACATTAAAAGCAAAATTTCCCCAAAAGTCGTTTTCCCCAGAAAACAATACTGATGGGTTTCAGATTTATTTTGGATGAGTATCGTTTATATTACATTATTACTTAGTTTGTCTGTTTTTTTTTTGTCTGTCTGTCTGTCTGTTTGTCCAGTCCACTTTTTTCTTGGAAACTACTTGGTCGATCTAACTGAAATTTTGTACGGACCTTTATTATGATAGAGTGCAGCGAACTAAATATTATGGCATCCGATCGATGCACAGTTAGGAATTAATAGGGATTAGTCGCCACAATACCACATTTACTCTTTATTTATTTACTTTTTTTATTTTTAGAATATTAATAACCAATTTTTCTGAACGATATTGTTGCATCTTTTTAAAATTTACAGTAAGAAGCAAAATCTTCCCCCACCCCCCAAAAAATTGTTTTACCCCCAAGAAAGAAATATTAATGGGTTTCAGATTTCTTTTTAGATGAGGGTTGTCAATTTGTATCATTCGAATGACAGTGGCTAAGTGGTTAACGATACAAACTGCAAACCTGAGTGTGCCAAGTTCGAATCCAGGTTGTTCCACAGAGACGCTTTCATTAAACACACGGTTGACCTTGAATCTAACCTCTTGGGGGTGGATAAATCACAAGAGAATAGCAGTTTAAAGAATGTAAATAATCCAAAATATTGTTGGTGTTATTTGAATTTAATATGTGATGATCGACAAGTCATACATGTTGTTAATCCGTATCCTCGAATAACTTTTGGCCTTGATAAGTGGAAATGTAAAAAGGATTTGAATTTTTTTCGACTTTTTTTTTTTTTTTTAAATACGCAAAGCAATGATTGTTTTAAATGTGTGTTTACATACAAGACAAAGTGACAACAAGTGCGTTGGTGTTGGGAACGGTCAAAGGCAAAATTGAATTTTGGTCAGTGAGGAATGTGGAATTTTTTAATCATTTTTTTTTCTTTTCTTGTTGTTGAAAGTTTTATATAAATATATTTTTTTTAAAGATCTGCGTATTTTTTAAGATAATGATATTTTTCTTTTTTCTTTCTTTTTTTTTTTTAAAGATTTGGATATATATATATATATATATATAAATATTTAAAATGTGGATATTTTTATTTATTTATTTACTGATTATTTTTTATTTACTATTTATTATTATTATTATTATTATTATTATTATTATTATTATTATTATTATTATTTATTTATTTATCATTTTTTTTTGGGGGGGGGGAAGGATATATTTTTCTTCTTTTTGGGTATATTTTTCTTCTTTTTAATAAAATTCTGTTCAACAATTTGTTGAATCGTTCGAAAGGCTGAAAGAAACAATGGTCCAAAATGATTCCATGTCGGTTTTTGTTGTTGGTGGTTCGCTTTGTTTTGTTTGTTTTTTTTTGTTTTTTTGTTTTTGTTTTTTTCTGGCGTGAGTTCCAACGATGATGGAAAAAAAAAAGAGAGGAGGATGCGGAAATATGAAGATGAAGATTCGAAATGAAAGCAACGAGAACTAATCGCTTTGTTTTTGTCGCATTTCCTGTGAAAAGATGCTGATTTTTTTTATGTGAAGAGACCGGGAAAAGAGTATGCGGTAGATAAATAAATGGAATATTCTTGCATTCGTATGTCGTCCGTTTTCGACCAAACTCTTCCTCTGCGGTCTGTTTAAGGAAGAGAGAGAGAGAGAGAGAGAGAGAGAGAGAGAGAGAGAGAGAAAGAGAGAGAGAGAGAGGGGGGGGAGAAAGAGAAAGAAGGAACGTACTGACAGGCAAACAGAGGGAGAGACAGGCAGACTAATATAGAGAGCTATAAATACAGAGAGAGAGGGGGAAGAGAGAGAGAGAGAGAGAGAAATGAGGGAAGGAGAAATACAGAGAGAGAGAGAGAGAGAGAGAACGATATGTAGAGAGAAAAAGAGATAAAGATAGACAGAAAGAAAGAGAGAGGGGAGAAAGAGACTGAATAGAGAGAAAGAAATACAGAGAGAGAGAGAGAAAAAAAAAGAGAAAAAAGGAAGAGGAATGAAGAGAAAGAAGGAGAAGAAATGTACAGACATACAGACAGAGAACGAGAGAGGGAGAGAGAGAGGGGAAGAAAGAAAAGAGAGACAAAGAAAAAGAGAAGCAGACTGACAGAGAAAGAAATACAGAGAGAGAGGGGGGGAGGGGAAGAGAGAGAATGAGAGAAGAAATACAGAGAGAGAGAGAGAGAGAGAGAACGATACAGAGAGGGGGTAAATAGAGAAATGGAACGATATATAGAGAGAACGAGACAGACAAAGAGAAGGAAAGAGAGAGAGGGAGAGACTGACACAGAAAGAAAGGAATAGAGAGAGAGAGGGGGGGAGGAATAGAAAATATACAGAGACTGCGAAAGAGAGAGGGAGAGAAAGAGGAAGAAGGAACGTACAGACAGACAAACAGAGGGAGAGACAGGGAGACTAACATAGAGAGAAAGAAATACAGAGAGAGAGAGGAAGAGAGAGAAAAAATGAGAGAAGGAGAAATACAGAGAGAGAGAGAGAGAGAGATAAAGAGAGAGAGAGATAAAGAGAGAGATAAAGAGAGAGAGAGAGAGAGATAAAGAGAGAGATAAAGAGAGAAATAAAGAGAGAGAGGGGGTGGGGATAAATTGTTCGTTATGTAATGCCAATATGGCTGATATTCAAAACGAAACATGTTTTGTGAACACGAAGACACGAATGTTTATATTTATTCATTGCATTTATGACTCACTTGGAGTTCTCGTGCCTTGTTATATGTGATCGTTCACTTGCAACAATAAATGGTGTTCCCTTATGTCTGAGTGACAACAAGTCTCTTCACATTTCCAATAAATTCCACATCTTTCAATCACCATTTAAAATCATCTTGCAACACAATTGCATTATTCCTGATAAACAAACGATGCGTTTCTCTTGAATCTGAGTGACAATAAGCCACCCTCAGGATTCTAATACACTCAATGACCTTTCAGCAGGGGTCAGATTGGTGCCATCTCTTTTCGGCCATTCTCTCTACTAACCCGTTTCATTAACATTTTCAGTGGTACCTATTGATCTTTGTGCTATCGGGTTTCTTTTTAGAAGATTGCGGGTGGCGCAAATTATTAGCGGTTCTTTTTTGCACCTTGTCCAAAAGAGACACTTGTGGTTCGTGCACCAGCCCAGATGTGGTAACTATACTCCACGCATGGGCAAATCGTGGCCTTACACTAGCAGGTGTGATAGTTTATTAGCCCAGTAAAGCGAACCTACTGTCTTTGCAACTGACTTGGCAGTATCTTCTATGTATTTATTCTATTATTTGGATAATTCAGACGACTGTTCTCATCTTGAATATTATTCACACAACATTTTGGTCAATGTAACCCCCGACCGTCTTCAGGTGTATTTTATAGAACTCAGGAATCTTTCTGTCAAACTCGGGAATCTGCACGGAATTTCAAACAGAACTATTTATTTAATCCATGGAGGTAACATGCTCTCGTTCTGTCAGCCATAATCAGAAGTCTTAAGTAATTTGCGATTGTATTTTTGAGCGTTGCCTACACTATGGTTTGAACCTTCAACTCCCAGAAGAGTATAACTTAAAACTGAGTTTACCAAATATTTTATCCACTATGCCACGGGTCCTTGTGTGTTTGACAAGATACACATGAGGAAGGTTGGACATCGGCTGAAACGTTGTGCAAATAACGTTCAAGATGAGAACCGAAGAATCCAGATGATATGAATTATTGATCCTCATCTCAAAAATTAAGAAACGAATTTATTCCAGTTTAAATGAAATCAAAGGAAATCTGTTCAAAATCTGTTCAAAATCTGTTCAAAATCGTTGAAGAAAAAAAAGGTTGAAATCGATGTGATGCTGGATTATTTAGCATCTAAAAAACATTTTTATTTATTTTATTTACCATCGATTCAGATAAGCAAAGATAACGATTGATATCTAAATATTTTTTTCTGTGTTGAGATTTCTAATGATGGGTTAGGGTTAGGGAAGAAAAAACCAAAGTGGCTGGGGGGGGGGGGGGGCGAGGTATTTGAAGATTGAAACACGATTTTCTTTTTTAACACAAGTGCAAAAAAATCAATTTGCAAAACTACAGCATATTATTTGAATGATATGGTTGGCTATCTTCCATTCAATGATTCCCTATCTAATGCCAGTCTTGACATCACGAGTTATGTGAGAAACTCTACAATTATAAGCATGCTCCTCATTGGCTGATTGACCACCCGTTGTCTTTGTTTAGACCAATCAGATTGGTCGAGATTTTAACCACCGAGCGATGGGTTTGGCGGGCTTTTAAATACCTTTTCTTTTTCTTTTTTTTTCAGGCAGTTCCAGACAAGCAGTTGAAGAAAAAACAGAACTCAACTCTCTCTGGATATGAGACATTTGAGCGCCTCTACCCTTCATCTCCTTGATACTTTATTTTAAAGCCTAAATTATGAGGCTAAGTTATTATTATATATGTCTCCCAGAGACATTTTAAGGTTAGAATTATTGACCTATCAGTAATGACTTTTCCTTTAAATGAACATTAATCATGAACTTCTGTAATGTCGGCTCTAGTCGAGAATTGAATCTTTCATCAGAAGGCATCATACCAATTCCTTCAAACGGCTGAAATTAATCCGATCTTCGAACAGTGCTGAACCCGAATTCCAGTTCCTGATGAAGATAAACGGACTATTAACTTCCGAGGTGTTACCAGCTCTACTCAGAGGCAAAATAGGCATTTCCTTTTTTTTTTTTTTTTGCAATGAAGAACGAATAAAAATTTGTGTCGAATTTTAGAGGTATGCTTTGTTGTAATTGTTGTTAATTTTTTTTGTCACTGCCTTAAAGCTAAACCAGGTGAGAAGAAATATCTCACAGCAATCTTTCTTGGGATCAGGAATAGGACGGTTTCAGTATTTATTTACGACCAAATTAAGCACGACAAACTGTTGATTTGCTGTTCAAGCAACTTCCGCTCATCATTCGAGCAAACTGGCTTCAGGCAATTTGAGCCCGTCAACGTAAATATTTTGGGGGGGGTTCTTCTTTGAATTTTGAAAATTGAAATAGTGAATTTCGAGTGAAAGCAATATTATCTACTAAATTGTCGTGTCACAGTAATAAACATATCCAAAAAGTACGAAAACCGACAAGGTAGAAAATTAATGATAAATGTGACTGACTACTGGAGTACCCTGGCTAAATCACCGCTAAAAAAAATCGTCTGCGTCCACCAAACTTAAAGACTGAACCGGAAACTCGAAAATGAAATGAAACGAAAATCATTTATTTATTTATTTATTTTTATTATTTTGTTTTATTTATTTATTATCTTTTTTAGCTGCACTTATTTTTTTTTTATTTATTTGAGTTCAGATACGCATTTACCAGAAAAGAACGAATTACTATCCCTTATCCGTCTTACTAAAATAAAATTGTTAATTCTTGTATTTTTTTATGCGTACCTGTTTTACCCTGTTATTATTTTTGTAAGAACGAATTACTATTTCGCCATCTTTTTTACTATAATGAAATAAAATTTAGATAATAGACTAGCCCGAGTGTTTGGAGGTGTGTTGTTGAGCAAAAAAAAAAAAAAAAAAAGTGGTAGTGGGCAGGCAGGCTTGGACCCGTGACACGAAAGCGGAAAGGAAAGTGAAAGAAAATCTGACGCGACCGGAAGTTCGAAACATTAAAATTAGACAAAGTCAATCCACCGATATGATGACTTGCAAAAATAGCTTACAAAAAATCGACCCCTCCTTGTAGAAAACTGCCCAGTTGAGAGTGAAGGAATTAATGTTTTGGGCCAATTTTTCGATATTTGTCGTCTGGGATGTCGAGCTTCAAAATGATACCGATCTCGTCAAAATCCGTCGCCTCTATCGAAAGTTTTAGCCAGATATGCATACATACATACATACATACATTTAAACAGACAGGTGAGATTTATATTATTGTGCCATGACCGCGTGATCGAATTTGTGCCAGTTTTTATAATATTTAAAGCAATTCAAGTACACAACGTCTTTTGTGCAGACTGTCATGAAGGAACGAGTTTTTGCTACCCCTCCCTGTAGGAAAGTGTCCCGTTGAGGGTGTAGAAATTAATGTTTTTAGCTAATTTTTTTATATTGTTGTCCGAAGGTTCGAGCTTCAAAATAAAACCTATCTGGTAAAAATCCGTCGCCTGTGTGTAAAGTTTTTGCGAGACATACAAACACACACACACACGCACACATATTTTGCTTTTTATATAATAGATTAGCCTGGGTGCCCAGCGTTACCCATGACGCGAAGGTGGAAAAGAAAGTGAAAGAAAACCCGACCTCTTACCCCTACTCCATGACGTGACCGGAATTTAATTCAACGTCGTCAATCGAAATGACTTGCAGAAATGGCTTTTAAACTTCCCACGAAGGTTGTTTTTAATTGGGGGGGGGGACAGCTCCCCCAAAAAGGGAGCACTCTGGCAGTATCCAAATAAATAGTAATTGTCTCAGTATGAAGGGTTTCCCCTGCATTAACCAAGGACCAATCACAGACCAGATATGTTCCGGCCGGAAGGCCAAGCGGTTGCGTTCGATTAGTTTCACTTTATTTATAAAAAAAAACAAACAAAAAAAAAACAGCAGGAATTTTTAAAACTCGATCAAAAAAAATGAAAGAAACCGTGTCTGTTTGCGAATCTGAAATATCACGATCTAGGAAGTATAAGAAAACTTCTCCCCGAATCTAACCAATACGAGAACCCAGACGCAAAAAGCGTTTCGTGGACATACACAAACGCGCACGGCCATTTTGCCTTTTATATATTAGACTAGCAGGGGTACACAGCGTTGCCCGAGTGTGGCTAGGTTGGGGTGGGGGAGACGGGTAAATCAAAACAAAATGGAAAATAAAGAATAAGTGAACGTAATAACCTTGTTTATATATTATAACTTTTTTTTTAATCGGAAAATCAAAAAAAAAAAAAAACAGCGAACGTGATAGAAAAATAAAGAATAAGCAAACAAAAAAAAATAACATAAACTTGTTTAAATGTTAAAACATCTTTTAAAAAAATCTATGATCGCGTGAGCGAAGTTAGGTCGTTTTTTTTTTATATTTAAACTAATACAGGAAAGAACTTTTTGTACATGTATGTTTGACTAGATTGTCATGAAGGAACAATTTTTTCGTTACCCCCCCCCTGTAGAAAAGTGCCCAGTTAAGGGTGAAGTAATTAATGTTTTTAGGCAATTTTCGATATTTGTCGCCTGAAGGGTCGAGTTTCAAAACAATACCAATTTCATAAAAATCTGTCGCTTCTTTCGAAAGATTTAGGCTGACATTCAAACATACATACATACATACATTTAAACAGATTCTTGCCCTTTATATTATAGACTAGTATGGATGCCCGGCATTGCCTCGGTGTTTGGAGGTGTGTGTGTGTGCAGGGGAGGGGGTAAACTAAAGATAATTGAAGTAATAATCCTGTTTAAATATTATTTTAAAAAAACGATGTTAAACTTCTTAAAAAATCGGAAAAACCAAAACAAAAAAAATGAACGTGTTCAGAAAACAAAAACAAAAAAAACAGCGAAAAGCGAAAAAAAAAAAAAACCTGAACGTGTTCAGAAAACAAAAACAAAAAAACAGCAAAAAGCGAAAAATAAAATGAACGTGTTCAGAAAAAAAAACAAAAAAACAGCGAAAAGCGAAAAAAAAAAATGAACGTGTTCAGAAAAACAAAACAAAAAAAAACAGCGAAAAGCGAAAAAAAAAATGAACGTGTTCAGAAAAACAAAACAAAAAAAAACAAAAAAAAGCGAAAAAAAAATGAACGTGTTCAGAAAAAAAAAACCCAAAAAAAAACAGCGAAAAGCGAAAAAAAAAAAAAATGGCATAAATAACCCTGTTTCAATATGAAAAGTTTTAAAATCGAAAAAAAATGTTTATTTTATATCGAACCTGCAATCGTTTTTTTAAACGACGCTGTCACTTTAACCATTGTGCCGTGATCTTGTGAGCAAATGTAATTCGGTTTTTATAATATTTAAATGAATTCACGGGAGTGTTTTGCACATGTTTACGCTTGCGTAGAAGCTATCTTGCCATGAAGGAACGATTTTTTGCTACCCCTCCCTGGAGAAAAGTGTCTCGTTGAGGGTGAAGGAATTAATGTTTTTAGCCAATTTTTCGATATTTGTTATCGGAAGGTTCGAGTTTCAAAATGATACCTATCTGGCGAAAATCCGTCGCCTCTGTCGAAAGTTTTTGCGAGACATACAAACACACAGACACATATTTTCGCTTTTATATTATAGACTAGCGGGGGCGCCCGGCGTTGCTCGGGTGTTTATAGGTGTGTGTTGAGAGTAAAAGAAAAAGTTGTACTAGGCAGGTAGGCTCAAACTCGAACCCTTGATGCGAAGGTGAAAAAGAAAGTGTAAAGAAACCTGACAGCTTGGCCACAATAAAAAACCAGCTCCCCATAAATATGGGAATGTCCAAATGAATAGCAATTGTCTGATATGATGGGTTTTTCCACAAAGTGGTTAAAGCTAATTACTGGCATCGCTGTCATTAGTTTTGCTTTTTTTATATGAAAACCATGAACAAATAGGCGTGAAGTCAGAATAGTGGAAACTTTTAGCTTGTAAAAGTCGCTCAAATAAAATATATTTACGACCTCGTTCCGTAAATCAAAGATATTATAATCTAGACAGTTTATAAAAAGTTCTAAGAATGAGTGACTACCCAGAGCGCCTCTCCCCTAAAAGCTTTTGGCGGGTATACAAAAAAAAATGCACACACACACAAACATACACACACAAACATACACACACAAACATACACACACAAACACACACACACAAACACACACACACACAAACACACACACACAAACAACACACACGCACAAACACAAACATACACACACACACAAACAAACACAAACATACGCACACAAACATACACACACAAACACACACACAAACATACACACACACAAACAAACACACACACAAACACACACACAAACACACACACACAAACACACACACACACAAACACATACACACACAAACATACACACACAAACATACACACACAAACACACACACATACACAAACACACACACAAACATACACACACACAAACAACCACACAAACACACACACACAAACACACACACATACAAACACACACACAAACACATACACAAACACATACACACACACAAACACTCATGCATTTTTGCTTTTATATAACAGATTTCAGTAATACGGTGAGAAATATTAACAATACTTTGCACTGACAGGCCCATATTGACTGAATGATGTGCCAAAGTTGCTTGAATAGTAAGTCATCATTATCAGCAGCAGCAGCAGCAGCAGTAAGTAGTCATGCCTTATTTTGTCATGCATGAATAGGTTTTATTAATGGGTGAAAACTAGAAGAATGTTTAAAGCAACTGTGCTATGATCACATGGATATGAGATATCAGGTCAAATCAGACATGACATAACATATACCTGATAGGCGAGAAACTTGAATGCCTACTAAATGTAACAGAGTGTGTGTGAGGAAATATTACTAGCAGCAGCCGAAGGATAGCTGGCTAGCGAAATTATTAACAGCAGCAGCCATTAAAGCAGATATGTAAATTAGCAAGTGTGTGCGAGCTTGCCTCACAAGAAAAGTAGAGAAAAATACACCATGTAGTCGGAAGGAGAAGCCAGTTGCACCCCAGGTAAGATGAACTTGTAAGGTCGAGGGCAAGAAAGTGCTGGCTGATGGCCAGCATGACGTGGCAAGGAGAAAGACTTTTAAAATCATGTGTGTGTGCACGCGAAAGGACCACATAATAGTAAGAGAAAGGGTGTTATTTTTGGAATATGATCCCGTAGGTATTCCATATTTTTGGAATATGACATTGTGGGAGATTGCATTGTAACCCCAAAATGGACATTACTCCCTCCAGCCCCACCTCAAAAGTGATGGGTTGTTAATCCCTAGAGAACTTCAGAGCATGTTTAAAAGCAACACAATCACGTTTCTTTCTACTCACCACTACAACCGTGACGTCATTCCCTGAAGGTAACATTGAAAATTCAGAAAAATATTGTGTGAAAGGACTTTTGCAGGATAGTGAAATGCGTTGTTTTGGAGGAAACATGAATAAATGCATTTCATTAGCACTTGAAAAAAAAAAAAAAGCCGAGTCGGATTTTAATTTTTTCCCAATTTCCTTAGTTTGCTTGTTCCTGCAACGTTATTCTAGACACTATCCTTAAGTGTCTGGAGTTTGTCCAGACAACCTGACATGAGGATAGTTTCCCTACAAGTAAACCCTGACTAAATATTCAAAATTACATAACATATACGGCATAATCACGTTGACATACCAGTTCCCGTTAGATCGGAAAAGTTAAGCAACGTTGAACCTGGTCAGTACTAAAACAGGTGACCATTTGGGAATTCCAGGTGCTGTATGTGCTCTCCGCTTATCTCGGCATTGTTTCCAGTCGTCCTCGACTTCTCTTTACCACTAGACTCAAGCAGTGTTGATTCAGGAGAAATGTGGTTGAGGATTGTGCAACTCTTGCTTCATAATTTAACGCACAGTTACCATTACAGGGGGGTATCCATTGTCTTTTAAGACTCAACGGAGACTTTCTTCCACATAATATTCGCGGCCCAAATAATATATTTTTGCTATGGGTAACTCACACTGCACCTTCTCCAAGTGATATTTCCTTAAGTAACAGCACGAAATTTGATACTCAACCAGACTAGATGAATTCTTGAAATCCAATAAGATCAAGAGACGACAAGAAATTTATACTACTAGCATTTCAGCCCGGCGTTGCCCGGGTGTTTGGAGGTGTACGTTGAGCAAAAAAAAAAAAAAAAAAAGACGGCCAATTTTTTAAAACTTTGACCCCTATTATGACCTCTTAACATTCATTGTTTGGGGCTCAAATCAAGTTATTAAGTTAGATCCATGTCCAAGGAACATACATCTAAAATTTCAAGTGTTTAGACCCAAAATTGGCAGAGGAGTTTGGTAGAGTTCTCAAAGGTCAAATCGTTGAACTTTGACTCCTTAATAGCCAAATTTCTGGCCGAAAACGGATTACAAAAATTTTCCCAAATCTCAGTACCCTGTATATCAAATTTCGAGTCTGTAGACTTAAAATTGACAGAGTTATTGCGTAGGGAAATGTACACACACAGACACAGACACACATACAGACACGTTCACTTTTATATATAGATAGATAATATATTTAAATGTTCACTTGAGGAGAAAAAAATTGTTTCCAACTTTTTTTACTGAATCAATGTTTGAGATGTAAAGGAGACTTTTACTGGAATAATTGAATATCTATGCGTGAAACCTGATTGAACACTATCATATCTATGCATCCCATATAGAAATCAAGTGTTATCCCCAGGAAATGGCGGGGGGGGGCTTTGATTTCTTATTCTCCTCTTCATCCCCCCCCCAAAAAAAAACCCAAAGAAATCTCGCTGTTCAACTCCTTTGTCTGACACTATCTCAAATAGTAACCGCTTTTGTTGTTAGTAATATTAATATGCCTTGCTTGAGGGTGAAAAAGAAAGAAAGAAGAAAAAAAGTCAGAGTTAGGCGGTATTATTTAAAAACAAAGAAAAAATACAACCTAATCCACTTGTGTTTGCGTTTAATTTGAACTTTGCCTAACCTTACCCTAACTCATAATTCATTAAATAAATAATCTATAACAAAACATTGTCGTGGCCTTCTGAGAAACAACAAAACAAACACGTCTATAAATTAAATCAGTCGGATTGCAATTGCATCCATTTAATCCATGTGTGAATTATAAGAAGCTTTTTCGGT
Source organism: Euprymna scolopes (assembly GCF_053919585.1). Taxonomy (NCBI): domain Eukaryota; kingdom Metazoa; phylum Mollusca; class Cephalopoda; order Sepiida; family Sepiolidae; genus Euprymna; species Euprymna scolopes. The sequence goes on along the minus strand of NC_136511.1, from coordinate 17,786,899 downwards.
CTGTTAAATCCGACCGCGATTTACAACGTAAGCATTGCGTAATCAACTTATAATACAGGGTTTTCTTGGCCACATTTTGACGTTGAATATCTCCAGAACTATTAAGGATATAAAAACGCATCTGGCATTTTCAGAAAGTTTGTAATCTCAAGTTTTTCATGGAATGTTTGAAAATGTCCAATGTGAGCACCATTGGTCACACGACGCACACTTGCCAATTCAACGCGCCCCAGCATTGTGTTGCCAATGGTTACACCAGCTTCTGTTATTTGGGCCTTCAGCTCATCCACGTTTCTTGGAATGGGAGGCACATAGACCAGTCCTTTCACAATCCCCCCCCCCAAAAAAAAACAGAAAGAAAAAATCGCAGACTGTGAGATTTGGAGATCTGGGAGGCCAGAGCATGAGATCGTGATCATCTTGACCAGATCTGCCTGGCAGTGTTGTGTCCAGAAACTGTCTAACCCTGAGGCTCTAGTGTGATAGCGCCCAATCCTGTTGGAAATTGAAGTCATTAGCCTATTTCTCACTCAAACAGGTTTAGGAACACCCTCTATTAAGCAGCACTTGTTCTATTTGTTTTGATTTCTGTCCGTATTTTGAAATTTTTTGAAGGGAAATAATTACATGAAAACTTCCGGCATCAAATGACGCTGATTTTGTGGGGAACAGATACTACACTTTGACCTTAGAGAAAATACAGTCGGCATTCATAAAAAAAATCTCTTTGTTTGCTTGTAAATAAACAAGCAGGTCGAGCATTATAAAAGCGGTGGGCAAGTGTCTATAGAAATGGGCATTTGATGAGGTCGTTTATGGGAACGGATCTTAAGGGACGGAAGTAAGAACTACTGACTATCAATTAGATGATTGTAGGTTCAATTCCTGGCTATGGATGGGTGGCAGTCTAGCTGCACTGATGATCTGGGATACAGCGAAACAATGTATGTGAATGACTATATATATATATATATATATATATATATATATATATATATATATATACATTCAGCTTTATACTATATATATATATATATATATATATATATATATATATATGTGTGTGTGTGTGTGTGTGTGTGTGTGTGTTATGATGAGAATAGTGAAAATAGTATTCCGACAAGATAGAGAAATAAAAGGAACAAATCAAGTTATGTGTTCATCAACATTTCCGCCTTTATCCAGAAGAAGTCTTATAATAAAGACAAAACGCTGATGAACATCAAACTTGGTTTCTTCCTTTTTTTTTTATCTCTCTCTTTATATATATACCTGGGTTGAGGTAGTTGCCTGTCTAGCCGCACTAATGAGCTGTGATACAGTGAAACAGTACTGTATGTGGATGACATATATATATATATATATATATATATATATATATATATATATGTATATATATGTATATATATATATATATAAGTATAAGGCTTCTTCAGTCTTTGACAAACTATGGATACCTACAATACCTGTGCGTGAAATTTTTGTGGTAGGAGGTGCGCAATCTCCAACCACACCTCTTCTGAGTCGACATTGTTAAATACCAGTGGCAAGTGGAGTGTATGTATAGGACGACTGGAAACAAATGCTGAGGTAAATGGAGAGCACATACAGCGCCTAGAAATAATGATCATCCATCTAGGACTAACCAGGCTCACCGTTACTTAACTTTGGTGATTTGACGAGAACCAGTGCGTCAACACGATTATACTGTATATATATATATATATATATATATACTAGACTACCCGTGACCCGTTGGGTCAGTATGTTACATTAGCTATGGAATTCATGTATGAGCGTGTCACTTGTGACGTAAAGAAAATATTTTTTTTTTTTGACATAACAGAAACATTTCTATGAAAGTATATGAAAATGAAAAATCACGGACGGATCACTCGAGCATGAAAAAAAAAATCCTCCCTATTTGTGTAAAGTTACCTATTTTATCGAATAATCGCTCAGAAATCGAAAATTAAACATGATTTTCCTGCAAATCGAACGCCGATGAAAGTCATTTAGCAGCAAAAGCGCACATGAACCTACCGATGAGAAATATAAGAATGAAAAACCCATATTGGAATCCTTCAACCAAGTTATAGAAACTTAAAATCTAAAAAAAATAATTAATAAAACCTGAAGAAAAATAATAAAATCTAAATAAATAAAATACAATAAAGCTAATATTGAATCAGATTAGTAAATGTGTCAACAAATTAACTGTTCTCACACAACTATTTTGTATCTAGGAATGTAAACAAAAATAAAAAAGGAAGGAAGGAAAAGGCACGGATAGAGAGTAGTAGTAGTAGTAGTAGTAGTAGTAGTAGTAGTCTTGGCTTTACTACAATTGTTCTTTTGTTTTTCAACGGGTTAAAGTTGTTTAGTTGTAAGAAAATAGCGACAGTATAGTTGTAATAAAGAATAGTTGCAAAACACCCCCACTCTTCTCATGTTAAATAATAATTTTGAAATAATAACGTTAATATTTCAGTGCGCAGGTCAAAATCTTCAAAAGAAGGGATTTGTGTTTATTTGTTTATGTTGTTATGGGTTAATGTTTATGCGCGCATGCGCAACCGGATGTCATAAACTGGAAAATGGGTTACATCACTTGTTACAAGGTCATTTCAGTTTTATAATTATATATATATATATATATATATATATATATATATCGTCGGCCGATTTCTCGTATCCGAGAATTTCAGTTTCCTCTTTCCTCAGTGTTTGGATCGAAGATGACTTCTCAGACCAATCTGAGCATGGAATTTATGTGGGCAGAGAAGACAAGCAATGCTTGGCAGGGGGCGTTGTTGTTCAGCACGATTTTTTCTTGCCTGCCTCTTGATCTCCATCAGTCTTCTTCTCTCTGCTTTGCATCCTTTGGTACCATGTATGATGGATCGGCACCACAGGCACTGATCCTTAGATATTGTTTCCCAGATGTGAAGATCAAATCCGGTGTTTTTTAGGGTGGATTTGAGTTGATCCTTATATCACAGTAGAGGGCGGCCGATAGGTCTTTTTCCTGTGGCTAGCTCCGAGTACAGGGTTTGTCGAAGGAGCCTGTTTTCATCCATTCTGAGGATATGCCCCAATCAACACAGTCTGTGCCTCATGGTGGTGGCCTCAATACTGCAGCTGTTTGCTCTCTCAAGAACGTTTGTGTCAGTCACATAGTCATACCATTTGATGTTCAGTATAACTCAAAGTTTTTGTTGGTGGAATTTTTCAAGTTTAATGAGATCACTTTGGTATATAGTCCAGGTCTCACACCCATACAGAAGCGTAGGTATAACAATCGCGTGGTATACCATGAGTTTAGTTTTTATTGAAAGATGTTTATTATTGAAGACACGCTTCATCAGTTTACCGAAAGCTCCATAGGCGTGGCCAATTCGGCTTTCTATTTCATTCTCATTTGAGCACTTTCCCAATATTATACTACCGAGGTATGGAAAGTGATCTACTTGCTCAAGAGGAGTGTCATTTATGTGAATGCTTACGTCCTGTAAGATGGTATTGGGTACTGGTTGTACTAACACTTTTGTCTTACTAATATTAACAGAGAGTCCAAAGCGATAGTAGGCTGCCGTGAAGTTGTTTACGGATCTCTGGATGTCTTCCTTGGAATGGCTAAGGACCATGTTGTCATCTGCATATTGAAACTCTGTGATGTGTTGGAATTTCACAAGGCTTTGAGATTTTAGTCTAGCAGGCTTGAAAAGTCCCTCATCATAACGGTACCTAATGTCCACCCCCAGATTATTTGGGGGAAGTTCGTGCAGCATTGCAGCAAGATATAAGGAAAAGAGAGTAGGTGCAAGAACACAACCTTGTTTTAGTCCACAGGTAACTGGAAACTTTTTTGCTTCCTTGCCCTGGTGCGATACATATCCTGGCATGCCTTCATGCAGTGCCTGGATGCGTTCTACAAAGTGAATTGGGCAACCAAATTGCTTGAGAACTTTCCACATTGCATCTCTTGGAACGCTATCGAATGCTTTTTGCAGGTCATAAAATACAAGATAGGGGGGTTTCTGTTGTTCCCTGCTTTCCTCCTGCAGCTGTCCCACACAGAAAATCATATCTATTGTTCCCCGAGAGGCACGGAAGCCGCACTGAGATTCTGGGAGGACGGATTCTGTGACTTCCAGCAAGTGATTCACTAGTATGCAGGCAAAGATTTTTCCCATTATGGACAAAAGGGCAATCCCACAGTAATTTCCACATGATTTTCGGTCACCCTTTTTGAAGATGGTACTTGATGTTCTTCCCACATCTTAAGAATGAGAGTGAATAGTCTTGTTTTCAGATGTTGTCCACCATGGTGGAGTAGTTTGAAGGGGATATTATCAGGCCCTGGGGCTTTATTTACTTTTATTTGCTCCAATGCAATTAGAAATTCTGTAAATGATGGTGGTGCATGATATATATATGTGTGTGTGTGTGTGTGTGTGTGTGTGCGTGATATATATATATATGTATGTGTGTGTGATATATATATATATATATATATGGTGCATGATATATATATATATGTGTGTGTGTGTGTGCATGATATATATATATGTGTGTGTGTGTGATATATATATATATATATATATATATATATATATATATATATATGGTGCATGATATATATATATGCATGTGTGTGTATGTATGCGTGTGTATATATATGTGTGTATATGTGTGTGTGTATGTATATATATATATATACACATACATGTGTATATTATATATATACATATATATGTGTGCATATGTGTGTGTGTGTGTGTATATATATATATATATATATATATATATATATATATCCAGCCAGCCAGCACGGCCGTAGCCAAGATTGAACTCACAAGTTTGTAATGTAGTGTAATTCAAATCTTGTCAGTAGCTGAATACTTGATGCTTTGCCAGGGCTATCAAGAGTATTTTTCTCGTGACACCATCATTAGACGCAGCTTAAGAGAGTCCCATCTACCCTCGAGAGAAGGATAGACTGCGCCAGTTTCTCAACCTGGTATTTTTATCTAGCGCCTCGCCATTCCAAAATGGTCACCCATCTGGTACTGGCCAGACTCAATGTTGCTTAACTTCGGTGATCTGGCGAGAACTGGTGTGTCAACGTGATTGTGCCATGTGTGTGTGTGTGTGTGTGTGTGTGTGTGTGTGTGTCTGGTCATGAATAGGCTCCTATATGGTTGACTATTTTAAAAAACTGATTACATATAATGATAGATGTATCGAGACACAGGAATGGGTATGTTTGATCCTGTAGAACGGTGATTCATTAAAATTGTGGGGTCTGCGTTCGCGCCTAGTCCACAAAGTATGAAAATTAAAAATTTAAAAATTTAAATAAAAGACGTTTACAAGTGTTTTGGATATAGATGTACATAAGAATACTTTGATAAGTATGTTTTAACTTAAATAGGGATGGTATAATAAAATTGTGGGGTCTGCGTTTACGCCTGGCCTCCATAGAATGGAAATAGGCACAAACTTTAATAAAGACTTTTCATATCTATCTGCGTAAGTATACTTTGATAATTATGTTTCAGTTTGAAGAAATATGGTATAATAAAATTATGGGGTATTCGTTCACACCTGACCTCCATAGAATGGAAATATGTCACAAAGTTTAACAAGGCTTTTTAATATAAATCCCCAGAATATTGTGATAAGTGTTTCAGTGTGAACAGGTATGGTATAATAAATTATGGGGTTTATCTATTTTATTTTTACTTTCATCATATTTTGCTTTGGTTTTGATACCCCCAAATTCGTAGCTATCTCTTTACAACCCTTCCTTTTCATAACCTATCATACTTTCATAAATCAGAGTCCATTTTCTGTAGGCTGTTTTTGAACCCAGTCAACGACAGGTACTTTTGCTAGTATATATATATATATATATTAAATTTATTTATACAAACATTAATGGCTACATATGTGCATACATGTTTCTGTAATCACCCGCGTTGGGCGATTACGTCTTCAGGCCAAGAATTAATTCTTGGCCTGAAGACGTAGTCCCCCAACGCGGGTGATTACAGAAATGGCTACATATGTGCATACATGTTTCTGTAATCACCCGCGTTGGGGGACTACGTCTTCAGGCCAAGAATTAATTCTTGTGATTACAGAAACATGTATGCACATATGTAGCCATTAATGTTTGTATAAATAAATTTAATATACCTGCTCTGTTCACTCATTGAGCACTCTTTTGGTAGACACATGTTGTTTCATTGGATGTACTTCTAGGAAACTAAACTCTACTGGCTATATATATATATATATATATATATATATATATATATATATATATATATATATATTTATATATAGTCTGATACAGTACACCCATACTTACAAGGACTTGATTACAGAGAGTAATCTATTAAGCATTATTAATTGATTACAAGATCATGAAAACAGGTAGTAAAAAAAAAAAAAAAAAAAAAAAATTATTGTGTAACACCTGCTTACTTCTGCATCAACTGTTTTAAATCTATTAATGCCATTCTCGGTCCCCAAATACCTGATATCGAATAATCACGTCTACGTAATCGCCTTAACCCACGAGGTTCTTTTTTTTTTTATATAAAACTTTATATAGGTAAATGTTGTGTATATGTCATCGCGACCTTCAAAAAAAGTTCAAGTAATGTGCGTATGTGCATATTATGTCGACGTGTATGTGTAGTGATGTATGTGTACGTACTTATATACATGTCTGTGTGTGTGTGTGTGTGTGTGTGTGTGTGTGTGTGTGTGTGTGTGTTATATGATGCAGAGAAATTTTTCATTTTTCAAACAAATTAATCAAGCATTTAAAAAAAAAAAAATATGCAAAAGATAGTAGTGATGGGACGATTCTAAAGGTACATCTGCATTTACCTACATGCGGTTTCTGTAAATTTTCTTTGTGAAGCGTCTTTTTTTCTTCTTTTTAACATAGAGGCCACTCGAGGATAAGGGTTATTGAGTGTACAGTAATCAATGGGATAATATCGTAGTAATCGTTAGTAATGGAAATTTGGAAGATTTGATTACGTAAGAGGGCGGTTCATCAAGAATTTGTTTATGTTGGACTTGAAGACAACCAAGTTGTAGTCAGGTGGGAAAGAGGCAAAGGGAAGAGAAACATGATGCATTTCTTCTTCTTTTTTTCCTTTTTTCTTCTCGTGCACACTCCCCAAATTTGCATATGCTTGTTTTTGGGCTACTGCTGCTGCTGCTGCTGCTGCTAATCTCATTGCAAGTGAACCATCCTTCGGCGCCGGTGATACTTTCCTACACGCACTATGTTACGCCTGCGCGATTAAAATTGATTTTTTTTATTTCTTCCAATTTATAAAAGAAAGTAACCATCATAGATCCGTATTAATCAAACACAGACAGCTCGTTCGTTAAATATTGAGGAACGCTCTACCAACCTTAAGCTGCCAAGTGAACTCGAGCCAATTTTGTGAAAATCGTGTGTCAGTAAATGTAGAGGTACCGATTTTAATATTTTTACCGATTCTGATACAACTTACGATTCTGATTCTTTTTAAATAGTTTTTTTTTTTTTTTTTTGGCAATTAAAAAGAGATAAAGAAGAATAAGATATGAGAAAGGAAAGAGAGAGAGAGAGAGAGAGAGAGAGAGAGAGAGAGTGTGTGTGTGTGTGTGTGTGTGTGTGTGTGTGTGTGTGTGTAAGAGAAAAAGAAGATGAAAAATATTGAAAGGGACGGATTACAACAAATACTGACCCAACCGGTCATAGATCACTTAGTATAACTGAAAAATTCTGCAGATCTTTGTTTCTTGGCTTGCTTGTCACAAAGAATAATGGATGACGTCACAAAAGACAAATGACGTAAATAAGGAATTTACAATATGCGACAGATTAAAAAATTTTAAACAACAAGAAAAAAAAAATTATATTCTCTTATTGCAACAATATATATAGAACAAATACTGACCTAACGGGTCACGGTTTGTCGAGTATGTTACCTAAACTCTGTATATTTGGCTTGTGTGCTTGTTACTGTATACATTATAGATATTTATTTGAAAATAGACGAATCATCTATGAATATGGCATAATGAATAAATGAATTCTTGAAAATAATAATCCGGAATATATATATATATATATATATATATATATATATATATATATATATATATATACTAGCATGGGTGCCCGGCGTTGCTTGGGTATTTGGAGGTGTATGTTGAGCAAAAAAACAAAAGCGGTCAATTTTTTTAACTTTGACCCCTATTATGACCCCTTAAAATTTAATTTTCTGGGCTCAAATTAAGTTATTAAGTTAGATCCATGTCCAAGGAACCTATATCTAAAATTTCAAGTGTTTAGACCCAAAATTCTTGGAGGAGTTTGGTAGAGTTCTCAAAGTTCAAATCGTTGAACTTTGACCCCTTAACAGACAAATTTCTGGCCGAAAACCGATCACATCGATTTTCTCAAATCTCACTACCCTGTATATCAAATTTCGAGTCTGTAGACTGAAAATTAACAGAGTTATTGCGAAGGCAAATGTACAAATGTACACTGATACACAGACAGACACTCAGACACGTTCACGTTTATATATATATATATATATATATATATATATATATATATATATATATAGTATTATCATTATCATTATTATTATTATAGTCATAGTAATAATAATAATAATAATAATAATAATGATAATACTATATATATATATATATATATATATATATATATATATATATATATATATATATATATATATATATATAAAGAGTAAGAATAAAGAGTAAGAGAAGAAGGGAACGAGAGAGAAAGGGAAACAGACGGGAAGAATATAGAGGAGGAATGAGGAAGGGAAGAGGGATGAGTAAGGAGAGGAAGAAGATCAAGTGAGAAAGGGGAGAGAAAGAGGGAGAATGGAATAGAGAAGGGGAGAAGAGATATAAGGAAAAGAGAGGGGGAAAGGAGAGAGAGGAAGGGATAAAGAGGGGGAAATATTTAACAATATATATATAAGATTTACTTACCTGGTGGCCTAGTATACTTATAAAACCCTGTAAATCTTGTTATCCTCTTTGATTGATTGACACCGTATACGTTGGATGACGTCACAAAAGACGAATGATTTAAACAGCTGGGGAATGATAAGAGAAGTAGTGGCAGAAGGCGAATGACGTAAATAGAAGGGAAAGGGGGGGGATAGAAGAAATAGAAAGGAAAAGGGGGAGAAGGTGAAAGAGTGGGAAGGAGAGAGAGTGGATACAAAATGGTTATTATCAAGAAAGAATTATATCTATTTATTGGAAATGGATGACGTCACAATTTTTGTAAAGTTACCAAACGCTACCATGACGTCATTAATTTCAAGTTAATATTTCCGTGTAAAAACATGATTTTTCAACCGATATCAAAATTACGAAATCAAAGCTTTTCAAAGTTACGAAATCGTTCTCCACTCTATCATAAAAAGATCAGAGCCAATTCTCTATTGACTATTATATTGTACCCAATTGATTTCAAAAGCATAAAAGAAAATATTACTTGGGTGCCATCAGCTAGAATCAAAACCAAAACATGTAGTTCTCCAGCCTTATCTGTTATTGTCTGATCCGTTAAAAAAATAACATTGTTAAAGTTATAAATGTACACTTGCGCATGAGTGTGAACCCTCAGCGATCCCTAAATAGGGATCTCCTTGTCACATACGAGTCGATTCACGGTCATGGACTCCAAGGTGACCTGTACTCGTTCTTCGCAGGGAATTCTTTACCAGATCCCTCGGCGCAGTAGGACTCATTGATCGATTTAGTCGGAGTCGATTTCACGTTGGAAGTAGGTGTCGGAGTAGGTTCGGTTGCTCCCTAGACCAATCACCAGTAAGTATGTCATCTCAGGGGAATCCCTGTGTGTGTGTGTACCTGTAAATCTGCCAATTTCTCAGGCCTCAAAAGTCAAGTTTATCACTTCAATTCCCGTTACCTATTCTCAAAGTGACATATGTTGCCAGTTTTTCACCAAACAATAAAATTTATATGTCGGTTTCATAAAAATAATAAACTGATAATTGACTCTTCCTTTCATCAGGGTCGGCTGCTGTTACCCAGGCATACTATAATACTTAACAATTAAAACACGCATAGCTACTCAACATTCTCCAGGGTTTTGGGAGTCTAAACTTCCCTCAAATAGAGAGCCTTACTTTGTTCGAGTAGTCTTGAAACAATTGTAACTAACGATGAAATACACTATGTGTTGCTATCAGCGATTCCTTGATGTCTTGGTTTTTATTAAAACAATATATATATATATATATAAATATATATATATATATATATATATATATATATATATATATATATATACACTTTATTTTATTTTATTTTATCTTATCTTTTCTTATACTCACTGTCTTATTACATGTAAGCATTTTCTTTTCTTTTCATTTTTCTTATCAGTTCAGTTTCTGTCATTTGCATTGCTTGCCTACTGAAAGCGGTTTTAATTTTAATTTAATTTTTAATTTTAATTTAATTTTTAATTTTAATTTAATTTTTAATTTTAATTTAATTTTTAATTTTAATTTAATTTTTAATTTTAATTTAATTTTTAATTTTAATTTAATTTTTAATTTTAATTTAATTTTTAATTTTAATTTAATTTTTAATTTTAATTTAATTTTTAATTTTAATTTAATTTTTAATTTTAATTTAATTTTTAATTTTAATTTATTTTTTAATTTTAATTTAATTTTTCATTTTAATTTAATTTTTAATTTTAATTTAATTTTTAATTTTAATTTAATTTTAATTTAATTTTTAATTTTAATTTAATTTTTAATTTTAATTTAATTTTTAATTTTCTTCGCAGGGAATTCTTTACCAGATCCCTCGGCGCAGTAGGACTCATTGATCGATTTAGTCGGAGTCGATTTCACGTTGGAAGTAGGTGTCGGAGTAGGTTCGGTTGCTCCCTAGACCAATCACCAGTAAGTATGTCATCTCAGGGGAATCCCTGTGTGTGTGTGTACCTGTAAATCTGCCAATTTCTCAGGCCTCAAAAGTCAAGTTTATCACTTCAATTCCCGTTACCTATTCTCAAAGTGACATATGTTGCCAGTTTTTCACCAAACAATAAAATTTATATGTCGGTTTCATAAAAATAATAAACTGATAATTGACTCTTCCTTTCATCAGGGTCGGCTGCTGTTACCCAGGCATACTATAATACTTAACAATTAAAACACGCATAGCTACTCAACATTCTCCAGGGTTTTGGGAGTCTAAACTTCCCTCAAATAGAGAGCCTTACTTTGTTCGAGTAGTCTTGAAACAATTGTAACTAACGATGAAATACACTATGTGTTGCTATCAGCGATTCCTTGATGTCTTGGTTTTTATTAAAACAATATATATATATATATATAAATATATATATATATATATATATATATATATATATATATATATACACTTTATTTTATTTTATTTTATCTTATCTTTTCTTATACTCACTGTCTTATTACATGTAAGCATTTTCTTTTCTTTTCATTTTTCTTATCAGTTCAGTTTCTGTCATTTGCATTGCTTGCCTACTGAAAGCGGTTTTAATTTTAATTTAATTTTTAATTTTAATTTAATTTTTAATTTTAATTTAATTTTTAATTTTAATTTAATTTTTAATTTTAATTTAATTTTTAATTTTAATTTAATTTTTAATTTTAATTTAATTTTTAATTTTAATTTAATTTTTAATTTTAATTTAATTTTTAATTTTAATTTAATTTTTAATTTTAATTTAATTTTTAATTTTAATTTAATTTTTAATTTTAATTTATTTTTTAATTTTAATTTAATTTTTCATTTTAATTTAATTTTTAATTTTAATTTAATTTTTAATTTTAATTTAATTTTAATTTAATTTTTAATTTTAATTTAATTTTTAATTTTAATTTAATTTTTAATTTTCTTCGCAGGGAATTCTTTACCAGATCCCTCGGCGCAGTAGGACTCATTGATCGATTTAGTCGGAGTCGATTTCACGTTGGAAGTAGGTGTCGGAGTAGGTTCGGTTGCTCCCTAGACCAATCACCAGTAAGTATGTCATCTCAGGGGAATCCCTGTGTGTGTGTGTACCTGTAAATCTGCCAATTTCTCAGGCCTCAAAAGTCAAGTTTATCACTTCAATTCCCGTTACCTATTCTCAAAGTGACATATGTTGCCAGTTTTTCACCAAACAATAAAATTTATATGTCGGTTTCATAAAAATAATAAACTGATAATTGACTCTTCCTTTCATCAGGGTCGGCTGCTGTTACCCAGACATACTATAATACTTAACAATTAAAACACGCATAGCTACTCAACATTCTCCAGGGTTTTGGGAGTCTAAACTTCCCTCAAATAGAGAGCCTTACTTTGTTCGAGTAGTCTTGAAACAATTGTAACTAACGATGAAATACACTATGTGTTGCTATCAGCGATTCCTTGATGTCTTGGTTTTTATTAAAACAATATATATATATATATATAAATATATATATATATATATATATATATATATATATATATATATATATATACACTTTATTTTATTTTATTTTATCTTATCTTTTCTTATACTCACTGTCTTATTACATGTAAGCATTTTCTTTTCTTTTCATTTTTCTTATCAGTTCAGTTTCTGTCATTTGCATTGCTTGCCTACTGAAAGCGGTTTTAATTTTAATTTAATTTTTAATTTTAATTTAATTTTTAATTTTAATTTAATTTTTAATTTTAATTTAATTTTTAATTTTAATTTAATTTTTAATTTTAATTTAATTTTTAATTTTAATTTAATTTTTAATTTTAATTTAATTTTTAATTTTAATTTAATTTTTAATTTTAATTTAATTTTTAATTTTAATTTAATTTTTAATTTTAATTTAATTTTTAATTTTAATTTATTTTTTAATTTTAATTTAATTTTTAATTTTAATTTAATTTTTAATTTTAATTTAATTTTTAATTTTAATTTAATTTTAATTTAATTTTTAATTTTAATTTAATTTTTAATTTTAATTTAATTTTTAATTTTAATTTAATTTTTAATTTTAATTTAATTTTTAATTTTAATTTATTAACAATTTGAAGTTCTTTTGGAGTGGAATTTAAAGCTCATTTCCTATAATTATAAAAAATATTAAATATATCAAGTTATATGCTTATTAATAAACAGATCCACCGGACCTATATATATATATATATATATATATATATATATATATATATATATATATATATAAATTTTTTACCGGACCCATTATATAAACAAGAAAATTGCTCCAGGGAAATGCCTACTTCGGACCATTACATTGTGAGTTTGCATCATTTTACCACATTGCTATCAAAGACATTCACTTTGTATTTTACCATGCAATTTGGATGTGAATTTTTATATCCTTTTCATTAACTTCCCTTACTCTATGACATTTAAATACTTAAGCAACTTTTAATTGGGATTTTCCATGTCTCACTGACTTTAGCAAATAAGGTGTAAACCATTATAACTATTTGCTAATATTTTCTCCTCTGAAGAGATTGTAGACATCGAAATCCTATAGGATAAGGAGTTATATTTCAAATGTATTCTTTGTCTTACATAGAATAATAAAAAATCTTTTGATTTGAAATTCAAACATTTCACATCATAAAATTAAAATTCATTGAATGACTAAAATTTTATATATATATATATATATATATATATATATATATATATATATATATATATATATATATATATATATATATATATATATATATATATATATATGTATGTATTCGTAGGATGAAATCTAAAGAATATTCACTGGGTTTATACAATAGTGCTCAATAAACAAATAGAGCTATTTATATTAATATTTACTAGCAGGACCTGTGGAAATTCCACAGGGGACTCATTCATATGTAATATATTGATGTTGGCATTCTGTGAATGTTCAGTGTAAATGGAGACGCTCTGATATTATTGTAGCTTTTTTGTTAAAACTACAAAAGTATTTATCTAAACTAGCACAACCGCCCGGAAATGCCCAATCGTAAAGTACGCTTAAATATGATATTTTCATTCCTTCATATTTCGTATATATTATTATAGAGTTAATGCTCTATCGATTTTTATATGTTATAAAGTTGCGATTTCAAAAATAAAAAAAAATATGATTTGGGTGCATCAGCTTGAATAGAAACTGAAATAAAAGCTGTGATAAAAATATAACTTGAGTTCTTTCAGCCATAATCGAAACCGAAACCAAAACTTATGAAGAATTCTTGATAAAATTATTTATTATAAGAAATTGAATTTCATAACAATTAAACGACCCGGATGTAAGCGTGGCACACAAAAGAACACGCTATCGTATTAATATATAGATTGATACAGACATGCACAGTGTTGCTTTCAGCTAGCATGACAATGTAGTAATTATTGATGCATTGTTTATTTCTATTCTTCCTAATCCAGCCCCCCCTCCTCTGCTTTCCCAGCACCCCGGTCAGCCATCCCTTATAATGTTCCCTTCTCCACCTGCCAGCGATCCAGTTACCATTTCCTTCTGTCAGGTCTGTAATGTACGACTTTCTGAAGGAAAACATTACTTTTGGTTGAGGGAAACGTGAGGCAGACCCCAGGAGTACATCTTCTCTGGCAGAGTTGAAAGTGGAAATTGATTCTTGGAACACCTAAAGCATGACCGAGGAGTTTCTTAATGATCGTAATAATAAGAGTACTGTAAATACAATGTATGGGGCACACACACACACACACACACACACACACACACACACACACACACACACACACACACACACACACAAGAGCCAGCAGAACAACATCAGTCACTAAGCTGGCCAAGCATTTTGGTCAAGGCTGTCTCACAGAAGAGGATGAAACACCAAACAAGCCTGCCACAGAAACAGCAAGAAAGAGCCGGTAGAAATATACCGAGACCTTCCAAAGGATGAACTTTAAAGAATGGGACCAACATCAGCGTGTAAAGTATTTTCTGGGGGTATTCCCTCAGGAATACATAGACAAAGAAGGTTCCTTGAATGGCTCAAGAGGGAAGGCCTCCACCACGATCAGGAAAGGGCTATAATGGCTGCTCAAAATCAGGGATTGATGACCAACGCATTCAAGAACAGGGCTCTACGGACAAATTTATCTTTAGTTGACCTGTGACAACTATATATTTTCGTTTACTAGCCAAATAGAAAAGTTACTAGCCAAACCCACATGATTTTTAGAATATGACATCTTAGTTCTGTGACGAGTATGTACATCAACATTTGTCTATTTTTTTTTTAAATAAGTGCAATTCTAAATATACAACAAATTTTATGTTGATACTTGAAGGTATAAACATTTTAATTTTTTCAGATATTTTTTTAAACATCCTTTGTTAAAATTATTTTTTAAAAACACGAGTATATTGTTCTATTAATCTTTTACTGTTTAAATAATTTAACTTTGTTCGTTTTATTTAAAAAAAAAAAGAAAAAAGTTGAAAAGATATTTTTCACTCAGTAGTGAGCCTTGGAAGATTGTCAGTGAAACATATACAATCACCAAAAGATAAGCGTTTCATTATTTCTAGTCGCCATTTTGAAAAATCACTCGCAAATGAGACTGTTTCAGTCGCAACGTAAAGCCCTGAAGAAGATGGCAGGTCTCAGTGCTGACAACAAATGCAGGTTCTGCCACACAGAATTGGAAAGTGTGAGTCATCTGGTTTCAAGTTGCAAGGTTTTTTTGGGAAACGGCTACTACACAGCGAGACATGATGGAGTATGTAAGTATCTCCATTGGACCATCTGCAAAAAGTTAAACATCCAGTGTAGCAGCAAGTCCTGGGAACATCAACCTAAAAGAACAGTTGGAAATGACTGTAATACCATATATTACAACCATGTAATCCCTACAGCCACCTACCTTGAAAATGCTGCTGTCAAATCTGACATAGCTATATGGAATAAGTTAGATAGAGTGGCAACTTTGGTTGAAGTGAGTGTCCCTAATGACGGAGGTCTGAACTGAGCTGAAAAAGAGAAACAGACCAAATATCAAGGTCTCATCTATGATATGAAAAGAAACTGGAATTTCAGGGAGATATCAATCATACCAGTTATTATAGGTGCCACAGGGCTTATGAAGAAGAACCTGAAATCCTACCTAACTAATATTCTTGGTGAACCAAGCGCAAAAGAGATCCAGACAGCTGCACTGAAGGGAAAAACGAGGATACTAAAAAGAGCTCTCGGTTGGTTTCAATAAAAAGCAGGGCAATGTTGTCAGCTAGTTTGGCTGCCCCATACCCAGCGTTACAATCTTCAAAGAAAGAAAATTAACAAAAAAAAGAAAAAATAGATACATATATATACAAACAAGCACATCAACATATACATATGCAAACGTATCTGCACACACATATTTAAACATACATCCATGCATACTCACATATATACAGTGATGATCATATTTATTGGCACGGTAAAATAAAAGTTAAATTTTGTCTAATAAATTCTAAAAAAGGGATTAAATTAAAGAAAATAACAAAGTATATTATGTATTTTTAACTGGCCTTTCCGATGCAGCAATCGGATTTTAGAAAAAATAAATAACAAAGGAACAACAAACATAATTGCAAAAAACCCTTGTTCAAAATTATTGGCACGGCTTTGTTTTTCTTTTAGTATCAGTATAATATCAATCAATTTCCGGTTTACGTGCTTTCTGAACTTTTTTATAGCCATATTATGCTTGTTTAACGCTAATTCAGTGAATAATTTTTTTCAGATAATTTTTAGATAGCGATTTATTTAAACTATTATAAGTGACTAAATTATAATTTTCAATCGCCATGGTTAAAACTAAGGAACACAGCGAAGACGTCAGGAAGCTTGTTGTAGCATGCCATACCAATGGGGAGGGCTATGATAAGATTTCAAAGAAGCTAAACCTTCCCAAATCCACTGTTAGAGCCATAATAAACAAGTTCAAATCGCAAGGCCACGTTATGAGTTTAGAGGGTAGAGGGAGAAAAAGGATTCTTTCCCCAAGAGATGAACGGAAAATTGTTCGACAAGTAAAACAAAACCCAAGGATCTCTGTTGGGGAGATTGTTGATGAACAGAGCACCTCTGGAGTGAATGTATCTCGACATACAGTTGGTAGAGTTTTGAAGAGAGCTGGTTTAAAAGCATGTCGTCCGAGAAAGACTCCCTTATTGAAGCCTATGCACCTGAAAGCAAGGCTAGCCTTTGCAAAACGTCATATTGATAAAGATGTTGCATTCTGGAAACGTGTTCTATGGACTGACGAAACGAAAATAGAGTTATTTGGCCATAATAAAGTGTCTTATATTTACAGAAAATCTGGCGAAGCTTTCCTGCCTAAGAACACCATACCCACAGTGAAGCACGGTGGAGGCAGTTTGATGTTTTGGGGATCCTTTGCTGCCTCTGGACCAGGGCGACTTGTTAAGGTCACAGGTAGCATAAAAAAGGAGGATTATGTTAAAATATTGGATGAAAACCTGAAAGACTCTGCTAAAGAGCTCTCACTTGGTCGTCGTTGGTGGTTCATGCAAGATAATGACCCAAAGCATTCGGCTAAACTGACTAAGAAATGGCTTGAGGACAATCATATTAATGTTTTGGAGTGGCCATCACAAAGCCCAGACCTTAATCCAATTGAAAATTTATGGAGAACATTAAAATTGAGGGTAATGCAAAGGAAGCCTAAGAATCTTATTCAATTGGAGGATTATTGTCAGGAAGAGTGGGCTAAAATTACTACTGAAGAGTGCAACAACTTGGTTGTAAACTATGAAAAGCGACTGAGGAAGGCTATACAATTGATTATTAAATAAATCGTGCCAATAATTTTGAACAAGGGTTTTTTGCAATTATGTTTGTTGTTCCTTTGTTATTTATTTTTTCTAAAATCCGATTGCTGCATCGGAAAGGCCAGTTAAAAATACATAATATACTTTGTTATTTTCTTTAATTTAATCCCTTTTTTAGAACTTATTAGACAAAATTTAACTTTTATTTTACCGTGCCAATAAATATGATCATCACTGTACATGCATACAAACACATACACATATACACAACGATATACACACACATACATACACATGCGCCCATATACACATAATCACATATATACACATTTTCACACACCTTCACATATTTATATACACTCACATATTCATATACACTCACACAAAACACGCTCACACACACACAAAATAGACTCACAAATACATATGAACGCATACACCCATATGCATGCAGACATAAGAACACATAACACACACACACACACGCACGCACATACACACACACACACACACACACACATTGCTGGCCATCTTGCTGTATTGCAGAAACTAGATTAAAAAAAATTAATTTTTAACATTTCTCATAAGTTCTATTTTTTTTTCATTTTCTTTATAGACGAATGCGTCTGCAGTTATCGAGGTCAAAAGCCACTCGAGGATCAGTGTTGATAGGATTGTCTGTTGATGACGAACAATACTATGAAAGGAATTGGAAACAGTGAATGGAATAGAAAAAAAAATGGATTACTTCAGAGAACAGCTCGACAAATATTTGTTTACATTGGACTTGAAGATGAGCATAATGTAGTTTGTGGTGAAGCATTGCTTGGCAATGAGTTCCACAGATGGAAAGTTATTGGATGGAAACTCTGTCCATGGAAATTTTGTTTTAAATACAAATTTTATTTTAAGTACAGATTTTATTTTAAATACACATTTAAATTTAACTACACAGACGAAGACAAAAATTTGATCTATCCATCTATATACTTTTTTTTCTGTTGAGTCAGTACTTGTAAAGGCTAAAAGCCACTTGAGGGTTTGGAATCTTGTAAACTCTAGCTCAGTTTACCAACATCTAGAAAAACATAACTGCCCTCCCCCGTTTTAATTAATAAAATGAAAATAATATAATAGAAAACTAATTGAAATTAATTTTTAAATACTCAAAGCTATAATTAATGCATACAAATATAATTACATATGAAACCAGTAGCAACATTTCAAATTAGCATCACATGATACACTTTTATCATGTGACGCTAATTCGGATTTCAATTGTTAATGTCCTTCCTGTAATTGCACGAATTTAAATTTTGAACTTAAGTATTATATATTAATTTTCTAGAGTTTTGAGAAAATTGTGATTTTATGACTTGGTAAATTAAAAAAGGATTAATTGCTCGGCCCAAGTACGAAGGGACGTTCAGTGAGTAATGCCCCTGACCAACTTCTCATATCAACAGAACAACGAAACTCGTCACAGTTATTAGTCTTTCTATAAATAAGAACCATCCAAAGTTATGGGGTTTTTTTTTTCATCAGTTGATGCAGCTCTGGAGAGTGTTTTTGTAGAACACCCTACTACAGCATGTCTCCGGAAATAAAGTCTGCATAATCTGGGAAACGCTTTATTTTCGAAAAACAACTTCATGGATGGGAAGAGGAGAGAGTAAAAAGAATACAAGGCCAGGAGAGTAGGGGTGATTGGGAGGGATTTCATAACCACACACCCATGATTTTATGACTTTATAAATTAAAAAAACGAATTAATTACTCAGCCTAAGTACGAAGGGACGTTCAATAAGCAATGCACCGGACTCATTTCTCATAACAGTAGCACAGCGAAACTTGTCAGAGTTATTAGTCTTTCTAATGTGAGAAATTACACGACTTAAATCGCGTCACTTCATTGGTTGATTGAATTAACGCATTGTTTTAATTACAGCCTTTCTCATTGGTTGATTTGAATTTTAACCTGTGCGAGCGTAGGCAAGTTTAAACTAAAAAATGTTCAGTCCAAGCAAATCCTTCATGCACGACAGACTCATTTCTATCTTCTTATTGATTTAAGAGCCTTTTGGCACCCAATTATTATGGTATCTTTAAGATAGTTTAACCTACTAAGGAAGGAGTTGCTTTCTTGACATAATATTGTCTTTCTAATCAGCAAAGAATGTTGATTTTGGATTTACCTCTTCGTCAGAATTCTCCGACTTTTTTCTATTGGAATGTTGATTAAGTGGATCCAAACTAAGAACTATTGAAAATTTTCACAGAAGATTTTTTATCAACCACTTCTCACCCAGTATTAACTACCAGGCTCGGAAGAGCGGCAAAATGACACAACATAATTTTGCGAACGAGAAGAACAGATGACCGGCTTTAATCAACCAGGTAAGTATGCTTTTCGTAGTCATGTCTATTTTTCACTCTGCCAGTTTCTAAACTATGTGAGAATAAAATAATAAAAATAGAAACTACCCACAGTTGCGGATTTTTCCAATCGTTTCATGCAGCTCTGGAGGTCAGAAGAGTAGGGGTGACCAGGAAGTATTTCATAGCTGCACGCCTATGCTTCTGATCTGGCAATATGCATGCTGAGGACCGGAGTGTTGTCTTGCAGGATGAGGCTACCTGTGCTGATCTTAAACCGCTTTTTGATTTTGATAGCTTTTCTGTGTTTCTTCAAAAGTGAAACATAATAGGTTCCTGTAATTGTATGACTCTTTGTCATCATTACCCTGTCTTGATCTCAGAAGACTGTAAGGATGAATTGACAAGCGGAGGGCTGCATCCTTGCCTTCTTTGGCGGTGGTGAGTCCAAGTGCTTCCACTACATTGACTGAGCATTCGTCTTTGGATCCAAGTGATAGACACAGATCACACCGTGTGTAATCAGTCTTTTAAAAAGCTTTGACTCATTTTCATCCATGAGCACTACAGCAATTCTCGCTTCTGAAAAGGTGTCAGCAACCTGGGAATCCACTTGGTAAACATCTTATCCATATACAGGAATGATAGTTTTTAATGACCCTGTACTAATCTTAATCTTTTGAGTTATTTATACAGCATAATCACGTTGACACACCAGTTCTCGTCAGATCACCAAAGTTAAGCAACCTGAGCCTGGTTAGTACCAGATGGGTGACCATTTGGGAATTCTAGGCACAGTATGTGCTCTCCGCTTATCTTGGCATTTGTTTCCAGTCGTCTTGTATATACACTTCACTTGCTACTGGTATTTAATAATGTCAACTCAAGAGAGGTGTGGTTGGAGATTGCACACCTCCTGCCACAAAAATTCCACATGCAGGCACCCCCTCGTGGGTATCCATAGACTGTCAAAGACTGAAGAAGCCTCCCCTGTATTTGACAAATAATCACTCATTGATCTTCCAAAATGACAGCTTTAAATTGACTGACTGATCAGTGGCAGAAGGGGAGGGATCAGATCTGCTTCCATGGATTTCCGACCACGTTTGAATTCACAAGGTCAGCATTTTACAAAGTCATAGGATGGGGCATCCATACTATATGTTTCTTTCACTTCATCAATCAACAAGCTCCATTTCACGCCTGAATCAGTTCAAACATCTCTAAATCAGAAACTACAACAAGTTCAGAGCTGTAATTTGATATATATAACCCATAGAGATATAAATCATTGCACGTGCAAAATTTCAGCTAGATTAGACAACAGGAAGTGGTTCAGAGGCGTTACTTATTGAACATCATTCATATAAAAATACTAAATGAAAGAATAGATTAAATTGAAATTATTTTATTTTTATTGAAATTACTTTATTTTATATATGACGTTTTTAGCTCAGGGAGAACTACGTAATTGAATCTGTGTATACTATTGCTAATTGTCTCCTTGTAATGTTACGCAACACGTTGTAGCCTCACTCACAAAGTAGACAAAGAGTAGAAAAGAAATACAACTGGCTTTCTTTTTTTTTTTTTTGTGCAACAACATTTATTTCCTCATTTTCGTGACTTCT
Organism: Euprymna scolopes; assembly: GCF_053919585.1. NCBI lineage: Eukaryota > Metazoa > Mollusca > Cephalopoda > Sepiida > Sepiolidae > Euprymna > Euprymna scolopes. Next base: position 17,764,983 of record NC_136511.1, on the reverse strand, counting down.
CATTTCGGCTGTGACGTCATCCATATGATCATGCTCTCGAATGTCATCCAAGTCTCTAACGTGATCCTCTCTCGAAACATACTGCCACAAAACGGAATGTTCGAATAAGAGTTTATAATAGTTTCACAAACTGGGGAAAAAAATTCATAGGTCCCATCCAAGGAGATCAAACCACAGTGATATGAGTTCCGTAGAATATCGTCTGTAAATAGATGAACGCGAAACTTCACTTAATAATTGAATTCTAGCAGTTCAGGGAAAGAAACTATTGGAGTAGAAGGCCTTCTTACACCTAGGGATCTCTACCGTGAAGGGGTGGGATTTAGCTGCTTGTTGGGTTTGTCGGAGGTATTTACGTCTAGCGGGTACAAGGGCTTGTAATTCGTCAGAGCATTCACCATTAAAGTACTTGTAAAACAGGCAGAGGGATGCAATATTTCGTCGATGGGACAGAGGCTGAAGCCTAGATGACAGTTCAGGACCTATCAGGTTGGCGTCTCTCTTTTGTACTCTGTCCAAGAATGAGAGACAAGTAGCAGATGCACCAGCGCAAATGTGACAACAATACTCCATGCATGGGGGAATGGTGGCCTTGTAGAGGTACAGGATACTTTTAAATAAGAGTTCATATCAGTTTCCCAAACTGGGAAATAATCGAAATGTCCCATTTAAGGGGATTAAACCACAGGGATATGAATTCCCTAGAATATCGTCTGCAAACAGATGAATGTGAAACTTTACCTAATAATTGAATTCTCATGTACAAAACACATCTTTTAGCAAAAGCCCAACTGGAAACAAAATTTGGCGCCCAAACTTAAGCCTTGTAATGTTGTGTGAGACCCAACACGTTGTTGCCTCAGTCACAAAGCAGACAAAGAGCAGAAAAGAATTTCAACTCGCTTTTTCGACATCAACACCTTTAACGTGACCGTCTTCTCAGGTGTGCTTTTTATAGTCTTTTTTTTTTTTACCGTGACGTCATTTCACTCATGGCTCGGTATTTGCATGTAGGCGTCCGTGCTATGTTACACCCTACAATATATGCATACAAATATTCAATGCAAATGTGATACAAAAAAACAGTACTGTATGTGGATGACCCCCCCCCCTTCCTTGGGTTGAGCACTGCCGTAAATGTCTTTCACCCACTGATTAGTTTAGCAATTAAGCAAAGCCCGCTGCCTATTTGTTTATAAACAAACTATCAGCTATAGCACTGTTACGATTGGGCAGATATTTATTTTAAAGGCATTTGATGAATCATTTACGAGTACTGATTCTTAGTCCAGTGGTTAAAGCTGCCAACTATCAACGCGATGGTTATAGGTTCGATTCATGGCTGGGGAAAGGTGCTAGTCTAGCCGCACTGATGAGTATGATACAACGAAACAGTACTGTACTTGGATGACTATATATATATATATATATATATATATATATATATATGTCTATATATATTTCTGTGGAAATATGATTTTTTTCAATTATATTTTACCTTTTTTATATACCAATCCTTAATTTATGAAGCTCAATGTAATTACAGAAAATGGCGTAATAAAAAAATTAAATAAAAAATGATTGTAACTTCTCTTCCAATTTTCGGATTTTGTAATCATACCCAAATGCATTTTATTTTCTTTTGGTTGATTAATAGTTGCTATTTCTTCTGATGAGTTAAGGGCAGAATAGATTCACTGATGGATATAATAATTAAATGAATGATTTTGTGTTACGAAATAGTTACTGTAAAGAATTGTAAATATTAACATAATTAAAGGAATGAATTGTAAGATGGTCAACATCATGAAATTTGGAATGTAGACTTTTGTCATTTGTTATATATATATATATCATGAAACATAACCTATTGTAGTGGTGATGTATTGTAGAAACATATTTGCAAATAGTTGAAGAATGGTTCACCCATTCATAATACCTTTATCCCACTGTCTCCTCCCCCATTCGCCCGCTTTTCAGTCTCTTTTTCACCATATCCTTTTCTAAATCTCTCTCTCTCTCCTCCTTTCTCTCACTATACCTATCAGTCTCTCTCCGTCAGTTCCCCCCCATTCCCCTTTCTCTCTCTCTCTCTCCCCTCTCTCTTTCTCTCTCTCTCTCTCTCTTTCTGAATGATTATCCATTCACAAATCCAAGATTGAAGAATATAAAATGCCAGTGAAGCGATTACCAATCTAAGATAATAATCGATCCAAATTGGATTTAGAGAACGATTTTTATTGATGCCGTTAATCCCCACCTCTCATCTGCGATCGATCAAAACATTCAAACAGGTACAAATTCTGCAGTCGGGTGGTCGTGATGGTGGTGGTGGTGGTGGTGATGGTGGTGGTGATGGTGGTGGTGATAGGGCGTATAAATATCGTACTCTCTTCCTTTCACTCCCTTTCTTCCCTTCCTTCTCTTCCACTCCTAGCACTAACCTCCGTTTTCTTACGAAACACCCTTTTCTTCCTCTCTCCTCACCTCCTACCTTCCACTTAATCATCTTTCCCCCCACCCCACCCTCTTTCTTCCTTCCCCTTTTCCTCTCACCCTCCTCCTTCTCCTCTCATTTTTTTATTTGACTTTTTCTTTTTACCATTTTGTTTTTGTTGAGGATTGGAAGGAAGACATTCATCTGCTATCTCATGCAGTCCAACCAAAAGATCTTTTTAAGATTCTAAGCGCAACCCTTTATTTGAAATTGCTTGTATTTCTCTTGCACTTGGTTCACCCGGTACGTTTGCCAGGAAGATTTTGAAGTTCTTGTTCATGAGTCCGACTGCTCCTATAATTACTGGCATGATGGAGATCTTCCTAAGATTCCAGTTTCTTTTCATGTCGTACATGATCTTAGTATTTATCTTTTGTCCTCTAAGCTGTGTTTAACTCAGCATCATCGGAGACACTTACTTCTACTAAGGTTGTGTTGAGTTTGGAGAATGTTAGGGATGTTAGGATCATTGGATAGCATAGTAACAAGTAGAAACATTAAATTATTTACAAACGCTGTAGAATATCCGGCAATGTCTACCATGTTGCTTTTTCCTCTACTAAGAACTCTCTAGTCTTGTTAAGGATATTTACAGGGCGATAGCTCGTACTTTCTTTATTTAGAGTTATTTCCCCTTTTATCACTATAACTGGCTGCTTCTTTCTCCTTCTTGTCCCATATCACTATGTAAGGTTTAATAACTCTGTTTTTACATATGTAAGTGTAGGAATTGCAGAATCATAATGGATGGTGTATGACTTATTTCCAACTGTTTTTTTTTTTTTTCGGTAGGTTTTTCTAGGACTTGCTACAGCATTTGATATTTAATTTTTACAGTTTTTTCTCTGATTCTACAAATGGTTGTGATTAACAAGGTATTTGTTTTTAACCCTCTCCCCACACAGGTTTAAATTCAAATAAATTCAAAACTCAATTAAAAAAGAAAATTTTATAGAAATCGCTCCAGACAAGGTGTGAAGCCATCTGATGTAAGGAGCTAACATAAACAAAAGATGATTAGACAGGAGATGGTTATTGACCTTAGTCTTTAAAAGACTGTAGGTAGGAGGAAAACAGTGAGCAGGAAGAGAGTTCCAGAATATTGCAGTTAACCTGTATTACAACGAGGTATCAAAACAGCATATTGATAGCGATTTCTAGGCCAACGAGTCAAACGAAGCAGGGAAAAAATGTCAGAATAAATAATAGTAAAAGACCGAGACTAGTAGCATCACGTCTGTAAGAGGAAGGTTGCAGAAAAAAAGAAGGGGGGGGTAATCAAATCACAGACAAATTTCGGCACAGAGATTCACCAGCCCAGACAACAATACATGTTTTGATAATAGATTTGCAAAGATATAAAAAATAGCTTCAGGTATGAGAAAATCTTCTTTTTCCTCATTTTGGAACAATCATTCACGTTTTTGTTTTATTTTACTTCAGTGAAGTTCTCAGAAATCAAGGGGCCCACGACCTGGGGCTAACACTTGAACTCTATATGAGATACATAGATATTCGAATGTTCCATTTAAGTTCTTTATCTCTCAAAAACTAACTTAGTAAAGAAGTTGAGAACATAATTTTCCTCTCCCCAATGAACCATTTTCATACGTTGTATTATATCTTTTATTTTGGTCTCTTGGTCTTACTGGATTCCAGGACATGAATTTATCTAGTCTGGTGGAATATCCAGCGTCGTGCTGTTACTTGGAGTAACATCACTTGGAGAAGGTGCACTATTTCTCAGAAAAGCTAATGTGGGTTACCCATAGTGATGAGATCTTATTTGGGCAGCGAATACTATGTGATTTTGAATATTTGGTCAGGGTTTACTTCTAGTGGAAAAAGTATTCTCATGCCAGGTTGTTCTGACAAACCCCTGTACAGAGAGACCTTAGACACTCGAGGACAGTGTCTAGTAGGCATTCAGGTTCCTCCTATATGGTTGACTATTTTAAAAAACTGATTACATATAATGATAGAAGATTATCGAGACACAGGAATGGGTATGTTTGACCTGTCAGAACGGTGGTTCATTAAAATTGTGGGGTCTGCGTTCGCACCTAGTCCACAAAGGACAGTATCTAGTAGGCATTCAGTGTGAATTCAAGTTTATCTCCCTTATGGAAACCAACATGAGCTGCAAAGTATCTGGAATTACGTAGCTCAAATCTGTTGCCAAGGTTGCTGGAAAAATTATGGGATCATTCTATCAATCTAGTAGATATCACTGCTGATGCAATTCTCTACCATAGTGTGAGCTAAAGCAACCCGGAAGCACATATAGGGTAAGTTAGGATCTTCCTTGGAGATGTCCCTACCACATGGAAAGTTATCCCTAATATAGGCACATATTCCATGCCCATGGTGATCTTGGGGGTCAGATTTAGAAGTTAAGTTAGATCTGGCATCAATTGAAATGAATAAATGAGGAGACTCCATGTTTTGACAAGCTTCTGAGCTTGACCTTTTACTCCTGATCTGAAATGGAACACACATATCAAATCTGTTGCCAAGGTCGCTGGAAAAATTATGGGATCTTTCTATCGATCTAGTAGATATCTCACTTCTGATGCAATTCTCTACCTATATAAGAGCCAGGTACGTCGAAGGATGGAGTATTGTTGCCACATCTGGGCAGAAGCTGCTAGAAAGACCTTATCCTGGCTTGACATAGTTCAAAATAATCCAATCTATTGTCCCCCCTTGCCAAACTTTCACGAGAAACACTTGTCTAGCTGAAACTACTATCAATAATTTCCTCCAAACTTTATCCCTGCTTAAACCCAAATGTAGATTCCATGAACAAAGCTTCTTTATTAAATCTGCACGCCTGTGGAACTCTGTTCCATTTGCCTGCTTTCCAGCTGACTACAATTTGGTTGTCTTGAAGTCCAACATGAACAAATTCTTAATGAACCGTTCCCCTTAAGTCATCCAATTTACCAAATTTCCACTAATAATGATCACTACGATATTGTCCCATTGACTACCGTACACTCATTAACCCTTATCCTCGAGTGGCATCCAGGCCTTGATAAGTGATGATTTCTATGTAAAAAAAAAAAATATAAAATAAATAAAAAATAATACAACGGAGATACTTAGCTTTATGCTTCTTCTTTTATTATTTTTTCGATTTACCGTACAATCTTTTTTTTTTTTTTTATGAAAATCGAAAATATTAATGCAAGTTCCAAAGTTATCCACGAGCGCTTTTAGTTTTTGATCGATTTTTAATCGATTTTTTATATACTTTTTAACCTCCCATCACTCGATACAATTTATTGCGTACTTTACTTTTTACTTTTTTATTTTCCATTTTCGCTCCTGCTCACTTTCACCTCATTACCTTCATGAGTTCCACCCGACGATGATTCGCAGTCGGATTGAAAGCGCTCGTGATAACTATGGAATGTTCATTAATATTTTCGACTTTGGTATCAAAAAAATTATACGGAAAACCGAAAAAGATTTTTTAAAATGACTAAGCTCAGCATTTGCCCCACCCCCACCATTCAGCCCCCAAAGTCCCCAGGGAACGTCAAATCCTGGTGAAAATGAACAAACGATGCAGTTTTAGGCCTTAACATATGTAAATTTGAGTTCTGCATCATGCAAAAAAAGAACATTTAACTTTGAGTTCAGCACCATGCAAAACTGCTAAATACACATACACAGAAAATTTTGGACAAATATGGTAAAATAGCCCCCAAAATGGAGTGTTTTTATTAGCCCTAAAAGAGCCCCTGGGGCATACCCAAGAGTAATCGCGAAGTATAGACAAACAAAATTATATAGAAATCAGTTAGTTACAACTTTTCAGAAAGTTTTATAAAAATCCAAGGCATCAATTTTTTTAATAAGCACAAAAGTGTCAATTTTACCCATTTCAACCCGAAAGGCACCCCTAGAAGGGCAACCGGAGTTTTCCCGTAAAATCCATTCTGTTACTTTTTCACTCATATCATGTTTAATGTTTGTGCAAAGTTTCAAAAAATTCCAAGGCATAGTTATTGAGAAAAGTGTGGACAGACAAACGGACAATGGTGAATATATTAGAGAGGAAGGCCCGAAACGGTGCGTATTCTCTCCTGATGACCAAATATTATCTATAAGACGAAATACCTCCAAACATGACTACATAAAGTTTTAAAAGATATGCTATGAAATACTCCACCCCCCCCAAAAAAGCACCATCCTATAAAAGTTAGACGAGGAAAGCCCTAGAAAGGCCCTTTATCTCTCGCTTAACATTAACTTTATCCGAAAAGAAAACCGCTAATAAACATCAGTATATACAAGCCTATAAGGTAAGCTGTTTCTCTCAAATACAACATCTTCTGTTGTTCGCTTACTTCATAGCGAGTTTCTACTACTGTTCCGTTCCAGTAGTAATTTTTATCCTCTCTCTCTCTCTCTCTCTCTCTCTCTCTATATATATATATATATATATATATATATATATATATATATATATATATATATATATATATATATATACGTTTTATTTTTTATTATCGTATTTTTCTGTTAAGTTACATTATTGTTTCGGCTAACAGAAAAATACGGTAATAAAAAATAAAACGCATATTTGCTCTACAACAGTATTGAGCACTTCAGGTTGGTTTTTATTAATTACCATTTCTACTATATATATATATATATATATATATATATATATATATATATATATATATTATATATATATATATATTTTATATATATATATATTTTATATATATATATATTTTATATATATATATATATATATATATATATATATATATATATTTTATATATATATATATATATTTTATATATATATATATATTTTATATATATATATATATTTTATATATATATATATTTTATATATATATTTTATATATATATATATATTTTATATATATATATATATATATATATATATATATATATACACACACAATTATCTAGTGTTTCCTTTTCAGATTAAATGTTTTTAACTCATTTCAAAGTGTTTTTTAACATGTTCTATTAACTGTTTGCTCGTATATATGTGTGTGTGTGTGTGTGTGTGTGTGTGTGTGTGTGTGTGTGTGTGTGTGTGTGTGTGTGTGTGTGTGTAAAGATGGTAAACATATCAGTAAAAATAAAGGTAATGTTATAGAATCATTCCGGTCTCCGATCAGGTGTCCTTTTTCGATAGTCCTCACCCATAAAGATTGTGATTTCGAAAAAAAAAAAAAAAAAAAAAATGTAGTAATTTGCTTGTTACGTCATATGACGTCAGTAGGGAAATCCCTCTGAAACCCTAACCCTAACCCTAATCTTCGCGACCAGAGTGATTCTATCACCACCCCCCCTCCCCCACAGACACACGCATACAAAAATCACGTATTTTTTTTTTTTTTTTTTTTTGTGTTTTGCTAGGTTTTCACTTTCAACGACTGTAGTCTAATTGTTATAATCGACTTTTGGCTGTTATCGTGACTCGTTAAATTTGATTTTATCGAGCCAATATGGTCAGCCATGGGGATTAATATATACGCACGCACAAAAACAGAAGCTTTATTTGTTTGTGTTAAGTGAAATTAAGTTAATCTATTTTATGTTCGTAGCAACTCCCTTTCTTTTTCTTTATTCTCTCCCCCCTCTCCCTCATTCTTCCCCTTCTCTCTTTCTTTCTATTCTCTCTCCCCTCTCTCTTTCTTTCTATTCTCTCTCTTCCTCTCTCTCTCTCTCTCTCTTTCTATTCTCTCTCCCTTTCATTCTCTCTCTTTCTATTCTCTCCCTGTCTGTCTCTGTCTGTCTGTCTGTCTGTCTCTGTCTCTCTCTCTTTATATATATATATATATATATATATATATATATATATATATATATATATATATATACATACATATATATATATATATATATATACATATATATATATATATATGTATATATATATACATATATATATATATATATATATATATATATATATATATATATATATATATATATATATATATATATATATATATATATATATATATATATGAATCTTACATTAATAGCGGTTATAATAAAGCTAAGTTAGCGTTTTTATTATGTGAACAATCCCGGACAATACTCAATTGTAATTGTCTTGCTAACTATTTTGTATTTCTTTCTACCACCCCCTCTCTATATATATATATCTTTTCTTCTACAATGTCTCTTTCTATCCCTCTTTCTCTTCCCCTATCTCTTTCTTTCTCTCTCTCTCTCTCTCTCTCTCTCTCTCATCAGTGTCTCCTTTATTCTATCTCTCTATAAATTGTTCTTTCCTTCTTCCTTCTTCTGTCTATCTACCTCCCACCCCTCTCTCTAACGTTTCGAATAAAAAACATAATTTGATGTTTTGATTTCACGAACGTCAATAAGAAAAAGGTGATTCAGTCAACATTCTGAATGATGCGATTTGTGGCGAAAGAATGAACTGCTAACTGTAATAGTTACAGGTACCCGACATCATCATGGGTGCGTATATGAGTGTGGGGGGTGGGCATAAGCAACGAGAAAATATCCAACAAGTGCACGTTTTTGTTCGGGTGTTGTTTTTTTAGAAAGCGAATTTTTCTTTTCATATGTTGGTTGTGATTTTTTTTTTATTATCCGCTCGAATTTCGACCTTACCAGTTTTATGTTTTATTGTCCAAATAAATAAATTAATAAATAAATTAATAAATAAATTAATAAATAAATTAATACATAAATAATAAATAAATTAATAAATAAATTAATAAATAAATAATAAAGATAGAATGAAAGAAAGAAGAATGAAAGAAAGAAGAACGAAACAAGAAAAGGAAAAAGAAAAAGACAGAAAAAATATGAAAGAAGAGAAGACGAAAAAGAGAAGAAAAAGAAAAGGAAAAAGAAAGAAAAATAAGAAAGAAAAGAAAGGAAAAAAGAAAAAGAAAGAAACGTATATTTCGTATTTGTGTGTAGTTTCACTTTGCCTCCGTTTTGCGAGTTGCGCGTGTACACCCCCCCTCCTTTTTTTTTTTTTTTTTTTTTTTTTTTACGTAACTACTCTTTACCTTATTTAGGCAGCTCTCCTGTGGGGGTGGGATTTTATGACCACTAAATACAGTCATTCTTTCTATTTCTATGCCCCCCCCTCATCATAAGGACACGATGTGACAAAAGGTCAGGTTTAAATGTGGGTTAAGCCTCAAGAACGACAAGAACGCCCAAAGCAAGCCTATAAACATAGCTTGAATCGGACACCTTTCAGTATTGTCCGGTTGGGGCGCCTACGGCGATTGCCGATACCCGACCTCTCGTAACAAAAGAGGCGAAGAAGGGTACTAACCCTCACCCCTTGTCCCGGAAATGTATCTTGAAATCCAACAAATTTAACCGTCGTTGACGAAAAGGTTATTCATTAATTTGCCGGCCTCTACACGAGGACCCGATGTGATACAAGTCTCTACCTTTATAAAATACCTATATGTTTTGATATTTATAGCTACAGAAATCGCTCCTAAATTGATTGGTACTTGTGCAGTTTTCAAACCGTGTTGAAATAATAACGTTATTATTTAGAAAACCATTCTTAACATGGGGGGAGTAACTATTCTGTACTTTCTCCTAACAATTTAACAAACAAAAGATACCGTAAAAATTGTATTTAACTTGAAAATCCTAGTGAAAAAAAAAGCACGGTCTGTAAACTGCACAAGCTTCAACTAATTAACCGATCATTATGAATTTTGTGATCAATTTTTTTTTCTAATATTATTAGAAAATAAATGATTGAATATTATAATCCGTTAAAGGTTCAGTCTGTGTTTGTCCGTTTCTTCCCGCCATACACCAGTTACATAACAAACACAATTGTTATGGGTTAGGAGTTCAAATGTGAGCTATATTCAGTTTAATGTACAGGGGGACAGAAACCTTTAATGAAAAATTTAAATATCTCGAATTTTTTTGTGAAACCGATAAGTGTTAGACGTCAATTAATGGGTTTGTATTACTGTACACATAGATTCGAAAAAGTTGTCAAAAAACAAATATATAACAAATAAATGTTATCAAAGGCAAGATAAGTTACTTTTCTACCAAACTGGATATATTTTTCGTGTTTTTATTAAATGTAACATGTTTATTCAGCTCGAAAAACATACAGTGTTTACCGATGTATTGGAAAATTCAAGATGGCGTCTGATTCTCTCTTTAACACGGTAAGTTTGGGAAAAGGTGTTATAAAAAAAAAACTGGATAAAATACTGTTAAAAACTCGCTCAATATATGTTACCGTGACATAGGTTGACATATATTCGGCGGTTTTTTTAATAGTATTTTGTTTAGTTTTTTATTTATAACACCTTTTCCCAAACTTACCGTGTTAAAGAGGGAGTGAGGCGCCATCTTGAAGTTTCCAATACATCGGTAAACACTGTATGTTTTTCGAGCTGAATAAACATGTTACATTGAATAAAAACACGAAAAATATATCCAGTTAGGTAGAAAAGTAACCTATCTTGCCTTTGATAACATTTATTTGTTATATATTTGTTTTTTGACAACTTTTTCGAATCTATGTGTACAGTAATACAAACCCGGCCTCCCATATGAACATTCGAATATTTCAGATTTGCATTAAATTTGATCAATGATATCTTAATTTTAATCTTCGTACTGAGGCATAAAAGTGGTGCAAAACTGGGTCGATGCCTCCATTCAGTCTATAGAAACAATGGATACTTCTGTAAGAGCAGCTGCACGTGTAATTGTGAGGCACGGATTGCGCAATTCCAATCACATCGCTCCTGAATCACCACTCCTTGAGTCCAGTGGCAAGGGAAGCGCAAGAAGACTGAGTAGAAACAATGCCGAGATAAACAGAGAGAGAGCACAGTCAGCACTCACCTGGAATTTCCAAATGATCACCCATTTTAGTAATGGCCCGGTTCAATGTTGCTTAACTTCGATCATCTGACAACGTGTCAACGTGATTATGCCGTATATAAACCTGAGAACTTATGTAGAATCACAGCCTTCGTAATATTACAGAGGGCGGTGGTAGAATACGGACCGTGCTGAAATAAACGGTTTGTAAATATTCCTATACCTAACAATTTGATAAACAAACATATACAGTAAAACTTCAATTTAACTTGAAAACCATATCAATAAATAAATAAATAAAAATAAATAAAGAGTTCGTAATCTGCAGAATTATCTTAAACTATTTTTTTCGCGGGGAATCAATTTTACCTGTCCCGTAACGGGTATTATTCTAGTTTCCTATGAAAAAAATTGTCTGGCCGTGCCTGTTAAGTACTTCAAGCGACAGGTGAAAATAAATTTATTTTGGAGGAAAGTAATCCCTGGGAGGGAAGATGTCATATTAAGAACAGGATAAAAAAGGTAGTATACTCTTATCCTGGTTCGAATTCCACATAAAAATATAATTTTTCTATGTCGTTCTCACTTGTGTGTTAACCCGTGGCCTTTCGTTATAAAGACGGTCTTGGTTAACCCTACGGACGTAACTAGCCACCAAAATCTGTGACGTCACTGTGACCTAAAATCATGGCGTGTGTTGCGTTTTGTTGCTTCTGTTTCTTTTTAGTGTGTCAAGCAAAAATGAGGGCTGCGTTGTGTGTGTCATATAATTGTAGCAAGTGTGTAAAATGAATTGTGTGTAGTAGCAGTAGTTGAACACTAGCGTTTATTATTATTATTATTATTATTATTATTATTATTATTATTATTATTATTAATAATAATAATAATAATAATAATGGCAAGCATTATTACTAACTATTATGATTACTATTATTATTTTTATTAATATTATTATCATTATTATTATTTTTTATTAATATTATTATTATTACTACTATTATTATTATTACTATTATTATTTTATTATTATTATTATTATTACTATTAACTATTATTATTACTATTAATAATAATGGCAAGCATTATTACTTATTACTATTATTATTTTTACTAATATTATTATTATTACTATTATTATTTTTATTCATTATTATTATTATTATTATTATTATTATTATTATTATTATTATTATTATTATTATTATTATTCACTAGTAACTTTCACACAGGCCATAAGAATAGTATTTTAAACTATTATTATTATTGTTGTTGTTGTTATTATTATCAATATTATTGTTGTTGTTATTATTATTATTATTATTAATATTATTGTTATCGTTGTTGTTATTATTATTGTTGTTGTTGTTGTTGTTGTTGCAGTTACAATATTATCATCGTGTTGATGTGTGCGTGTGTGTGCTTCTTAGACGCGCGTCACAAGCAATGTCTTTTTTTCCGCTATTTTGTGATTCGCGACTTACAAGCGGTTCAGTTTTTCTTCGTTTTATTTCTTTATTTAATATATCTTACCAAAACTAAAAGAGCGGGTATAAAAATATTTTATATATATACATATATACATATATATATATATATATATATATATGTATATATATATATATATATATATATATATATATATATAAAAAATATTTATAACAGATGTTTGTTTATGTTTTCAACAGATAAATTTTGTGTGTGTGTGTGCGTGTGCGTGTGTGTGTGTGTGTGTGTGTGTGTTCGTGCCTGCGCGGTGTCAGACATGGATTTTGTTGCGCGCTTTTCATGAAAATATATTAAAGAAAAATCAAATACATTTTTTTTTTTTACTTTTACTTTTATTTTTTTTTTCATCAAACAAACAGATATTCAAACTTGAGAATAAATTTTCACCTTGAACAAATAAACATAAATATTTAAAATTACACACGTAAGATGGTTGTAAAAAATATTTAAAAATGAAAGTAAAAAAAAGAAAAATATTTCAAAAATAAAAGTAAAAAAAAAAAAAAAAAAAACCTACCTGATTCTACTGTGGGTTCTATAAAAACAATCCATTCTTACAAAATGTTTGATCGTTAAATTGTTGCTTTCGTAAATCCGTTTTTGTTCTTTAAAGGGAATAATTTACAAAAATAAAATCCTTTATTTCTCGGTTTCTTCATGTTTTCCGCAGTTTTACTTTGCAAAAATCGCAAATTTAATCCAAACGTGAATGAATTTGGAGCGAAAATAAAATTTTAAAATGTATTTACAGCGAGTTTTTTTTTGTTGTTTGTTTGTTTTTTTAAAGGAATTTTCTTTTTCTTTTTTTAAATAAAAAATGAAAGAAAGAAACAACTTCAAGGAAAATAAATTCTTAGAGAAAATAAAGATTTAATTTTTTTTTTTTTGCTCCAAAAAATAAAATTAAAGAAAAAACAAATAAAAAAGTTTGTTTTTATTTTTTTTATTTGTTTTTCTTTGATTTCTTAAAAAATATTAAAGAAAACGAAGAAAGGGAAATCGTCCGGTTTTTGTTGAAATGATGTTAGAATGAAATTACTATGAAAGCTTTTTCTCTGCTTCTTTTTTTCTTTTTTCTTTTCCACTCTCACTCTTTCTCCCCCTCCTTTAATCTCACCACCTCATTCCTCTTCCTTTAATCTCCCCCTCCTTCTTTGCCACTTTCTTCCGCTTCCTCCTCCCCCCCTTTCTCTCTCTTTCTCTCGTTTCTTGGAGTAGCTGCTGCTGATTATTCCAAGACAACAACGCGAAAATCCCCCCCCCCCCCGCCACAATTACATCTTTTTTTTTTTTTTTTCTTGTTGAATATTTCTTCGCTTATTTTTCCTTCTTCCGGGCTTACAATGAGACCAAGACTCCCAGGAAAACCAAAATATCCTCGGACCCTCTTCCTCTTCATTCATTCCCAACCCATTAAAAAAAAAAGGGGGTCGCGAAAGACAATTTATGCGATTTCTTTTTATTTAAGAAGCCAACGGTTCTGTCTGCAGGTTGTCCATTTGGATGTTGTTCCTATTATTTGCAATTTTTGCGTCAATTGATAAATAAAATTAAAGGTGATCGATTTTTTTTTTTTTTTGTAATATGTGGATTTAAGCAAAAACATCTGTACTTATTTGTCGTGTTGAAAATAGTAATATATCAAAAAATTACGAAATTTCATCGAGTAGAAAATTATGCAAAATTAAAAATGTTTTGGTATTTTTTTACGACCTGCCCCAGCGTAATATAAACACCCCCAACCACCCCAAGTTAAGAACAGCTTTCACGGTTGGAGGGTGTTTATTCCGAAAGCCGTTCTTAACATGGAGAAATAGGTGTATCAGAATTTTGGGGGAATTTTTGACACCCCTAACAGAAAACTGCGAATAAAATACGAGGGGTGTGCAATAAGTAATGCCCCTTACCCACTTCCCATACCAGTAGAGCAACGAAAATTGGCACAGTTATTAGTCTTTCTCTACAAAGGAACCAGCCAGAGTTATGCATTTCTCCCATCGTTTGATGCAGCTCTCGAGACCGTTTTTGTAGAACACCCCAAGTTGGTCCTCCAACCACGACGTGACTTCAGAAATCAAGGCTGCATCATCTGGGAAACGCTTCCCTTTCAAAAACAACTTCATGACTGGGAAGAGGTGAAAGTCAGAAGACTGTGAGCATGACCTTGCCAGTGGAGGGCTGCACCCTTGCCTTCTTTGGAGATCGTGAGTCCAAGTGCTTCCACTGCATTAACTGGGCTTTGGTCTCTGGATCATAGTGATGGACCCAGGTTTCATCCTATGTAATCAGTCTTTTGAAAAACTTTGACTCATCTTCTTGGCACATCTCCAAATTCATCCTCGAGCACTCAACGCGTTCTCGCTTCTGGAATGGTGTGAGCAACCTGGGAATCCATCTGTCAGACACCTTATGCATATGCAAATGGTCATGAATGATAGTTTCCACAGACTCTGTACTAATCTTGACATCTTGGGCTATTTACCGAATAGTAATACGCCGATCTTCCAAAATGCCAGCCTCAACTTGATGGACAGATGCCTCATTAATGGCAGAAGGGGGGGAACCAGGTTTGGGCGCTGTTTCCACAGACTTCCGGCCATGTTTGAATTCACGATGCCAGCGTTTTATAAGGTCATATGATGGGGCATTATCACCATAAGTTTCTTTCATTTCATCAAAAGTCTCCTGTGGTGTGCGTCCTTTCAAATACAAAAACCGAACACGGATCACTGCTCGACATTCAACAGGCTCCATTTCACACCTGACTCAGTTCAAACACCTGTAAAACAGAAACCACAATTAGTTCAGAGCTGTAATTTGCCACATAACTCGTAAAGATATAGGTCATTGCACATGCAAAATTTCAGCTAGATCAGACAACTGGAAGTGGATCAGTGGCATTACTTATTGCACGCCCATCGTATAAAGAAAAAACTCATAATTTCTCTTTTTAAAGTGGGTTGTTTATTTTCGTTATGGAATATACTTCCAAAATAAACTATTAAAGTTGTTTAAAAAATAATGGAAATATTATTTTTTAATTTTTAAAAAACAGTGTTTACAAAGTGCCAGCGCGCCTTCATTCAGCCATTTTTTTTTTACGTAATGAAATCAATTGAAATTTACGAGTTAAATATTTTTCAATTTTTAAACTTTAAAAATCTATCAAAATTTTTCTATTGGTTCAATTTTTACGATATTTTCAGAGTCAATGTGAAATTTTATGCTCTTTCCAATAAACCAAATATAATATTTAGACAAACGTTTTTTTTTTAATTCACCCCCCCTCCATTTTCAAATCTCTATTAAAATTTAAATAATTAATTTACTCACCAAAATTTTATAAATCACAAATTGAAGATAAAAGATCAATAAATAAAATATTCTAATTTAAAACAAAAAAAAGAAGTGTTTTTATTGAAAT
Organism: Euprymna scolopes; assembly: GCF_053919585.1. NCBI lineage: Eukaryota > Metazoa > Mollusca > Cephalopoda > Sepiida > Sepiolidae > Euprymna > Euprymna scolopes. The sequence goes on along the minus strand of NC_136511.1, from coordinate 17,748,682 downwards.
TTACCTGTAAAGTCCAAAGTGTAAAACCTTTTTTTTTTTAAACCACGTTGATTTTTTTTTTTTTAGTGGAAGCTTATGTTATCAACCAAATATCGGACGCTTACGACAATTTTTTCTATTTCATTCACATTTTTTTTAGATAATTAAAAAAAATAATTCACTCGATAAAGAAGAAATAAAATATATTAATCAAAAACACATGTATTTCATTAAGAGAATAAAAAAAAATCGGTAGAGTTGGTTTATTGTTTAACAGCAAAAACTTATAAGTGAATGTGTTCATTTTCAACTAAGGAGACCCCAAAATACTAATTTTGGTTTACAGCACACAATAGAAAGAGACATTAATCGTGACCTTTTGAAGCCACCGGAAGATAAATGCGAAGAAAATCAGAAAATTGTCTCCCTTTATTTGAACAGGGAAAAACATCTGAGTTCGCGTTTTTTTGTAATCCTTGTTTAAAAAAGTATTTTATTTAAAAAGGACATGGAATATAAGTATAAATATTGATAAATTCTTAACAATAAACAATGGAAGTACCCATTGAATAGTATTTTTTATAGGTAAGTGATTTTTTAAATTTATATATATTTTTATAATCGAACTAAGTAAAATTTTGTTGATTTTCTTTAAATCTTTTTTAAAGAAAACCGATTTAATAAAACAAATATTACATAATTTCCTATTAAACCTGTTATTTTTTTAAAATTTGGTCTTTGCTTCTTTGATTAAAAAAAATTAGGGTTTGAATTACATTTTTCAAATAGTTATAAGCTTCGAAAGACAGTATGTCTAAATATTCCAGTGTTTACCACGAATTTTTAATGGCGATTTCTGACACTGATAATGGAGAGGTTGGGGTGTTTATAATACGGTTGGGCATGACATAAAAATTTACCAATGTTTTTTTTACGGAAAATTGGGGGGGGGATTAAATTTTCCCTAGATGTGAATTTTCCCTAGATGTGAACACTTCGAAGATTGCGAATTTAGGGGACATACTTATCTCCCTTTTCTCCACTTTAAGGGCCGACATTTTGTTTTACTAAAAACACAATAACTAACCACGCGGGATCACAGAAATACCTGGATTAGGACCCAGGTGCGGAGCAAACCCTCTCAGGGCTGATGGACCCAGTAGATCTTCCCAGATCACCTGTCACTAAATCAAAGGGGAAGGAGGCCTCTCCAGTCTTGGATGACAACCTTCCTAGAGCTGGTGACACAAACAAATTACCGGTCTACAAACCTAAATTGCTTAAGGAGTAGATAGGCTCTGTCTATCGCCCGCTTCCATACTCCTTTACCTATTAGTCAGGCGCAGAGACACTATCACAGTGAATTGACAAAACACTTAGTGGTAGATCTTGTTTCTTGTCTAGGACAATGAATGTCGTTTTCCCCACTCCCACTACCACACATGTCTGTGCAATTAGATTGGGGTGACCTTCTTCTGATGGGCTGAGGGTACCGGATTGACAGTTCCTGGCTGCTGTTTCTGACTGATAGTACAGGAACCCTACCTCTTTGGTAGCACTTAGAGCGGCTGCTCCATCAATAGTTGTATAATATCGGGATGTTTGTAGTGCCATGTCGCGCATGGAAAGGGACCTTGCACTCATCCCCGATGGGCTTTCCTGAGACCACAGTCCTAGTTGAAGAAAGGTCAGCTAATGGTCTACTTGTGTTGCATGTCTGATATACCCTGCATAACCTCTTGTTCAGCTCCCCCTTACCTAACTGAAATTCTTTAAAAACATGATGACAGTACAATAAAAAAAAAAATAAGCTTAAACCAGGCCTAGGGACAAACAAATCCAATTTGCCTCCTCCCTTGAGGTTTGCATTCACTAACATCCGTGGACTTAGAACTAATTTAGCTGATGTTGAAGCATTTCTCCTAACAAATACCCCGGGTATCTTAACACTAAACGAGACTAACCTACACTCCTCCATCCCCTCTAACTACTTTAACATGCCTGGCTACCTCCCACTATGCCGTAAGGACTCTGACAGACATATGCACGGACTTGGAGTCTACATTCGTAAAACCCTCCCCCTGACTAGAGAAACAAACCTAGAAACGGACGATCAAGCCTTTATGTGCTTTAGACTAAACATACAACATAACATAAGCTACTTTTATTTTCTCTACCACTCTCCCTCGACCCAGGACTGCACCATAATAAACAAAGTCTCTGACAGCATAGACACAGCACTCTCCCTCGACACTAGCACACAAGTACATGTATTTCGTGACTTTAATGTTCACCACAAAAACTGGCTTGGATTCTCTACTCACACAGATGCAGCGGGCAGCTCAACACATAGCTTCACTATATCTCACTCCCTATCACAAATGGTTACGTTTCCAACCCGTTTCCCTGACCAGCAAGAACAACACACGTCACTTCTAGATCTGTTTCTGACATCAGTTCCCGAGGATTGTATAACAAATGCTGACCGCCCACTCGGGAATGCTGATCATGCTGTGATAATGGTCGAAATCGCCCTAAACTCTAGACCCAAAACTGAAGAGCCAGTGCTCAAAACAACGAGATATTATAAAAAGGCTGACTGGGAAGCCATCAGAGATCTTATCAGAGATGCCCCATGGGGAAATTTTTTTCTGTTCCTGCTGAACAATGCGCAAATGAGACCACTGAATGGTTCAAAACAGCAATTGAAGCACATGTTCCCATGCAGAAATTTCATAGCAAGCCCCACTCTTCCCAATGGTTTATTTCTACTTGCGCAACTGCCATTGCTCAAAGGCAGCATGCATACCACAGATTTAACCGACATAAGTCCAGTTCAAACAGACAGAAGTATATAGAAGCTAGAAGTAACGTTAAGAAAGAAATAGCGACAGCTAAGAGAGAATTTACTGAAACCACTAAAAAACGCATCGAAGCACAAAAATTAGTAACTCGTGACTTCTGGAAAATCTACAACAGTGTAGTAAATAATGGGCAATCAACAATTCCCCCACTAACCAACAATCATGAGGTTGTTTGCTCAGCAGCCGACAAGGCTAATATGCTTGCCAGCCGGTTTGCCTCAAACTCCACACTGGACCCTTCCAACCATCCCTGCCTGACTTTTCTTTGCGGACAGACGCCACACTAGACGATCTAAAAATCCTGCCTGACTTTTCTTTGCGGACAGACGCCACACTAGACGATCTAAAAATCACCCCTGCTCAGGTGCATGCTATCATAAAAAACCTTGACACTTCAAAAGCATGTGGATCTGATCTCATCCCAGCTGTGCTATTAAAAAAGTGCTCAGCTGAAGTAGCTCCAATTCTCTCCAAACTCTACAACAAATGCCTTAATGAATCATGCTTTCCGAAATTCACACGCTCAAGCAGGGATGACACTGAAGACGGTCATTGAGATCAATTATTACATGCTTCCAGCATTTCAAGCCTTCACGTGTCACAATTTTCCATCGCCACAGGACCATTTCTATAGATAAATGCCTGAGGGAGTATCTATACACAGATGATGTTACAGAGTCTTAGCTTTGTACGACAACTAAATCTCTCTCTCGATTCAAAATGTTGAGATCCAGCAACAAGCAAGAGCAAGATAGCCAGCAATAAATTAAACTGCAGACCAGCTTAATGCGGGTACTGGTCTTCCGCTTTATGGTTTTTTAAATCAAAGATTTGCTTCTCCTAGAAAGATTGCCTTCACCACGGCTTACGGGAGCCCTCTCCACACCAACACACACACACATATATAAAATATAAATATATATATATATATATGTGTGTATATACACATATATATATATATATATATATATATATAAATATACATATATATATACAAAATAAAACTAAATAAAACTCTTATATATATATATATATATATATATATATATATATATATATATATACATATATATATATATATATATATATATAAACTGAAATTTTTAAATACTTTCAAATTACAAGTTGTATAATACTGCAAAAATTAAAGTCCATATAAATATTAGTATCAATATTTATAAAACAATCCCAAGCAGATTAAAAAAAATTCAATATACGAGATTGAGCAATAAATGAAAATTCGGAATTAAATTCAGTAAATAAAAAAATCACGACAAATTTATTATTCGACAAGAAATACAAAATTATTGAAAATTAAATTTGTCATAAATGTTTTTAATTTACTGAATTTAATTCCAAATTTACATTATCTCTCTCTCTCTCTCTCTCTCTCTCTATATATATATATATATATATATATATATATATATATATATATATATATATATATATAATCAAAAAAGTTAATCAACTTTTTGTTGTTAACATCAAATGGAAAAATCATCTGAAGAATTGGTGGCAACAGGATATTTTTATGGACACATGAATCGTAAAATTGCCTTCCCACTAACGAAACAGCTGTAATGAAAAAAATCCAGGAGAAAATAAACAAAAGTTATAAAAATGAAAAAGTAAGTCTTTGAATTTCAACAAAGTTTTGCAATATATATATATATATATATATATATATATATATATATATAATGTTACAACCTCAAAACATTAATCCATAACTTAGTTCATAAGCTTTCGAAACAGTTGTTATGGACCAATGTTTTCAGGTTGTAAAATAAAAAAGAACATATTCAGCTCTACTATCGTATTGAGCACTTTTTATCTTTTTACCACTCATACTTCTAATATTTCTGCAAAAATCAAGACAGCAAAACATAAAATGATAACATCATATTGTGTATTTTCTCATGCATTACAATTGTTTCATAACCATTTGGATAATTTTAAATATTATATCATTTAAAAATATTCCAAAAACAGCTACTCTTCAGACGTCAAAATACACTAGTTATACACATATGATAAAGAGTGGGGGGAATTATTGATAGTGCTTTCAGCTAGACAGGTGTGTCTTGTGAAAGTTTGGCGAGAGGGAACCATAGACTGAAGCTCGGTCGAATGAAAAATAATGAAAATAACGATATATCAGAGACAAACTCGCAACATCTCTTCTGTGAGGTTGCAGGTTATTTTACTCCATCCTAATCTGTTTATCTTAATATTTTCATCTTGTGTTATTGAAATGACTCAGGTGTTATTTTATTGCTCACAACAATTATCTATATATTAATACGATACGGTAAATTTCATTGGTTGAGATTTAATTCCGGAATACATATTGATTCCGGAATACATATTTACGAACGCTCCAGGTGGCATTTGATTAGCGTATTCTCGCCGCTATATTTGCTTCTAATTCTATAAAATTTAAGGTTTTATCTTTCTGGGAAATGCAAAAGTTGTTAAGAAATAATTGATTTTAAGTTATTCCGTAGTAAAAAACAATAACACAAATCTCTCAACCGGCGACGCTATAAGTTTTCTTCTTTTTTTTTTTTTTACACGGTGGTCACCACTTATCAGGGCCCGGAAGCCACTCAGGGATAAGGGTTATTGCAAGTATATTATGTTAGTGTGGAGATTTGATGAAGTGTTTACTTAAGGGGGCGGTTCAATAGGAATTTGAGTTCCACAGGCGTGCAGTTCTAAGAAAGAAGCTTTGTTCATGGAATCCACGTTTTGATTTAGGCACAGATAAAGAGTGGGGGAAATTTTTCACAGTGGATTCAGCTAGACGGGTGTTTTTCGTGAAAGATTGGCGAGGGGGGACCAGAGATTGGAGTTTAGACGAGCACCTGCCATGGAAATAACGATGAAACAAGGATAGGCTCGCAACGTCTCTTCTGTGAGAGAGAGGTTGCAGGGTAGAGAAAAGGGCATCCCCACTAAGCCACGAAAATATTTTGGACAGTTCTATATTTTGTAATAATATCTACAGCAGTTATTTGTTTGTTTGTTTTTGTTTTGTTTTTTCATTGTTTTTTTTTTGTTTTTTTTGTTTTTTACATTTTTTATTGTTTGAGAGAGATAGAGAGAGAAAGAGACAGAGAAATATTTTTCCAGTTTTAATAAAAGAGCTACAAGACGTCTCCACTTACGCTGAATGCCTACATCAATATATTACACATGAAAGAGTTCGCTGTGGAATTTCCACAGGTCCCGCTAGTTAAAATTAAAATAATTTCTATTTCTCCTATTTAAGTTATTATTATTTTAGTTTCTATATGTTAAGTTGATGATTTAATAATTTCTTTATCTATTTATTGCACCATTTTAAAATCTTAATATTAAATTTAACAGTCTCTTTCCACACTTACATTTATTAAGAGTCATAAAAAATTATTAACAAGGGTCATAAAAAATTATTAAGAGTCATAAAAAATTATTAACAAGGGTTATAAAAAAGTATTAACAAGGGTCATAAAATTTATTAAGGGTCATAAAAATTAAATAATGTTTCTAAATTTTTCAGATGAGAATTAATTATTATATTCTGTAAATTTTTTCTCTTTTAAATTTATTTTAATCAGTTTTTAGCCGTGATAATAGGAATTATTATTTCTATGAAGACAGCTTTGTATAACATCTAACTTTCTGCTTAAAACTGCAAGGCTAAAAATTAAAACATAAACCAATAGCTATTACGTTATGCATGCATATTCATAATGCCGTAATTTGAGTTTCACCTGACAAATTTCATTTTTTCAATTTTCACACTTTTGCACTGATTTTCCCTGGCTAAAACCGAAACATAAAGTTTTGCATGGGTTTGAATACCTTATATATGAAGGTTCATGTCTGTAGACCAAAAACTGACAGAGGAGTTTGGTAGGCAAAATTTTTTAAACAAATATATATACGCATACATGAATATATATGGAAATAGGTTTGTGTTTACTATAAACGTTTTTACGCAAATATTACGCAAGTATAAATCATGTAGAATATCTGAATAAATACAATTATACGTAATAGTTAACTAAAGATAATTATCCGATAAGAAAACTGAAAAAAACTAATAGGGAATTAATTAAATGTTTAAAAGAATATGCAAAATAGCTAGATCATTTGCAGATGAATGCAATTAGACAAGCCATATATAACAAAGTTGTATTTTCTTTTTTAATGAATAGAAAAAAAGGTTTTTAATATGAATATGTTCGAACATGTTTTCCTTCACATATACACACCCACACGTATGCACGCTAATCTGCGCACACACACACACACACGAACGCATATACACATCCTCATACACACACTCACATTCATGCACATACACACACACACACACACCGGAGCTGTGACATCACTTCCTTTAAAGTGAAAACCAGACATGCGCACCCAGAACACTAACTCCAGTATAAAAGTCAACAAAACCTGTCAACTTCCCTTTTTTCGTCTGGACCAGCGTTCGAGCTGCTTAGTCGACGAACCGACCGCGTGCTCTAAGGTCACTCTATTTCCCCTTCGCCTGTGGTCATGTGCGCAATGCTCTACTGAGCTTAACCCTCTCTTTCTACAGGCCGGCTTGCCACTTCGCGTTTCTCTATTGCATTCCCCCTTTCCTTCCACGCGCGTAGTCGTCAACGGCCGAATGAACACGTGTACACCCAAGACTTTCATTTCTCAACAGAAAATAAACGACATGTTTATTTTATTCCAGCATCTGAGTTCTTTGTTTCCTTCATTCAATTCGTTTCATTATTTTTTCTTGTAGCGAGTTAGGGTATTTCATATCCTGGTCCGCAACAAATATCAATACACAAGAAACCCCAAATTTATAAGAGTATAGATAGATAGATAGATAGATAGATAGATAGAAGATATATATATATATATATAGATTCCACATTGGAGTTGTAGCAAAGATCGGCCATCATCCCTACATAGTTTTATATTCTAAACGTAAACCCATTAGTTTAAATAACATAAAGAATTCTATTGCATCGTACATAGATCGAATTAATCCGTGAATTTTTTTTTGCACATTGATTATTATTACAATGGCCTATATTACGTTGACATACCGGTTCCCATTGGATGACTGAAGTTAAGCAACGTTGAACCTGGTCAGTACGAAATGGGTGACCATTTGGGACTTCCAGGTGCTGTATGTGCTCTCCGCTTATCTTGCCACTGGACTCAAGCAGTGCCGATTCAGAAGAGATGTGGGTTGGTGATTGAGCAACCCTTGTCTCACAATTACACACGGAGCTGCCACTACAGGGGCTATCCTTTGTCTTCCAATATATATATATATATATATATATATATATATATATATATATATATATATATAACTACTTAATTTACTCACATAAAATTAATATACAAAATTATAGATTTATGCGTCAACTTTAAGTATTTACTTCAAAAGTGCTCAATACGTAAGTAGAGCTAGTTAGTAGGTTATAAAATGTATATGGCGATTAAGCTACACTGAATATTTCGCGTTTCATCCACTCTAGGATTCTTCAGGCTTATGCGCATAAGCCTGAAGAATCCTAGAGTGGATGAAACGTGGAATATTCAGTGTAGCTTAATCGCCATATACATTTTATTACCATATATATATATATATATATATATATATATATATATATATATATATATATATATATATACATTTTATAACTTACTATATATATATATATATATATATACTAGTCTGGGTGCCCGGCATTGCCCGGGTATTTGGAGGTAGGTGCATGTTGAGTAAAAAAAAAAAAGTGGTAGTAGGCAGGCGGGCTCGAACCTGTACCGCGAAGGAGGAAAAGAATGTGAAGAAAAGAAGAGAGTAAATTCAATGAGTTGGTAATTAATTTTTGCTCGGGTGGAGGATATTGGCACAAGGACGAAATAAAAAAAAAAGATAAAGAGGGAGGTGGGATCGAACTCGAAAACATAGGGTAATAAGTCTTCCTCACTAACCATTAGGCCAAAGAGGATAGCGAATTCGATGAGTTGGTGATTAACTTAAAAATCATAGAAGTCGCCATGCATGCGCAGAAATGAATGTTGCTTTTAAATCTGGCCGGGGGCCAGATAAGGTTCCCACTTTCTGTCGTGGTATTTATTTGCTTCCCCATGAAAGCAAATTAGACATAAGGTCATTTGTAATGTGGGGGGAAAACCAGCTCCCCCCTAAAAAGGGACATTCTGGCAGTATCCCCAAAAAATAGTAATTGTCTTAGTATGAAGGGTCTGCCCTACATTGACCGAGGACCAATTAGTGAAACATCAGCCACTTCCTGCTTTTCTGAACAGTTTTGCTTTTACGTAAAAATCAAACAAACACCCAAGACAAAGCTACGGTGGGAACTTTGTTTAACTCGATCAAAAAAAGGAAAGATAGGATGTCCGTTTGCGAATGTGAGATATTACGACCTGGGAAGTATGCAAAAACTTCTCAGGAAATTTAAACGACGCAACAGTTGAGGGTAAAGAAATGAATGTTTTTAGCCTATTTTTCGATATTTGTCATCCGAAGGGTCGAGCTTCAAAACAATAGTGATCTCATGAAAATCCGTCGCCTCTGTCAAAAGTCTTAGGCAGACATGATGATTGCAACGTCTTGTCAGAGGAGTGCCACTTCCTCAGATACGAGCCCAAAAATGACTTCCATCGCCACAGGACCATTTTAATAGACAAATGCGTGAGGGAGTATCTATACACAGATGATGTTACAGAGTCTTAGCTTTGTACGACAGCTAAGTCTCTCTCTCGGTTCAAAATATTGAGATCCAGCAACAAGCAAGAGCAAGATAGCCAGCAACAAGTTAAACTGCAGACCAGCTTAATACGGGTACTGGTCTTAGGCAGACATATAAACATACATACATACATACATGATGGCAGCAAATTCGTTTTCGAACATTACCATTATTTGATATAGCACAAAAAAAAAAAAATACACAGAAACACAAAAACATTCAATGATGGGCCACACGAAGGTGGCTTTTAAGCCCTGCCAAACTCTGGCATTCTTTGGCACACATTGTGCAGACATGTGCGCCATTAGAGCACGTTCTTGATGGTCACTTCTATGCCGCTTCAAACTACCTGCTATTTTGTATGTCCGCCCACAGTTGACACAGGTTAGATCTGGCAACACAAGACTGTTTTGTGGCCCACTGCGCCGATGAGTAGTCTGTTTTGTGGCCCACTGCGCCGATGAGTAGTCTGTTTTGTGGCCCACTGCGCCGATGAGTAGTCTGTTTTCTGGCCCACTGCGCCGATGAGTAGTTTGTTTTGTGGCCCACTGCGCCGATGAGTAGTCTTATCAGCCCAGCTCTGCTCAGACATAATCTTCTGCACACCTCACACTCCAGACCAATTTGGTGCCCCCGCCCATCCACTGCTCCTTTCACCTTCCCTTTCCGGATATCACATGTCAGTCGCTTATACAGGGTTCGATCTGCCTCAAACTTGTCCACACCTCCCCGCAAGATCCTTCCCCACTCTCCATGATCCAAAGCAAGATTCTCCCAGGTTCTTTCATCTATCTCACATTTTTTAAAGTGGACCTCAAACAATCTTTGAATCTCATTTTAGGCTTTTGAGCCAACGTCTTCCCTTGGCGAGCTCGCCACAAAGGAGTTGTTTGGGAAGTCGACTGTCTAACATCCTCACATACATACATACATGATGATTGCAACGTCTTGTCAGACGAGTGCCACTCCCTCAGACACTAAAAAGTCCATAAGCCAAAAAATGACTTCCATTGCCACGGGACTATTTTAATAGACAAATGCCTGAGGGAGTATCTATACACAGATGATGTTACAGAGTCCTAGCCAAAGTTGCCTTCACCACGGCTTACGGGAGCCCTCTCCACCCCAACACACACACACACACACACACACACACACACATATATACACACAAACACACATGGTGCTCATTGGCCGTTGACCCCGAAAAAGGGTTCATTCGCGCTTTGGAAGGTCTTGCTTTTAATCCTTCAGGGAGACTAGCCACTCTCCTCACCAAACAAGTCTGGTGGGGGAACCAGTTTAGTCGCCGGTGACCCGACCATGAGGCAGGTAGCACTGGGTTACATGGTACCAGTAGCATATGACATGACTGACATACACATACATACAAACATACATACATGCATAGATACATTTAAACAGACAGGTGAGATTTATATTACAGATGGCTCTTTCAGTCTTTGACAGACTATGGATACCCCCCCGTAGGGGTGCCTGTGCATGAAATTTTTGTGGTAGGAGGTGCGCAATCTCCAACCACACCTCTCTCCTGAGTCGACATTGTTAAATACCAGTGGCAAGTGAAGTTTATGCTCAGGATGACTGGAAACAAATGCCGAGATAAGTGGAGAGCACATACAGCGCCTAGATTTCCCAAATGGTCACCACATCTGGTACTAACCAGGCTCAACGTTGCTTAACTTCGGTGATCTGACGAGAACCAGTGTGTCAACGCGATTATGCCGTATATATATATATATATATACTAGCTGAAAAATTCCATATACGGCAGCTATCTTTTCTTGTTTTTCCGCCCACGCATTAGTGGTTGGCTATCATTGGTTTAAATTTGAATGTGTCAGGTGATTGACTTGGCGCGCTTTGTATCATGCTTTCTTTTTCAGTCTAGACAAAGATCGGCATCGGGATAGACTCAAAAACACAGCGGCTCCCACTGGAGGGAGCTAAGACAAGTCCTTCATGAACACCAAACAGTTGGTGAACGAAGGACCACATCTCTACAAGCAGAGCCAACTTATCTATCCAAATTAAGGATGACATTCAAGAGCTGTTCTGCATGTTTATTTTCCAAACATTGGATCTTATCTCAATTTATCTTGAATCCCAAGGGGCTCACATTATGCCTAATTATAGGCGCCATCACTCCCGCCGAGTTTAATATGAACATTCATGGATCCTTACGAGGAACAACGAACTAACATTCCAACAATAGGAATTCAAACTAAAGGCTCCATGCGTAGGGGGACAAATCGAGCCACCATTTTGCAAAAGGACAATACCAGGACCAATAAACTTTCATTGCTGTTATATTTGAATAAATTTGGAGTTTGAAAAGGTATGGCTTTCGTATTTGTGGATTCTTTTGCCTCTGCAGGGAGGAAATTGAGATGTGAGAAATAAAATTCTTACACTATAAAATAAAAGTTTCTAATTAGGATAATGCAATACTCTTCTGTAAAAAGAATATATATAAATTATGAAAGTATATTTATGGCAATCAAGCTACACTGACGTTTTTTTATGTGGTTTAATTGCCATATGTACTTTCATGACTTACTAACTAGCTCTACTTGTGTATTGAGCACTGCTGGAGTAAATACTGAAATCAACGCAGGTTTTATCCCAACAGTTACATTCATACCCTCGTTTTTATTATTAGTCACTCACTAGGAGTTTTCACACTGGTTAACATCAACGGTTTCTCTTTCAGAACATCCTGTGGTGTTCCCTGGAGTCTGAGTGATAACAAGTCTCCCCAGATTTCTAGTACTCACCAACTCTTTCGATAACCTTTGCAAATTAGTTTGCGTTATCGCAATAACTGTTTACTGTTGATTTCTCGTTGGTAACGACTATTGGTCTTTACTGGAATTTGGATGGCAATAAGTTTTCTCAAGGTCCCAGTCTTCTTTGCACCCATCCAGTAGAGGTTGCATTAGTGCTTTCTCTCCGTGGTCTGTCCTTCTTCCTTGGTATTGCTCGTCACTGAGTAGATGGTTTTTCATGAGAGGCTGTACAACTTCTAAATTAAACACAGATTGAAACAATGTGCTCATGAGGCACAAGATACTGATCGGTCTGCTCTGATATACAAAAAAATCTATCTTGATTATTTTTAAATACTCAAGATATAGCAGATTGGCGAAGTTTTCCTAGATTGTGGCAATCATTATTACTTCAAGCCACAATTGAACAGATATGAGTTTCGGCTGCAGTTTTTTAAGCAACACGATTTAAATGTTGTCAGGAGAAATTGTATTAAGATTCTTGTTTGGCAACAACCCGGGCAGACACATATGGACATCGTTTAAAGCGTTTACAGTTGAAGGGAGAAAAACAGGGGGCAGATTGCTTTGATTAAAAATAGTGGAACATGATTCAAATTCTTCTCCAAACTTTAGCTTCATCGGATACTGCAAAGACCATACTAAAGTTAGCCGGTTTACTCTTTTTCATTTTGACCCCTTAGCAGCTATTTTTACCAAATCAGAAGTGTGCTACAGGTCTAAATATGCTATGTATAAAATTCAATTCTGCAGACCAAATATTCTGAAAGGAGTTTAGTAGAGACTTTTTGCACACACACCGACAAGGTAACAAGGTCTTGAGTAATTCATTATGGTTAAGATAACATTTTTTTTTCTATTACAATTTGATACAAGCAAACTTAACAATTTCATAATTTGAATTGTCTAAAATAAAGACTGACATTTTTAATCAATTATAAACGTTAACATCTTTATAATAGAGAATGAATGTTTTTTAATTGTCTTATGGGCAATCTCAACAACCCTGTTCATTCATGTTTTTTATTTTACTATAATTATAGAGAGTAAATGGAATAGTATGTCACTCAGTCTCATTGGTAACTAAGGAAATTGTTCTTCATGTTATGGAGAAGTAAGCAAAGAAACAATGAAGCAAATTAAGGGCCAGTACGTTATTCCAAATAAAATAAAGATGAGATAACTAAAGTATAGGGACTATGTGGGACTAGTTATTAGGCAGTAGATAAGATGCAAGGGAAGTTAAATGGTTTCAAAGTTATTATATTTGTATTTCGTTTTATGTTTGCATTGGAAAATCAATTCGCTTCTAGTATTAAGTAAATTAATATTTTGTGGGGAAGTTATTATTCTAACTGACTAAGATAAGCACAGGTGACAGAGTTTGGATCCTGGGTATAGGACTTGGATTTACTGATAATTGTCCATTTAATTGAGAAAGGGGTGTTCTTAGATTTACATTTTTTTAATAAAGTCATCTTATTGTGAACCGATAGAAGATTTTATTCGGGAGGTGTGGAGGGGATAATCTCGATTACAGTCCAAGAATAAATCAAATCCTTATGTATGCAATTGTTGTCAAGAAGGCATTCACACTTACTCTGGCAATTACATATAGGTTTAGTGTCTAATAGGAAAGGGATTGCTTTGGCTTCTTTGATTTTTCTTTTTAGGTACTTGAGCAGAGAAAGTACCAAGCTATATTTAGTAGTCAAATTCAAGTTTTATATCTTTTGTTTATTAAATTGAACGTACAGAATAGATACCTTGCTATCTCGTTGTGAAAAATATATTTCTAAATAATGTGATTATTTCAGCATGGTACCTTCTCAGTGTAAGTACCTTTCTCTTTGATTTTAAATAAAAAAAACTCGACATAGACATGTTGTTTTCTTTATAAGTCAAACGGAAATAATAATAACATTAATAATAATAATAATAAAATAATGATAATAAAAATAATATTAATAAAAATAAAAAATAATAATAATGATAATAATAATAAACATAATAATAAAATAATAATAATAATAAATATAATAAAAATAGCAATAATAATAATCATAAATAATAATAATAAAAACAATAAAAAAAATAATAATAGAATAATAAAAATAATATTAATAAAAATAAATAATAATAATGATAATAATGCTAAACATAATAATAAAATAATCATAAATAATAATAATAATAAAACAATAAAAATAATAATAATAAAATAATAATAACAATAAAAATAATAACATAATAATGAAAATAACAATAAAAATAATGAAAATAATAAAATAATGTAAAACTAATAATAATAATAATAAAAATAATAATAATAATAATAATAATAATAAAAGAAAGATAATAATAACACCCCCCTCTAACCCTTACCCTCTACTGACCAACGACCTGGCATTTAACTCAAGACAGGAGTTCATAGAGGGAAGGGATTAGCACACTCGTGACAGAAAACTCTTTTAAAGAAACCAACGAAATGTAAGTTTATGTCTTTTTTTAAAAAACAACAACAAAAAAGTTAAATGTTAGTTCGAATTTATAACAGAAACCAGACTTTTTACCGATATTGACGTAGAAATTGGCCTCATCTTTCAACGAGGGAATTAAATACTACCAAAGCGACGGGGAAAATTGTCTTCCTCCTCTTTTCCCATACAACATTTCCAGCGGCTAACCAGTATGGTGTAAGGTTGACCTATCTTCAAACACCCTCTTTCAGAGCATTACTTTCGACTTTTACTTAGTTAAATTTTTATTTATTTATTTTTTTATGTCCCATATGTATGTGTGATAGTGCACGATACCTCTTGGATACATGGGAGCTTTACACTATCCCTGCAGCAGAACCACAGGTAAAACAATTCTGGGCTCGGTGTTGCCACAAACACCAAAACATGAAAAATGTAAATTACAAATAATCCAAACTGTGGGACCCAGAAGAAAGATCTGGGTGTCATGATCGGCAGGTAGCCAGCATGGGGACCCGGTCGTCATCCTGCGAATGTTGGCCAACTTTCTAGTTTCAGAAACTCAAATAACATGGATGCTGAACAGGTAAGTATAACCTCTAATTTCAGGGAACAAAATGATACCGAACAAACACAGCACGGCCATGATAACCATCAAAAGGAAAAAAACGAAGAACGAAATGGACAACAAAAGAGAATAGACTCGTAATGGAATGCTATTATAGAAGTCATCCTAAATATAGATATGGAGGTTATTGGAAACGAATGAAAGAACTATGGGACTTATCCAGTGACTTCCATATGACAGAACACAGAATTGCGGACCAAGCAAGACTGATACTCAAGAAAGGTTGGCTCTCTAAACTAGAACTAACAGAAATTCAGCGAAAAATAAATGATGAAACTGAACAAGAAGCATCCCCCAACGGAACCGCATGTAGAGCAACCCCACAAGTTGAAGCCCCACAAGTAAAAACACCAAAGGCCGAGGACCAACAAAGAATGAAGTCTACAAATGTGGAAACCAAGAACAATGAAACAGAACTGACAGAGAATGAAGCAAATGAAATAAATAAAATAATACAGCTGATGAACGAGGAAAAAACAAAGCTCCCATCGTTAAGGAACCAAGAGCAGAAGAAATTAAAAACAGAAACAGAGAAGGTTAACAAACTCCTCCCACATATCCCAACAAATACAATCACAGACTTAAACAACCTGATTTACGCAGGCGCCAAAATGGTAAGTATGAAACTTAAATCAGAAAAAGAACCGGGGACAAGTGGACTGACAAAACCTGGATGGGAAATAAGACTAGAAACTCAAATACACAAACATAAAAAAGAAACCAAAATGATCAACAGGAAGAAAGCAATGTGGAGAAAACGGAATATTGGAAATGTAACTGACAGGGAGAGGCTAAACAAGAAATATGAAGAATACAATTGAAATACAAATACAATTGTATTTGATCCAACCCTAGCTCTTGATGATGAAGGAACGAGATCAAAACTTGTATCATGTAGAAACCATACTTTTATCAGTTCAGTATGTTCAACACTAGGACACTGAATCCACTGTCTCGTGTTAACGAACTTATGAACAATGCAAAGGACTGAAACATCGATATCATTACCATTCAAGAACATTGTTTCTTCCATCCTGACATTGAATACCACAAGATAGAAGACTATCTAGTCACCATTTCTTGTGTAAAAAATTCAGTCAACTCATCTGTAGGGATGTAGGCATTCTGCTTTCATCGGAAGCTATGGAACTCTGGAACTGTTATTATTGTTGTTGTTGTTGTTGTTATTATTATTTTTGTTGTTATTATTGTTGTTGTTATTATTGTTGTTGTTATTATTATTCTTATTATTCATTATTGTTGTTATTATTGTAGTATTAGGAATCCCAGCTTAATTGCTATTTAGGTAGTTTTAGAAATAGTAGTTATGTAAGCATATTTCATTTCCCATCAGCGAGTTGGCAGGGTAACAAAAGGTTAGGTTCAACAGGTATCAACCTAGAGAGAATGCACCAGAAATTAGGGGTGACACGGGAATTGTGGTCGTAGGCTTCCGGTTGACGACCACATGGAGAGAGTTGGTTTTGGGCTGCAGATGAAGCAGACGAGAAATTAGAGTCTCTCCTCGACAACCAGGGTTCAGATATAGGCTTGCCTTGAATAAACAATTGAAGCTTCGAATCCCATCTTGTGTTCTTTAATGCCTCTGTCTGCAGCAGTAAGTACCACTCCCCACAAGATGGCAGACCAGCGACCAGAAGATATCATCCACTGGCTAAGGCAAGCAGGTATGTACGATTATACATTTGCACATACATGTCTTGGACCCGTCCAAGGCAAAAGAACTGTGTAAGGATAGAAGGCACACACACACACACACACACACACACACACACATGTATAACAGTAAACTGCACTTAACATACGCACACACATACATAAGAGCATACACACACACACGTATATAAGTAAGAACGTTGAAAAGAACACACAAACACTTAAACGTGGTAGTAAACGTAAAAGAAATAAACGAAATAGTAAAGTGAACAAATAAATAGGACGAAAAAAACCTTTCATGTAACATTATTATGCAATCTTGTTAAAAAAAAGCGACCGTCATAGAGGTCAGTGTACCCAATGATACAGGGCTTAACAGAGATGAGAGGGAAAAGATAACAAAGTATCAAGGACTTATGTATGATATGAAACGAAATTGGAAATTAAAAGACGTTTCAATTATACTAGTCATCATAGGAGCAACTGGACTTATGAAAAAGAACTTTAAAAAGTACATAGCAAGCATACCCGGTGAACCAAGTGCAAGTGAAATACAAACGATTGCACTGAAAGGGACAGCTAGAATCCTGAAAAGATCTCTTGGTTGGACTCACTAAAATAGGGGTAAATGTCAGACATCTGGTTGGATGTCCCATCCCCTAGAAGAAAAAGTTTAAGAAAAATGAAAAAAAAAAAAATTAAAAAGTGCCCTCTTTCTACTGTCAAGAACAGATTAAAGGAATTTAATTTGCGAGGATATGTTGCAAGACACAAGCCAATGATTTCTGTAAAGAACTGAAAGTGCCGTCTGGACTTCGTCAGATGCAATGAAGATTATGACTCTTCATATTGGTCAAAAGTGTTTTTAGCGATAAAAGCAAGTTCAACAGGCTAGGTAGTGGCGATAGGCAATACATCCGTTGGAAGAAAGACAAAAAATTTAATCCTAAGTGCTCAGTTGCAACACTGCAAGGTGGTGGAGGCTCAGTTTTGTTGTGGGGCATTATGAGTACCAGTCCAGAGCCTATAGTTCGCTTGCAAGGTCGGATTAATTCGACCAAGTACATTAATATATTGACTAAGCATTTTCTACCCTACTTTGGTTGGAATTTGGATGATAATCCCATCTTCATGCAGGATAATGCTCCCATTCACACAGCTGGCAATGTCAAGCGGTTTCTAGAAGAGCATGATATTCCATGTTTGGATTGGCCTGCACAATCTCCAGACCTCAATCCTATCGAAAACATATAGAATTACATCAAGCAACAGCTACGCAATGATAAAATTTCAAATTTGGAAGAACTTTGGACAAAAATTAAAGAAAAGTGGGATGCCCTTTCCCCAGAGTATTGCTGCAGTCTAATTCAAGGAATTCCCAAAAGATTGCAGGCTGTCAAATTGTAGAAGGGCTATGCTACTAAATATTAACTAGTTCATTGTGTTCCTGTTGTATTTGTGTTGCATTAATGTCCTAAAGTTACATTTAAATAACAATTTTCCATTGTGCGGACTTTCTTTTTGCCTCCTCAATTTGAAGTTATTTTTTTAAATTAACGTGAACACTAGAATATTTCCATTAACAGTCAAATATGAACAGGTAAAATTATAGAGGAATAAAAGGCGAATCAAATGAGGTATAGTTTGTTTAAACAGTTACATTAAATTTAGCTTAAATTTGCAGTTTTTGAAAAAATTCCAAGTGCGGACTTTCTTTTTGCCGCCTGTGTATGTATACATTAAGATTCTAAAATAAATGGCAATTAGGCAGAATCTTCCATGTTTCATCCCTTAGGAAATGGTAAAGCTAACATGCATAGATTTTGTGTTACTTATTGTTTTTATCCACATGCTGTTTAGTTCAGCTAGTTAGCCATCGTTGGACGTACCTGGCTCTTATATAGATAGAGAATTGCATCAGCAGTGAGATATCTACCGGATCGATAGAAAGATCCCACCATTTTTCCAGCGGCCTTGGCAACAGATTTGATATACGTGTTCCATTTAAGATCAGGAGTAATGGTCAAGTCCAGAAGCTTGTCAAAAGTTGAGGCCTCCTGAAGACGAGAGCCATTCATTTCAATTGATGCCAGATGTGGATCAGAATGTTGATGTAAAGAGAGAAGCTTAGTTTTAGATGCATTAAAAGTAACCAGCCACTCCTTTCCCCATTGTACTACGTGCTCAAGATCAGAGGAGAGAGAATCGGAGAGAACTTGGTCGTTTACTGTCTTAGATGTGCTACCATAAATGGTAGTGTCGTCAGTAATATATAAATTCTGAAAGTACATTATTATTATTACTTGAATCATTTGATTAATGAGAATACAACATTATCGTGAGTTCTGGATGTTTTATTTTATTTTTATGCGAATTAAATTAAAGGGTTACAATTAGGATTCGGTTCTGGAGTTTGGGAAGGAGTGAGTCGCTCGCTCGACAACAGCACGTTTCTGTCTTCTTCTTTTCCAATCGACCACACCTGGCCTCTCGCAACCAATGTCTCACCGCACAATCTGAACGTCAGCAACAAAAATACTTTAAGAGAAGATGTTCACGACTCTTTTCTTTTTGTGCCCCCCAGGGAATTTTTCTCAGATTTTATATCCTCCTATCTAGAAAAAAAAAGGAAGAGACAGGAAAAAAAAAAATAGCTTCTCCCATCATGCCCTGCCTTCCCAAGATGCCCTTCGTATATATAAATGAGCTAGCCATCCTTTCCTTCTTCTTTCCCAAAGAGCAATGCAGATATGCCTGGTACGTCTTTTTTTTTTTTCACCTTTCGCATATACCCCACAATGACGGATGTGCCTCGATGGGAGTTAAAAACCATAAATTTATCGAAATTTATTGCAATTAATATCACTTTATTTACACACCACATTTTACCATTACACAAAAAAAAATCTTTCTTTCACAATTTGAAAAAGAAAAATGTTATCACAATTTTTCAAAAATAGTCTTTAGAGAAATTCCTCGAGTTTCATAGGACATGAGCAACTCGTAAAAAATATTAAAAAAAATTTTTTTGCTTGATTTTTTTTTTCTTCAACTTGGCGTCAATTGTTTGAGTTCTTCCGAGTCCGTCTGATCAACTAATAATTCTGGCGTCACAAGCTTGTCTGCAGTTGTTAATTTCTTGCACACTCGGATGTTGTCAAGGATATTTTCCAAAGTCCAGAATTTCCGCAGCAGGACATGTTCCAATTCGAAATGACCGTGACGGATACGACGTATCTGCGTGCACATAGCTGTTGACTTTAAGACGATCCCAAGGTCGTGCAAAAGTAGCATCAAATATGACATGTTTTCATTTAAACTGTGAACTTCTGCAAAAAAAAAAAAAAAAAAAAACTTTTCATTTAAACTGTGAACTTCTGAAAAAAAAAAAAAACAAACTTTTCATTTAAACTGTGAACTTCTGAAAAAAAAAAAAAAAAAAAAAAAAAGAAAAAGATTGTTAGTGACAGTTCGAGATCTCTTTTTTTTTTTTTTTTTTCTAACTCACGTTCACCCCTAACAAGGTATATCACCACTTGGTTGGTTTGGTTGGTTGTTTTCGTTTTACGGCATATCAACCCTTTTCGGGTTATTTAATGCCGAATCCAAAGATTTTGAAGAAAAATTTTTTTAATAGAATATATTTGTTGTTTTCAAGTCGGTTTCTATTTAACCCATAGTTGGGACCCTAACAGATACTACCACTCCGGGTCAGAGTGGACCTGGGAGCAATGGTAATTAAAGGGTGGCTCCACACTCCCCAAAGCCCACAAGCTGGGGCCTCACCACTGGATATAGTTCAAGGTCATATCCAGGACCCCCATTGAGGGACTTTTACCCTCTGCAGGGGGGCAGTCGACGTATTCTAATGCTCCACCGACAGGGCCATATCACCACTTGGACATAAAGAATATTTGGAACAATAACTAGGGAAGATTAACAAGTTGTTGGTTTACCTTACATTTAAACTTCTGCATATCAGTACAGTCAGGCAAGCAGGCAGCAGGAAGGGAATTCCAAAGTCTAGCTGTTCGAGGGAAGAAACTATTAGAGTAGAAAGATTTCTGACAGTCAGGGACCTCAACAGTGAAGGGGTGTGATTTTGTTGCTAGGCGGGTTTGTCTGGGATATGTATGTTGAGGGGGGCACAAGTGCAACGAGTTCATCAGAGCACATCAAAATAATTGTATTTAGCCGTCATTGGCCCGGGTGAGACATCAAAAAATTTTTTTTTTGCTACATACTCATGACCAAACGAAAATATCATATTCCAAAAATCATGATGAAAATTTATTCAAGCTATGAAATTTACGTTTGAAAACAAATGATATAATCCAAAAGGGAGAGAACTCTTGTTGAAATAAGGGTGCTTAAGATACAGATCGATTTTTTTTAATGTGCCATTTTAAACAAAAACAATATTATGTACTAAACTGTCATGCCGAAAATAGTAATATATCCCAAAATGATGAAAAGTCATTGAGTAGAAAGTTATTTCTAGTTAAAAGTAATTTTTATGGAAAATTGGGTAAAATCGCATTTTTATTAGATGTTATAAAATAGTTCTGAGTTTCTTACTACAACACCTACACATACTCAGGCACCCATGATACTGTTGTTTTGAGCTTCCACCGGAGGTCCTACTACACCACCTAAACACCCAGGCAATGTCAGGCACCACCACTAGTCTTAAAATAAAACTACTTGATTAATTTATGCGATTTTTGGAATACGATATTTTCGCTTGATCATGGATATGTACACTGCACAGATTTTTCTTTGTTTTTTAACAGGGACATGGTTGAATAATGACTTGCTGCCAATATATATATATATATATATATATATATATATATATATATATATATATATATATATATATATAGCCTGACGAATCCTATAGCGGATGAAACGCAGAATATTCAGTGTAGCGTAATCGCCATATATATTTTATAAATTACTAACTAGCTCTACCTACGTATTGAGCACTTTTGAAGTAAATACTTAAAGTTTACACATAAATCTATACTTTCGTATATTAAATTTATGTGAGTAAATGAAGTAGTTATATATATATATATATATATTGGCAGCAAGTCATTATTCAACCATGTCTGATTGAACACAACAGTTATTCTTTCTTTCTGATTTTTCTGGATATCTTTCCCATTCGCCAAGCGGTCTTTTTTTTTTATTTCAGCTGGCATGTTGTATAAAATGGCACCCAAAATTTGTTGTTCAGCCATATTCTTCTCAAATGATTTCTATCGGTGCATCCGATTATCTTCAAGAGCGATTGTTGTTGTTGTCGTTTTCTTTTTCTTTTCCCTTGAGGCTTGGTGTATTTATAGTTTTTTTTTTTTATATCGGTTATAAAGGTGGGTGCAAGTTGGTTAGGGGAGAATTATTTTTATTTTTAATTTTGATTTTCTTATTTTATAGTATATTTATTTAATTTCTTGTTAGCTATTAAATACTGTTAGTATATTTGTGCCAGTATTAAATGAGATCCGGTTTAAAAGGAGCTATAGTTTTTTGATAAGTATGGCTTCTAGTAATTTTAGTCTTCATGTGCAATTGTTAAGATAATCGAATTATAGTATTGTTAGTTTAGATATTTCTAATGTCGGACAACTGTAGGTTTTTATCATGGGATGTTAGGTATTGTTTTATGGCACTATTGTCAGCTAAACGATAGGTTAAAACTAGTATAGCAGATCTTTTATGCAATCATTTTTTGTAATTTTTGTTAATTTTTATTAATTTCAACATGACACACAAATATGTAGTAGTGTTTTAACTTAAAATGCATTAGTTTGATTTCTTTTTTTAATACTCATTTATAATAAGCGTCACATTTTTTAGGGAGGGTGGTGGTGGTGGTGGTGGTGGGGAGAGAAACTAGCCACTGACTGAAACAATAGAAAGTAGAAAGGCTTACCGAGAGTAAATTCAGGCAGGTTAAAATCAATGCACCGCACGCCATAAAGGATAGGGACAGACGAGTTCTCCATTGGACGGATCAAACCCTGACTGGCCAACTCATACGCCTCTTGGCTCTGTGAATCAATTTGGGCATGCCTACAAGCAAAAAACAAACAAAATTATAAACAACTAGCGAGGGGTACCCGGCGTTGCCCGGGTGTTTGTAGGTGTGTGTGAAAAAAAAAACAGGCGCCCGTGAAAAAAAAACGAAGCCTTGACGACGCGCAGTTGGAAAATAGTAAAGTGTGAAAAAAAAAACAGGTGCGCGTTTTTAATTGACGTGACGGCGATAGGTATTCAGCAGTTAGTATTTTGTGCGGGACAGTTTCTAATGAGGTCAATAAAAACCCGCTCCCTCGTCTCGAAATGAAAGCTACCGTCTGATATGATGAAGTCGACATTGAACAAACGTTACTTAGCTCTCTAGAGACCACTGGCTCTGGGCCTGTGATTAAAGTCGAGTTTTGCTTTTTGTTTATACCGAAAACCGAATGTAACGCGTGCCGATGCGTGAAATGTCGAATAATTAACGTTTGAAAGTCAATAAAATTAAATAGACAGGCGAGCTCCGTTGTTAAGTGTGAAATACTACAATTTATAGATGATATAAAAAGTTTTAAGAAGTTGTGAAGCGAGCGAGCGCTTCTCTGAAAGAAGCCTTTTGTGGACATCGAGAAAAAGCGTACATACATACATACATACATTTTCGCTTTTATATTTATAGATATTTTTAAGAATTCCCATTGACATAATTTCGTAACATAGCTGTTACGCTTAAACCATGTTCATCACTGTGCAAACCTCTCTTAGACCCTCACGCTGCTTTTTTGAGACAGGAGCCATTCATATCAGTTGTGGCCAAGTGGGGATCAGAGCATTGGGGTGAAAAGATAGAAGCTTGGTTTTGGATGCGTTAAAATTAACCAACCACCTTTTTCCCCATTGCATCATGTGCTCAAGGTCGGAGAAGATTAACTCAAAGAGATCTTGGTCTTTGTCTGTAGTGGAGAATACTTCCACCATGACAGTCTTCAGAGAGTTGACTGTGTTGTGAGTGTCCCAGTAGAAGTAGTCAAGGGGGTTGCAGTCAGCTGAGACATCTTTTAGCAGGATTCTGCTCTTACATGCAAGGCCAAGACAGCCTAGTTACAGCATTGTGGCTGTCCTTCTCACCCGACTGCAACATCCTTAACTATTTCTACTGGGGTGCACACAACATGATCGACTCTCTGAAGACTGCCATGGTGGAAGTATTCATCACTACAGACAAGGACATGGTCACCAAAGTGTATGACTCATTCCAAGCCTATCTTGGGATGGTTATCTCCACAGGTAGCGGTTACACTGAAAACTGACGTAGTATGTAAGTAACTGTTGCTAAATAAACTGTTGGGTCTCTTCAGATATGAATTTTGTTTTTGTCACCGATTTTGTTTTCTTATTGTCAAGTGTCAGCTTTGTCTGCAACACCCTGTACATGTTGTATAGCCCTGTATATACGTGTGTCTTGTACGCGTGTGGGGTTGTGCATCATCTAGGTTATAATGTTACTTTTTTATTGTACGTATGGGTTCGTGTCACTCTAATGTTTAATAAACTAAAATCTAAAATGTATATGTTATAAACTTGTGTGTATATAACGTGTTCATACTTAGGTAAGCACGCCTGTGGAACTGTGCCATCTGCCTGCTTTCCTCCTGACTACAACCTTGGATGTCTTCAACGTAAACAAATTCCTGATGAACCACCCCCTTAAGTAGACACTTTAAATATCCATACTAACGTACTGTACTTACAATAACCCTTATCCCTGAGTGGCTTCTGGGCCTTGATAAGTGGTGACCACCTTGTAAAAAAAAAAATAAAAATAAAAAGCAGGTGTATATACATATTAGTGATAGGACGATTCCATTATTTTTCCTGATTCCGATACAATTATCGATTCCGTACTAAATTCCCGATTCCGATTCTTTATAAATCTCTAAGTATTTAACTATAGAAGTTTTATTTTATCCCGGTTATTGTAAAAACTCATCTGTAATGTGCCTATATTTTCTATAACGTAAAAATACGCTTGTGAGGGAGTGATCTAGAGATTTTAGTCTCACTGGAAGTTTAAATCAATAAATATTTATTATTTTTTATTACTACAAGCAGTGGAAGATGTTTCTTAAACCAAAATCAAATAAAAAAAGATAATTTAAGGAATCAGTTTTGGCATCGGAAAATATGCTCAAGTTTTTCCGATTCTGATACCTCACAAAGCTCTGATTTTTCCGATTCCAGATTCCGATTTATCATCCCAAAATTAATATACATATTCAATTATACAGTTCATAAATGAGACAATACATTTTAGATATGGTTCTTTAGCAACACGACAAATAAACATCCTTGTTTGCTTGGTACACCAGACAAGGTAGACATACCTTCTTGTATAGTTTTTTTTCTGGTGGTTGTTTTTTTGTCATGAAATCCTATAATCGAAGACACTTTTCACAAAGGGAAAACCCATAACAAGTTATATTTTTATATGGTCTTTCTTTGTTTTTATGTTACATGATAAGGGCTGTCCCCTTTTCATGTAAGTATAAAAATAGAGAGATTAGTTAAAATGAAAATGAAATAGCATAGACGAAATAAACCATCAAGTGTTTTTTGTAAAACTCATCTTGTCTTATGATTCTTACAAAAAAGGTAAAGTGAAATTGTATTATATATTTGTGTTATAAAATGTCTTTTCATACACATCTCGACTTCTCATATTACAATGTGAATCTATATCATGTCTACACAATGTCCGAACTGTCTGAACACTATCCCTTCACTCCAAGATCTTTCTTCTTCTTCCATTCAACACAATTAAGGAATGAACTTTTAATATATAAGAATCTCTCTAAGATACAACAAGATCCCTCTCTAGAACTCTTACAACACATCTCTCACTAAGAAAAGCATCACTTATAATAAGACTCTTCTAAGACTGCGCGTGTAATAAGACTCTCAATGAAACCCCTATATAACATTTATAGATGATCCCATTTCTCTACATTTTTTCTGATATGTCCACTGGAATGCTTCTGTGGACTTCCCCGTCCGTTCTCTCAAACTGATTAGCTCGAACTCACTAACTAACTGATATGTGTATATCCGTCAGCAAAACAGACCAAACTATGTGTCGTTCACGTAAGTTAAATCCTTGTTTAATTAACCAAATTTCAATTTATTTTAAAATTCCTAAATTAATTATGTTTATATTATTTGCCGGAGTTAAATTCCTAACAAAACATTCCAACACGACAACAAATAATAATTTTTCTATTGAATATTTATTTGCAATAACTGTATTGCCGTGCCTCGCAAGGAGATCTCTGTTGCTCTGGCACACTAACATAATACTACATACCATCATCATCGGCAATCACTCGTGATGAGGATGAGTGTTCTCCCGTTGATAAGATTGAGTCTGGTAATTTGTGGGTCCTCGGATGGCTGTGGAGGCCGATCCTTGACCCGCAGACTTTATTGCAGTAGGAGCATGTGGATGAGGCAGACGGAGCTGTGTTTGTAGTAGATCTCTCCTTTCTCTGCTTCCTCCTGTTTTCTGTGGCTCTGTGGAGGTCCAAATGTCCCCGCTCGATTTGTTCACACAAAGAGCGTCGCTTAATATGCAAGGTTATTAAGGGTTATTTAGCATAAAAACGATGTTGCTTATATATTATAAAGGGTTATGAAGCACAAAAACTATGTTGTTCATATATATATATATATATATATATATATATATATATATGGGGGGGGGGTTGACTAGATAGTGGAAGAGGCGGAAGGAGCTGTGTTGGTAGTAGATCTCTCCTTTCTTTACTTCCTCCTGTTTTCTGCGGTTCTGTGGAGATTCTCTTCTAAGTGAGCCATGCCTTCATGGACCATCCTGCTACACATGTCCCTCTGAAGAGCAGCATCCTCCCAGCTGGTGAGGCTGAAGTGACACTGTCTCAGGATGGTCTTTATGTTGTCCTTATATCTCTTTTTCTGTCCTCCTTGGGGCCACTTTCCCTCTTTCAGCTGACCGTAGAGCATTTGCTTTGGAAGGCAATTGTCAGGCATGTGCATAACATGACCCGTCCATCGCAGATGGTGTCAGATAATGGTTGTGGTGATGGGAGGTATGTTAGCCTTCTTCAGGATGCTTACGTTTGTTCATTGATCCTCCCATCCAATCCTGAGGATCTTGTGGAGACAACGCTGGTCCAGGGCCTACTATATACACCAGATATACTACATACACATGCACACACACACACACATAGATATATATAATCATTTTTACTTACATAAATAAATGTCTCTGGTGTTGGGCTTCAATAGCTGAACAAGCTTTGTCAACCTTGGCCTTTGTTATGTGATCTATAAAAACAAAAAAAAATTATTTCTTTTTAATGAAACTTAACTCGCCATTTTATGCAGAGAAATGGCAGGGCTGTTATTTGGTGGATTTGTGATGTGCATCTTGATAGCAAAGTTTCTTGTAATAGAAAAATGTTGCACTAAACATAAATAATGGTAGCATTAATCCAGTCAGAAAAACTTTTCCATCATGAGTCACGCCTTCCGCTTGGTGCGGATTGCGAACCCACGTAACTTATTTTTTGTCATTCCTTCCAATCCAGGGCAAGTTGGTTGATGAACGCCCAATTGTTGAGAAATGTCTAATTGAAAACATTTTCTCTCCACCTTCTCCTTGGCTTTCCTCTGCTTCTTTTGCCAGCTAACATATCCTCAAAGCGTAACTTTGACAGGCCAATGGTTGATTGTTTGACTTGATTTTATTTTATTGATTTTATCAAATTTTTTCAAGAAAGGAATTAATCCAGTTAGGTTTAGCAGAGCAAAGTGGTCTTCTTGTGTCAAGATGGAAAGCTATTACTACAGAATCCAGAGAAATACAATATATTTTAAAAAGTGATTCTCGTATCTGATTGGCTTGTTCTTATCACCCACTAATCTGGGTCTGGGTGCCTGGCGTTGCCCGGGTGTTTGAAGGTGTGTGTTGAGAAAAAAAAAAAAAAAAATATGGAAGCAGGCAGACGAAGTTTAAATACTTTTGTAATGCTTTCTTCCATAATTTTATTTTTCATATGATTAAGCATCATAAAAAATGTATCCATTAAAGAATATTCTTGAAAAAATTTCACAAAGTCCAGCATTAGTGAGAAAGAATTGTAACAAACTTTAACATAATTTTTATTACAAGCTATTCTAGCTTTACATACACAGAGTATACTCTGTCCGTAAAGTCTTTGCCGATAATCATCTGGCCACTGCACCTGTAACATGATCCCTGTTTAGGGATTCACGGACCTTTGACCTCATATTAGGAAATGGCTGGGGTTTTAGTGTACTTTTGTAATCTAGCTACTTTGGAGGCTTGTTTGTATGAACAATGAGTATAGGAATCCTGGTGCATGTTCCACTATGTTAAGTGAGTATCTGCACTAGCTTGGCATTAATATGGTTTATCAGAGGGAGACAGGGTTAACTAAGGAGAGGTGATCATCCAAGATAAGCTTACAGTGGGCAGTGTTGCAATATTCTTGCTATAATGGGTAGGGTATGTTTACAAAAATTGGAAGGTTCTATTTATAGACAGGGGTGGTATGAACTGATTAATCAAATGAAGCCACACTCTGCTAACAACCAATCAGAAACTAGAATCACACCATAAAACATACTGGATATTTTAAAATTCTTACTCATAATTTTTCATGTACACGAGAAGTGTTGCAATATTTTTGAGTTATAATGGGGTATGGTTTCTGACAGTCGAGAGATTCTATTTATAAAGGATGCTGCTAGGAACTGACGAATCAAATTAATTCACATTCTGCTACCAACCAATCAGAAACCGGAATTGCTCCATAATAATTAAACCTTTTCTGTAGCAACTTCACATATGTTTTCTTTGTGTCAACACGGGAAGAATCTTTTGCTCTGTGGCTTCCAACTCAAGTACTGTATACTGAGAAACCGTCAACTCCAGGACTTGTATAGAACAACTAACCATCGGAAACGGTTATGAAACTAAACATTGCTTTCAACTCAAGAGAAATGTTTTGAATTTTGCTCTTTGCCTGCAAATTTTTACACTTCAGGACTTGCTACAAACCTTTGACTTTATATTAGGAAATGGCTGGGATTGTTTGGTGTACTTTTGTAATCTAGCTACTTTAGAGGCTTGTTTGTATGAACAATGAGTATGAGAACCTTGGTGTGTGCTCCACTATGGTAAGTGAGCATCTGCACTAGCTTGGCATTAATATGGCAAGGGAGAGGGAGAGGTGATCATCCAAGTTAAGCTTACAGTGGGCAGTGTTGCAATATTCTTGCTATAATGGGTATGGTATGTTTACAAAAATTGGAAGGTTCTATTTATAGACAGGGGTGATATGAACTGATTAATCAAATGAAGCCACACTCTGCTAAGAACCAATCAGAAACCAGAATCACACCATAAAACATACTGGATATTTTAAAATTCTCACATATAATTTTTCATGCCAACACAAGAAGGAATTTTGCTCTTCGTCTGCAAACTTTTACAATTCAGGACTTGCTAGGGATTGGCTATCCAACAAGAAACCATATTCTTCATCTTTGTCTTAGCTTTTAATTTTCTCTCTCTGGATTGACAACTGCCATTTTGTTTGGAATGACATTTCACTTTTCTTCTGAAACTAAAATGGCTTACAACTAAAAAGTCAATAAACCTGTAAGTCTTGATCGTCGATGAAAGTACATGCTAACTGTTTGAGAGTTGCATACTTTTCTAAAAAATACATGCATCCTGTAGAGAGCATAATTATGAAAGTCAATTTCTAAAAAGTCATCAAACACATGACAGCATGTAAAACGAATGTTAAATACAATAATGTGTTTCTATAGTAAAAAAAAAAAAATTGAACATTCCATCAAGTTAAAAAAAAAAAATTGAACATTCCATCAAGTTAAAAAAAAAAATTGAACATTCCATCAAGTTAAAAAAAAAAAAAAATTGAACATTCCATCAAGTTAAAAAAAAAAAAATTGAACATTCCATCAAGTTAAAAAAGAAAAAAAATTGAACATTCCATCAAGTTAAAAAAGAAAAAAAATTGAACATTCCATCAAGTTAAAAAAGAAAAAAAATTGAACATTCCATCAAGTTAAAAAAGAAAAAAAATTGAACATTCCATCAAGTTAAAAAAAAAAAAATTGAACATTCCATCAAGTTAAAAAAGAAAAAAAATTGAACATTCCATCAAGTTAAAAAAAAAAAAAATTGAACATTCCATCAAGTTAAAAAAAAAAAATTGAACATTCCATCAAGTTAAAAAAAAAAAATTGAACATTCCATCAAGTTAAAAAAGAAAAAAAATTGAACATTCCATCAAGTTAAAAAAAAAAAAAATTGAACATTCCATCAAGTTAAAAAAGAAAAAAAATTGAACATTCCATCAAGTTAAAAAAGAAAAAAAATTGAACATTCCATCAAGTTAAAAAAGAAAAATTGAACATTCCATCAAGTTAAAAAAGAAAAAAAATTGAACATTCCATCAAGTTAAAAAAAAAAAAAAATGAACATTCCATCAAGTTAAAAAAAAAAATTGAACATTCCATCAAGTTAAAAAAGAAAAAAAATTGAACATTCCATCAAGTTAAAAAAAAAAAATGAACATTCCATCAAGTTAAAAAAAAAAAAAATTGAACATTCCATCAAGTTAAAAAAGAAAAAAAATTGAACATTCCATCAAGTTAAAAAAAAAAATTGAACATTCCATCAAGTTAAAAAAAAAAAATGAACATTCCATCAAGTTAAAAAAAAAAATTGAACATTCCATCAAGTTAAAAAAGAAAAAAAATTGAACATTCAATCAAGTTAAAAAAATAAAATGAACATTCCATCAAGTTAAAAAAAAAAATTGAACATTCCATCAAGTTAAAAAAAAAAAAAATTGAACATTCCATCAAGTTAAAAAAAAAAAAAATTGAACATTCCATCAAGTTAAAAAAAAAAAAAATTGAACATTCCATCAAGTTAAAAAACAAAAATGAACATTCCATCAAGTTAAAAAAAAAAAAAAATTGAACATTCCATCAAGTTAAAAAAAAAAAAAAATTGAACATTCCATCAAGTTAAAAAAAAAAAAAAATTGAACATTCCATCAAGTTAAAAAAAAAAAAAAATTGAACATTCCATCAAGTTAAAAAAAAAAAAAAATTGAACATTCCATCAAGTTAAAAAAAAAATTGAACATTCCATCAAGTTAAAAAAAAAAAATGAACATTCCATCAATTTAAAAAAAAAAATTGAACATTCAAGTTAAAAAAAAAAAAAATTGAACATTCCATCAATTTAAAAAAAAAAAAATTGAACATTCCATCAAGTTAAAAAAAAAAATTGAACATTCCATCAAGTTAAAAAAGAAAAAAAATTGAACATTCCATCAAGTTAAAAAAGAAAAAAAATTGAACATTCCATCAAGTTAAAAAAAAAAAAAATTGAACATTCCATCAAGTTAAAAAAAAAAAAAAATTGAACATTCCATCAAGTTAAAAAAAAAAAAAAATTGAACATTCCATCAAGTTAAAAAAAAAAATTGAACATTCCATCAAGTTAAAAAAAAAAAATGAACATTCCATCAAGTTAAAAAAAAAAATTGAACATTCCATCAAGTTAAAAAAGAAAAAAAATTGAACATTCCATCAAGTTAAAAAAGAAAAAAAATTGAACATTCCATCAAGTTAAAAAAAAAAAAAAAGTGAACATCCTATCAAGTTAAAAAAAAAAAATTGAACATTCCATCAAGTTAAAAAAAAAAAAAATTGAACATTCCATCAAGTTAAAAAAAAAAAAAATTGAACATTCCATCAAGTTAAAAAAGAAAAAAATTGAACATTCCATCAAGTTAAAAAAAAGAAAAATTGAACATTCCATCAAGTTAAAAAAAAAAAAAATTGAACATTCCATCAAGTTAAAAAAAAAAAAAATTGAACATTCCATCAAGTTAAAAAAAAAAAAAATTGAACATTCCATCAAGTTAAAAAAAAAAAATTGAACATTCCATCAAGTTAAAAAAAAAAAAAATTGAACATTCCATCAAGTTAAAAAAAAAAAAAATTGAACATTCCATCAAGTTAAAAAAAAAAAAAATTGAACATTCCATCAAGTTAAAAAAAAAAAAAAATTGAACATTCCATCAAGTTAAAAAAAAAAAAAAATGAACATTCCATCAAGTTAAAAAAGAAAAAAAATTGAACATTCCATCAAGTTAAAAAAGAAAAAAAATTGAACATTCCATCAAGTTAAAAAAAAAAAATTGAACATTCCATCAAGTTAAAAAAGAAAAAAAATTGAACATTCCATCAAGTTAAAAAAGAAAAAAAATTGAACATTCCATCAAGTTAAAAAAGAAAAAAAATTGAACATTCCATCAAGTTAAAAAAAAAAAAAATTGAACATTCCATCAAGTTAAAAAAAAAAAAATTGAACATTCCATCAAGTTAAAAAAAAAAAAAAATTGAACATTCCATCAAGTTAAAAAAAAAAAAAAATTGAACATTCCATCAAGTTAAAAAAAAAAAAAATTGAACATTCCATCAAGTTAAAAAAAAAAAAATTGAACATTCCATCAAGTTAAAAAAAAAAAAAATTGAACATTCCATCAAGTTAAAAAAAAAAAAAAATTGAACATTCCATCAAGTTAAAAAAAAAAAAAAATTGAACATTCCATCAAGTTAAAAAAAAAAAAAAATTGAACATTCCATCAAGTTAAAAAAAAAAAAAATTGAACATTCCATCAAGTTAAAAAAAAAAAAAAATTGAACATTCCATCAAGTTAAAAAAAAAAAAAAATTGAACATTCCATCAAGTTAAAAAAAAAAAAAAATTGAACATTCCATCAAGTTAAAAAAAAAAAAAAATTGAACATTCCATCAAGTTAAAAAAAAAAAAAAATTGAACATTCCATCAAGTTAAAAAAAAAAAAAAATTGAACATTCCATCAAGTTAAAAAAAAAAAAAAATTGAACATTCCATCAAGTTAAAAAAAAAAAAAATTGAACATTCCATCAAGTTAAAAAAAAAAAAAAATTGAACATTCCATCAAGTTAAAAAAAAAAAAAATTGAACATTCCATCAAGTTAAAAAAAAAAAAATTGAACATTCCATCAAGTTAAAAAAGAAAAAAAATTGAACATTCCATCAAGTTAAAAAAAAAAAAAAATTGAACATTCCATCAAGTTAAAAAAAAAGCTTACGATAAGTAGATTTCTGTAAAAGTCGTCCTCGACACGAGAAATCATCGGTTGCCATTCCAAATTTCCCTCGGATTTGATAAACCTGAAAGTCACAACATTTCTGTGATTAGGCTTTACGTTCAACAAATACAACATATATATGGAAGTTTTTGGTGATTGTCATAAATCAACAGCATAAAAATTATGAGGATTTCTTCTTATTGTTAATCGTGGAATCATATGGTAGTAAATTATGACTGGCGATGAACATCTTCTGACTTTTATTTCAATAAATACCACTTAATCGCTTTTAAAATCAAATAATTTTATCTTCATATAACTTTATTTTATTTGTTAAAAGTTTCTCTCCAAACTTTACAACAAATGCCCGTCCTGGATATGACCTTAAACTATATCCGACGGTGAGGCCCCAGCTTGCGGGCTTTGGGGAGTGTGGAGCCACCCTTTAATTATCATTGCTCCCAGGTCCACTCTGACCTGGAGTGGTAGTAGCTGTTAGGGTCCCAACTATGAGTTATATAGAAACCGACTTGGAAACAACAAATATATTCTATTAAAAAATTTTTCTTCAAAATCTTTGGATTCGGCATTAAATAACCCAAAAAGGGTTGATATGCCGTAAAACAAAAACAACCAACCAACAACAAATGCTTTAACGAATCTTGGTTTCCTGACTGCAGGAAAACTGCTTCTGTGGTACCTGTTTTCAAGAATTCTGGCAAAAGAACTGACCCATTAAATCATCGCCCCATTACCTTCC
This sequence comes from Euprymna scolopes, assembly GCF_053919585.1. Taxonomy (NCBI): domain Eukaryota; kingdom Metazoa; phylum Mollusca; class Cephalopoda; order Sepiida; family Sepiolidae; genus Euprymna; species Euprymna scolopes. The sequence goes on along the minus strand of NC_136511.1, from coordinate 17,714,412 downwards.
TCCTTCTTTTTGCCAAAATATTTGAGTCCTTAATTAACCAAGCTTTAGTTTATCACCTTACAGCTGCTAAACTTCTGACTGATCAACAATATGGATTTAGGCAAGCCCGTTCTACAGTAGATATCCTAACTGTAATCTCTGAACGTATATACCATACACTGGACAAAGCAGAGGAGAGTAGAGCGGTAGCCCTAGATATATATAAGGCTTTTGACAAGGTATGCATGATGGTCTTCTCGGGAAAATCAGATCATACAGTATCATTGGACGAATACTTAACATAATTAAATCCATTTTAAGTAAGAGAAGAATCCAGGTTGTCCACGATGGTTGTACATCTAAACAATATGATACGAATGTGAGAGTACCTCAGGGGTCTATCCTCAGATCTTTATTATTCCTAATATTCATAAATGACCTCCCTGATAAAATAGTCTCTGAGATGGGTATATTTGATGATGACATCACACTCTATAACAGGCATGAGGGGAAAACAAATGAACACATATCTAGAGAAATGGCAGAAACACTAGAGGAAGACTTCCAATCTGTAGTGGAATGGGGACGTAAGTGGGTGGTCACATTCAATGCTGCCAAGATTAAGCTTTTTTCCTTCAATAATTACAAGAAACCTTCTCTATCACCAATAGCAATGGCTAAAGATACATTACCTGAAAGTACTTCTTTTAAACTCCTCGGCCTAACATCCACAGGGAACATGAGTTGGAGCAATTACATTGAGAGCATCACCAGGCTCCTGCAAAGAAGGTGGGCTCCCTCTACCATGCTAGAAAGCTACTTATGCCTGAAAGTATCCTGTATCTCTATAAGGGCACTATTCGCCCATGCATGGAGTATTGTTGTCACATTTCGGCTGGTGCATCTGCTACTAGTCTCTCACTCCTGGATAAGGTTCAAAAGAATAGATGGAATTCTACTGCATATCCAGATACCCCATGTGAACTACCCCTGACTGAATGTGTGACTACCATTACCATCTTAGCATCTTTCTCTTTGACTACATGCCGCAGGAAATGGCAAAAAAGAAAAAGGAAAAGACCCCCAAAATCCAAAATCCTTGAAGGTGTTACATTAACGAAAATTTGACAATAAATAAATGCTTTTTTTTTTTAAATTCTGCATCGTGATGGTTTTTAAAAATTACAGATTTCACGCACAAATGAAAAAAAAAAAATACACCACGTGAATAAATTTTTAATTGGTCAAGTGAAACAGAAATAAGGATTCTAGAAGAAGAAGAAGAAGAAGAACAAGAACTCCAAGAGAGAAAAATAAACATGTTTTTACCCGTAAGAATTTGGAATCGTCCAAGATTTTCAGAGTTTTTGTTCCATAACCAATTCCAAGTACTTGAAAAAAGATTAAAAAAAAAATGATTTTATTGAAAAACAAATTTCAATTTCAATTCATTTCTGAACGGAATCGGTCATCACAAGAAATCTCAAGACGGAAAGAGGAAGATGGATGCAAGAGAAAGTGCAAAAATGAAACACTAACCTTGTACACCAGATGAATGCCGCCCTAGTCCGGAAACAAATTTTATGCGGAAATCTGATTGAATATAACGTGGACCCAAAACTAAAGAAAAAAGAAAAGATATTTCAGTTTTTAAAAATTTTATCACTTATCAAGGGCTGAAGGTTACTCAAGGATGAGAATTAATGAGATTATCAGTTGATGACGAACAACACCTTGAGAGGATTTAAAACGATAGGTTGAATGGGTGAGAAGTAAGGTGGTGGGGGTTATTGTTATTATGATGATGATGATGATGATGACGATAGCGGTTTAACAAGATTTTGTGAATGTTTGTTCTTAAAAATAACCACGTTGTAATCAGCTGGGAAGCAAACCTGTGGTATCGAATTTCACAAATGGGAAGTTCTTGAAAATAAACTTTGTTAGCCAAATATGTTTAAAGATGGAGTACAGTTGTCACATCTGAAGAGAAGGAAGAGGAGGAGGAGGAGCTGTTGAGAACACTTTTTTTAAACATATGAATCACCACTTATCAAGGCCTGGAGGCCACTCGAGGATAAGGACAATCTAGTAGGAAATGCCTTTTCTAACTTATACAACCTTTTTCTCACAGAAGAGACGTTGCAAGTCTATATCTGTTCTATCGTTATGTTCATGGCAGGTGCTTGACTGAGTTTCAGTCTATGTCTCCCTCTCAAAACATTCACAATAAACACTTATCTAACTACAACCATTGCCAACAATTGTCCTTACTCTCTATCTTTGCCTAAAACTAAATGTAAATTCTGTGAGCAGCATTTCTTTGTTAAAACTGCCTGTCTGTGGAGCACAATCCTGCGGTACTAGTTCCCAGCTGATTACAACATGGTTGTTTTCAAGTTCAACGTAAGTAAGTTCTTGTTGGGCCATCCTCTTAATCAAACCCAATTTCTGCCATTACTGATCACCAAGATGTATAACCCTCATCCTCACATGGTTTCTGGGCCTTGATAAGTGGTGATTCCTTCGTAAAAAAAGAAATAAAAATAAAAAAAAACGTTTCATTTAGTTTTATATACACATGGGAAGAAAGGAAAATTATTTTCAGTGGTTGTAACTAGACAAGTTTTTTTTTTTTCTGTTAATGTTTTACGGGATGGGAGTAGTGAGAAAAAATTGGGAGCTCAGCCGGGCACCTATCATAAAAATAATGATAGCGTAGAGAAATACAAGCGATGTGACCATGTCGGTTATTGTTCTGAGATATAGGACGAATCTATGAAAATTAGATTTTTACCTGTTTAAAAATGGCCAAACATGGGTGTTTTTATGCCAAATTGATAGGTGAGTTTGTTGAATATGGTTAAATTTGCGCTTATTTTTGTATTAAATACTAATCCCTATTAGTTCTTAACTATATATTGAATGGATACCATAATACTTAGTTCGCTGCACCTTATCATGAAAAGGTCTGTACAATTGAAATGAATGGCTCTTGTCTTGGGAAAGCTCCATGTTTTGCCAAGCTTCTGGGACTGACCCTCATTCCTGATCTTAAATGAAATACATACATCAAATCTGTTGCCAAAATCACTGGAAAAATGGTTGGATCACTCTATCACTCCAGAACGTATTTCACTCCTGATGTAATCCTCTACTTGTATAAGAGCCAGATACACCCTAAAATGGAGTACTGTTGCCATATCTATCAGGAGCTGCTCAACACACCCTATCCAGCTTTTATAGATTTCAAAACCTTAGTAGGTGATACCCATTTCTCTTCCTTGCAACCGGTTTCTCACAGAAGAAATGTTGTGAGTCCGACTCTGCTCTATCCTTATTTTCACGGCAAGTGCTCAACTGAACTCCAATCTATGGTTCCCCTTGACAAACTTTCACAAAAACACTCGACTAGCTATAATCACTATATACAATTTCCCCACTCGCTGTGCCTAAATCTAAATGCAGCTTCCATGAAAAAAGCTTCTTTCCCAGAATTGCCTGTGTGTGGAACACTGTTCTGCTGGCCTGCTTCCTGGTTGAATACAAATCCAATGTAAACAAGTTCTTGTTGAGTCGTCTCCATAAATAATCAAATTCTACCCAATTTACACCATTAACGATAACTATACTATCACCTTACATTCATTAACCCTTATTCTTGAATGGCCTTCAGGCCTTGATAACTTGGTGACTCCCAAGTAAAAAAAAAAAAAAAACAGATTGCCCCAATAGTTTCTGAAAAAAAGTAGAACGGACAGACAGACAGACCAAGAGAAATATAATATAGATAAATTTGGACGAAAAATCAACAATAATTTTTATTTTTATATTTATAACTGAAAGAAAAATTTGGTTTACTTTAACTCATCAGAAGTATTTTTTTTTGTTTTCATTTTTAGAAGAGTCATACTACTGAAAAGGAAAGACAACTCAAAGTTTTTTTAATGTATTTTTCAAACAATGCCTCTTCTCTCCTCGCTCAGCTGGACACATTTCTGGAATTTGCTCCTCCACGTAGGATTCAAGGTCAACAGGGTTGATGTTGCCAGATTTTAAGTCCCTTTTGCACATATCCTTAAATTTGAGGAGTGGTCTACTGGTTGGTCTGCCGTCGGCTAAGAGCTCGCCATACAGGATGTCTTTGGGGATTCAGTCATCCTGCATCCAAACGACGTGCCCTAGCCAGAGCAAACATCTCTGGAAGAGGAGGGCAAACATGCTTGGAAGATTTGCTTTGGCAAGAACGTCTTTGTTCGGAATGCAGTTCTGCTATGTAATGCCTAAGATCTTCTTTAGATTGTGCAGATGGAAGGCATTTAGTCTGCACTCTTGATGCTTGTAGAGGGTCCATGTCTCACTGCATCCTCTACAAGCATCAAGAGCGTAGACTATGATTAAATATTCAAGTCGTAACGTATGAAATGTAAACATTGAAAAAACGATTTCCCTTTTTGCTGCCGTGATTTTTTACCGTTTTTTCATTTCCAACTTGGAGCATAAAAATATTGAACGCATAAAAAAAATAAATTAACATCATTGGAATGCTTATTCTATTCTCTTTCCATCAATGTAATTCTTTTAAAAATTGACCCACAAATAAAAAAGATATGACTTGTTGAAGCACATTAGGTATGTAATATTGCCGATGTATACAAAAATGCCGCATATGCTTGTAATGCTACAAATTATGATTAAAAAATACATAATCTGATTATAAAATATGTATTACTAGCATTTCAGCCCGGCGTTGCCCGGGTGTTTGGAGTTGTATGTTGAGCAAAAAAATAAAATAAAATAAAGTGGTCAATTTTTTAAACTTTGATCCCTATTATGACCTCTTAACATTTAGTGTTTTGGGCTCAAATCAAGTTATTAAGTTAGATCCATGTCCAAGGAACCTATATCTAAAATTTCAAGTGTTTAGACCCAAAATTGTCGGAGGAGTTTGGTAGAGTTCTCAAAGGTCAAATCATTGAACTTAGACCCCTTAACAGCCAAATGTCTGGCCGAAAATTGATCACAAAGATTTTCCCAAATCTCAGTACCCTGTATATCAAATTTCAAGTCTGCAGACACGTTCACTTTTATAGATATATAGATGATTAAAAAATACATATTATGATTAAAAAATGCTTATTATAATTAAAAAATACACATTATGATTAAAAATATATATTATGATTAAAAAATACATATTATGATTAAAAATATATATTATAATTAAAAAATACATATTATAATTAAAAAATACATATTATGATTAAAAAATACATATTATGATTAAAAAATACATATTATAATTAAAAATACATATTATGATTAAAAAATACATATAATTAAAAATATATATTATGATTAAAAAATACATATTATGATTAAAATACATATTATGATTAAAAATACATATTATGATTAAAAAATATATGTTATGATTAAAAATATATACTATGATTTAAAAATATATATTCCGATTAAAAAATTATACATTAAATTATTAAAATCTATGATTTAATTAAATTATATGATTTAGAAATATATATTATGATTAAAAATATATATTATGATTAAAAAATACATATTATGATTAAACTATACATGGTATGATTAAAAAATACATATGATTAAATATTCAGGTTATACTAAAACAAATGTTTTATATTTTATGTATTATAGCCATAAAAGGTCTAGCAATCACGGTTTGGATATGAGAAAATATGTGTATAGTTTAAGTCTTCATTTGATTCTTAACAAATAATCTGTTTTAATAAAGGGTTCAAACTCAATCACAACAATTTTAACTTGAGCAGTAAAGAAATTATCAACTTTAAAATGCAAGAAAATATAAACAGTTCATCCCTTGGCCAGTGAGAGTTAAAGACAGATTTTAAGATTTATGTAAACCCAGCAGAATTAAAAAATGGTGGGATCTTTCTATCGATCCGGTAAATATCTCACTGCTGATGCTATTCTCTATCTATATAAGAGCCAGGTAGTCCAAGGATGGAATACTGTTGCCACATCTGGGCAGGAGCTGCTAGAAAGGACTTGTCCTGCCTTGATAGAGTTCAAAATAGACTTCGTAGCCTCGTAGGAGATGTCCTTTTCTCCTCCTTGCAACCTCTATCTCACAGAAGAGATGTTGCAAGTTTGTCTCTGATGTATCGTTATTTTCATGGAAAGTGTTCGACTGAGCTTCAATCTATGGTCCCCCCTCGCCAAACTTTCACAAGAAACACTCGTCTAACTGTAAACACTATCAATAATTCCCCCCACTCTTTATCTGTGCCTAAACCTAAACGTAGATTCCATGAACAAAGCTTCTTTCTTAGAACTGCACGCCTGTGGAATTGTCTTCCGTTTTCCTGCTTTCCGGCTGACTACAATATGGTTGTGTTCAAGTCTAAAGTAAATAAGTTCTTGATGAGCCGTTCCATATAAGTTATCAAATTTACCAAATTTTCATTACTAATGATTACTATATTGTCCAATTTCTACTGTACACTCTTTAACCCTTATCCTTGAGTGGCCTCTGGGCCTTGATAATGTGGTGATGCCTATGTAAAAAAAAAAAAAAAAAAAAAAAAAAAACCTCGTTCGACCAAGTCATTGAATGCAGAGTGATGAGGCAGCTGACTGGAGTAGAACTGCAATAGTGTGGATGCAGGACAAACTCCTTAAATACTGTGAACCAGACGTATCTCAGCGTTCACTCGGCTTTGGCTGAAACATAACGTCACCAGCCAGATTATGGCAAGCGTCGCTGATTAAATCACAATAACAATACGTAAAAGAAAATAATAAAATAAATAAATGTAAAATGTAGAAACCAAAAACAAAACAAACAAAAAATGACTTACTGTAATTTGTGCTTTATTATTTTATTTATTTTTTTTAAATAACTGTCAAGAAAAGGTTAAAAAAAGCAAGAATTAATTTTTTAAGGGGGGGGGATCAAATAATTTTAAGGAAATGTTTTAAAAAGTGGTTCAAATAATTTTTTCTTTTGTTTTTATTATAAAATCATTGTAATTCGGCGGGCTGCGTTGTGATTGGCTGATCGGCGTGTTACATCAGGCAGCAACTAAACTTGATGCTTGGCATAACCCGGTTGCTGATGTCACGTTCCGGCCAAAGCCGAACGAACGTGGAGATACATCTGGTTCACCATATACACCAGTACTCTTCAACCTTCCTACTGTTTTTTCTTTTACACTTTTTTTTTTTTTTTAAAGATGTTGCAGCTATTTACAATACCTACCCAGGGTCGTTTTTTTAACGTGGAGAAAAGAAACAAAAAAAAAAAAAATTGTCTCAGTTGTGAAGGATTTCTCCTCCACTGAGAGAGAACACAAAATTGAAGTGCAGCATCTGAAGAAAAGATACTACACTCTGATCTTGGCCCAAAGATATTTCGTTCCTTGCTGAATCATAGAAACCTCTAAGGTGTGTGTGGGGGGTTGGGGAGAGGGGGGTAATCGGAGATGTTCTTCTTTTTATCATTCTTAAGTACAAATACAATGGGGAACTGCTGCTGCTCAGACGTTTGTTGAGAGAGAACAAAATTGACTTTGAAATCTAGTGGAGACAATCCCTTCTCTTCCCTCGCAGAAGAAACGTTGCTTTTTGTTCCTATTTACTTGCCTCCCCACGAGGGCAGAGTTAGACACAAGATCGGTTTTTAATGTGGAGAAAATCTACCTCTCCAAAAAGGGGCACTCTGGATAGGAACAAAAGTAAAAATTTCCTCGGTCTAGAAGGATTTCTCCTCCACTGATCAAGGCCAAAAAAGGTGAAGCACAGCATCAGAACAGATGCTACGCTTTGCTCCCAGCCAAAAAGGTCGAGGAATGTAATGTCCTTGTTAGTTGAAAACAGATTCATCTAAAACTAGAAACAGGTTTGTATTATAAAGGGAAATAACTTTGGCCCGTTTCTGTTGCCTCAAAGATATTTTTAAAGTTACCTCCCTTGCGTCCATTTTCAGACAGCGTTCAAAACCGGCTTTGAAATCTGGTGGGCGATGCCCTTTCTCTCCTTCTTATTACCTCTTTCTCACAAAAAAGCAAATGCTTTATATTTTTTGTATTGTGAACAAGGCCATCCCTATAAGAGGTCAAGCAATCATGACAGATAACCCTGAATAAATAAAAGCAAATTCATATTTCAATAAGTGATTTTTTTTTAAAATTTCAATATGAGATGTTTTCTACTTAATCATAGCCATGATTAGAATCCTTTCAGAATGACAGTGAAGTGTTAGCGGTTGAAAACTATTTCTGATGACTATAAATCTTGCCTCCAGCCAAATATTATAGGAATGGTCATGGGAAAAATTCATCGTTAGTTATTTTTATTATTTTATTTATTTATTTGGGGTGGGGGGTGGAGGTCAAATATGAGGTGCCTTAAATAAGTTTCCAGACATTTTTTGTATGGCCATTTTTATTGATAGTGCACACATGAACCTCTACTCCCCTTCGAAGTAATCACCTCCGGCTGCAATGCACTTGTACGATTCCAACAACTTCTGGAAGGCCTCATGGAAGTCCTCTTGTGTGGTCGTGCCAATGACCCTTGTGTCACAGCCTCTTTCATTCCCTCAATTGTTTCATAACGACAGCCTCTGGGGTTTTCTTGGAGTTTAGGGAATAACCAAAAGTCACAGGGAGTAAGGTCTGGACTTTAGGGAGGGTGAGGAACTGTCTTGATGTCCATCTTGGTCAAATAGTCTGTGACAAGGATGGAGTTGTGGACTGGTGCATTTGCGCAAATCTTCTGCATCTTTTTTTTTTTTTTTTTTTTTTTTTTTTTACACAGTGGTTACCACTTATCAAGGCCCGGAAGCCACTCAGGGATAAGGGTTATTGCAAGTACATTACATTAGTGTGGAGACTTGATGAAGTTTTTACTTAAGGGGGCGGTTCAATAGGAATTTGTTAACGTTGGACTTGAAGACATCCAAGTTGTAGTCAGGTGGGAAGCAGGCAGACGGAACAGAGTTCCACAGGCGTGCAGTTCTAAGAAAGAAGCTTTGTTCATGGAATCCGCGTTTTGATTTAGGCACAGATAAAGAGTGGGGGAAAATTTTTCACAGTGGATTCAGCTAGACTGGTGTTTTTCGTGAAAGATTGGCGAGGGGGGACCAGAGATTGGAGTTCAGACAAGCACCTGCCATGGAAATAACGATAAAACAAGGATAGGCTCGCAACGTCTCTTCTGTGGGAGAGAGGTTGCAGGGTAGAGAAAAGGGCATCCCCCACTAAGCCATGAAGTCTATTTTGTACTCTGTCAAGGCAGGATAGGCTGTTTTTAGCAGCTCCTGCCCAGATATGGCAGCAGTATTCCATCCTTGGACGTACTTGGCTTTTATATAGATAGAGAATTGCATCAGTAGTGAGATATCTTCTGGAGCGGTAGAAGGATCCCACCATCTTTCCAGCGACCTTGGCAACAGACTTCAGTTCCTTACGAATTATTGTGCGTATAGTTCCCACATTGATATCAAATTGTGTACTTATTGTCTCTATAAACACACGATGATCCGTTTCCATGAAATTCTTTATTTGGCCAATCAACTCTAGTGCTCTCACTTCCTTACTCCTCCCAATCCTCTCATCATGCTTCACAGACTCCCTACCTTCCTTGAATCTCTTATGCCAGTGAAAACCTGATGCTCAATTCATGCAAGATGGTCCAAAAGCAGTCTGAAGCATTCCATACGTTTCTGTGGCATTTTTTCCAAGTTTAAAACATAATTTTATTGCATATCTTTCTTCTAAAGTGTCCTCACGTCCAGATTACATTGTTGAAATTCACCAGCTGTGACAATCAGGCTTTTGTATGGTGCATTCTAGGTATGGGCAAAACGAATGCCGACGCTCAAAATGTATAAACATTTTGACCCCTCCCTTTACTTAAAAATTCACCAAAAATCAAGAAATTAACCAATTTTAATGAAATTTTCAGTATTTATCAAATAATGATCACGGAATATAATGAATGAATTATTTTTATTCAAATCTTTGTGGAAATGTATTATTTTGTTTAATCAAAAAATACCTTTACTAAAGTTATGGTTTTCAGTAGTAAATAAAAAATGCAAGAATTTATTTTTGCTTTTTTTATATAAAGCATCGTAATTTGTAACAATAAAAATAAAATAAAATAATTTTTACAGGAACATTACGAAAAAAGCCCCTAAAGTCTGTATTAATGAATTCGATATAACTCAAAGAAAAATTAATTTCTCGAACTACCAATATTACCAGTGAATTAAGCATTGTTCATTTAATTAGCAATACACATGAAAAAATTGAAATAGCTTAAAATATTTCAATATTGGTATGCATAGAAAGAGCTTGATGAGCTAAGAAAGAATCTTTTTAAATTTTTTAAATCTGATTAAAATTAAGGAAGTTATGGCTATTTTTGTGCCTCACATGTTTGGATATTTTTCCCTCTTTAAGACCATATGCGTTTCGTCACATTTTTTACACTACTTTTTCAGTAAAAATGTCATATCTTTGTTAAAACACAAGACTAAGAAATGAAATTTACCATATAAGTGTATTTTTGTACAAGGAATCAGAATATGCAACTGAAAATCTCCCAAAGTTTATGGTTTCCAAATAATCTGCAGTAATGTGCATAAATATGCAGCAATTCCTTAAAAATGCCATGTATCCATAAATAGAAAAGAAGTTGGAGAACTCAAAGTTGAATTGTAATGTGCTTTATGTACAAAAAACTTAAATCTAAACATGAGACCATTTAAAAATGAATATATTGCAATATTTCTTTGGTATTATTGTAGATTAACACCTTCTGTTTAACCCCACTCAACTCCTTCTGACCACCCCTCCAAAATGTGATTCTACCTTTTTAGGAAATTATGTATAAAATGCCATGAAAAACTTTAATGAAAGATAAACAAATTATTTTAGAATTGAATGTAAAATAATTTCCTATTACAGGTCATTCTAGCATTTTCATCTGTTTTTTTTTCTATGGGAAAATATGCATGCTTTTTTTAAGATGATTATGCGTAGTTTTAAGAGGGTTTCTATGCAATGAGAATATGGGGAGGGTTGCCATTCGGACTTTGAATTAATTGTAGGGCTAAGGAAAATTATGTGTGAACATACTGAAAACTTGACAGAGACAAAGCTAACAAAAACAATATTAGAGGAGGGAGCGGTTAGTTTCACAAAAATTTAATGTAAAATAATTCACCATTTCCTTGCCATTCTAGCATTTTAGGACAGTTAACCAATTTATTTTTATGCATATTTTTCTTTAAGGAAGGATCTATTTTTTGTTTGTTTGTTTTAGATGCTTGTATGTGGCTTACAGAGGTATTTTGTTGGGGGGGGGGGGGCTTGCCACTCGAACTTAGTGTTATTGTTAGGGTTAAAGAGTGTTTTAGGAGGAGACTTGCCACACATAATTTGGATTAGAGGTGAAGTCAAAGAAAATTCCATAAATTTGTTGATTTCTATTTTTGAGGTTGAAGGTGTTAATTCCATAGGCCGTTTATACTACGCTGGAGCAGGTTGTAAAAATATCTTTCGCTTAATAAGTAGAAAAAAAATAACGAAATAAAAAGCTTCCTAATTGTAGTTTGATGTGTTTTCTAACTGCTTTTAAAATTTCAAGAATATTGATATAGATTTTGAGGGTTTGTATTACTATACACAGATTCAAAAAACAAATATATAACAAATAAATGTTATCAAAAGCAAGTTACTTTTCTACCTAACTGGATAATTTTTTTAGTGTTTTTATTTAATGTAACATGTTTATTCAGCTTCAAAACAGTGTTTACCAATGTTTTGGAAAATTTTAAATGGCGCCCGACTCTCTTGAAACGGTAAGTTTGGGGAAAAGAGTTAAAAATAAAAAAGTAGACAAAATACTGCTAGAAACTCGCTAAATATATGTTACCGTAACATAGGCTGACATATATTCGGTGAGTTTTTAACAGTATTTTGTATAGTTTTTTTTTATTTTTAACTCCTTTTCTCAAACTTACCGTGTCAAAGAGAGTCGGGCCGGGCGCCATTTTTAATTTTCCAGTACATCGGTAAACACTGTACGTTTTTCGAGCTGAATAAACATGTTACATTAAATAAAAACACTAGAAAATTATCCAGTTAGGTAGAAAAGTAACTTATCTGGCCTTTGATAACATTTATTTGTTACATATTTGTTTTTTGACAACTTTTTCGAATCTATGTATAAACGAGATTTTGATACTTATTTTGATTTTGAAAAAACAAACATTTGTGGCTGTTCGCAGTAAAACATTGTTTTAATTCGCTGTTCAAAACTAATTTAAAGAATAAAAGTGCATGCAAGCTATATATCTACAAATGTTTATTTTGTTTTTTTAACCATGTTTTTAAATTTGACGAGAAATGTGAGAAATTGCAACAGATTCATAATGCCGAATTGGTTGGGATTGTTGTTATTATACATTCTGAAAACCGAATAGTTCTAAACTAATGTTATTCTGATAACAAAATAGCTCAAATTAAACATAAGAACATTTATATTCATATTTTCATGTTTTTCTTAATTCGTTCTTGAATAAAAATTAAAGAACGCATGTTGTTTACACTGTGCTATTGCTGATTCTACAGGCTGGAGCTGCTGCTACTTCTAGTAATACTAACTTCATTTGAACCAAATTCGAGAAATAGAAACAATTTTTTTTTTCGGGTAGGTCCTTTTAAATTATCAATTACCGCGGTTCTACCCAACATAAAATAATACTTTTAATTGATAAAGATAGTAAAAAGATTGATTTACTTACTACTGGATATCCGAAGAATTTTTTTTTCAAAATGTTCGATACTCGTCATATTAAAGTCTTATTTTTAACACGACAAAAAAAGAAATGGTCAAAAATATTTCGGACACTTGACAGTATTAAGATTAACACCTCTTCTAATTGTTTCCCAAATTTCATGACGAAATTCTTCATACAATCACGGTACGGACCTTTAGAAAACGGGGGGGGGGTCATTACAAAACCTTACCGAAAACGCCATTTTATGACGTTCACATTTTTATCACTTTATTTGCTTAAAACTCTTAAAATATATAATGTACATTCATATTTATTAATTCATTTGAAAGTATATTCGTTTCCGAACAAAACAGTAGTAATTTGAAGACTTGAAGTGCTTTGGTTTAAAAAATATGGCTATTTTAGAACTACCTTGAAATCTGTGATTATTCAAAGCGTTTATTCGTCCGTGTGTATTACTAATTTAATATTTTCACAAAAAAATTATAATAGCAAAAATATTTCTACATTTTTTTTAAATTACGGATTTCGCATGATTTTTATATGCAAGATTTTAATAATTTCCTTGCTCGCAAGAATGTGAAACTTTCGGCGTAACATAATTTTTATATAATATTGGTCAATAATTTAAAAAAAAAAAAATAATTTAAAAACAGGAACATAGAAAAATAATTAAATTAAAAAAAATGGTAAAATTTATACAAACATTTACAATAGAAATGTATGGATGCCCGTCTGGGGGGTGGGGAAGAAACTCGGCACCCCTCCTTCCTTTAAATTACATGACATCATTCTCAGACAGCTTTTCGACTGTCTCAGATTTTGGGCCTCCGTATTTTCAAAAGTATGGTTTGTTGTGGTTTTGTGACCAGCAAAAACACTCGGTTTTGGGTCTAATTCAGCTATTTTTTGTGCAAACAAGGTGTTATTTTTATTTAATTCAATATTATAGGATTTTACTTTACTAATTATCTTTGAAATAGACCCAGAAAACTAATATTTATCTCTAAAAGAATTGTTACAATGAATTTATTTAACTTCAAAATTTAGCTGAATTGGTTAGCTTGCTGTGAAAACATTTTTCATAACTTTTTTTTTGTCACGTGTACAAAAGGTTGCATAATGATGACGAAAACATCTCGTTATATATTAGTGAAAGAATGCAGATTAATTTACATAAATTTACATGAGAAATAATAAGGATATAGATGGTAAGAAAGAAGAGTTTGTTGAAAAAGGAGTAATATTACTTGCGGTTAATGAGAGGCTGACGGGTTAATCAGGAGCACTGATTGGGCGGCCATTCCAACCGGAGTGGTTCTTGGCTACATGTTGGCGGGCTGAGAGTTCAGCAGAAAAGAGGGAGAAATATAAGAAATAGGAAGTAATGTGGCTGTGTCGCTCCCCGGTTATCAGAGATAAAGAGCGACAATCAAGTTAGCCTGGGAGTTTCAATTCCCACATGTATCTCATGTAGAAATCAAGCATTAGCTGATAGAAAGAGGTGATTCATTTCTGCGAATTATGACTGAATTAAAAGAAATATTGTAAGAAATAGGACGAAGGACGAACTAGGGGGTACTAGAAAGTGTGAGTATCTTTCTCGAGCGCTTGTGGAGGGCAGGATAGCCTGTTTATGTAATTGGGATCCCATACTCTATGTTGTTTAATGAATGGTAAGTGATTGAGCAGCAAAGGTCTCATAATGAAGAGATAAAACATACCGATATTTGATAGTGAAAGAATGTAGATTCATTTATATAAATATACATGAGAAAAAGTAAAAATGTAGATAGTAAGAGTTCATTGAAAAGAGAGTAACGTTACTTGCGGTTAGTATTTGATGAAAGGTGGGAAATTCTTTTACTTAAGGTTTTTAAAACACAAAGGAGTTTGCATCATTGGTTAGTGATATATCTGAGCTGCTCAGAGAGCTGGTGAAATGTCCTAGTCACATAATGAAGAGACAAAACATATCGATATATGATAGTGAAAGAATGTAGATTCATTTACATAAATATACATGAGAAATAATAAGAGTTTGTTGAGAAAGTAGTAACGTTACTTGCGGTTAGTCGGGAGAGTTGATTGGGTGGCCATGCCAGCCAGGAGTGGGCTCTTCATTACATGATGACTGGTCGAGAATTCAGCAGAAAAGAGGGAGAGATATACAGAACAGGAAGCGACATGGCTGTGTCGCTCTCCGGTTACCAGAGTTAAAGGGCGACAATCGAGTTAGCCTGGGAATTTCAATTCCCACATCCGGAACCGTAGAGAAGCGTTGTTTTACAATTTGTCATTACTCTGAAGGAGACAACTCTCTTTTACTAAGAGATTCATTCATTTTTTCATCTCATAATTAAGGACGCTCAACCAATGATACTTTTTATTAAACCAAAACATTAAAAAAAGAAAGCTGCGACAATTTTTTTTTTTAATATAACAAAGTTGAGTAGTTTTTAACCTTAAAAAAATACAAAGAATGACACTCTTTAATAAAACAAGGATGAAACTCTTTAAAGCTGCAGCGACTTTTTTTTTTTTTACTGTAACAAAGTTTATGATATTAATAACACCAACATCTAGTTTTTAACATTACAAAAAATAAAAAATGCGACGATAGCTGTAGAGGTATTGTAATTTTTATTAAACAAAACTGCGATTTATTTTTTATGTTAAAAACTAGATGATGGTGTCATTTATATTATGAGCTTTGTTCAGTTTGAAAAAGAACAGCCGTCACAGCCTTTTTTTTTTCATATTTTCATCCTTGTTTTATTATAAAGTTTTGTTTGAAATAAAATTATAATTTCCTTTCGTCACATTTTTGCGATGTTAAAGACTAATGTTTAAAAAACCTTACCATAACATTTTCTTTTTAATAAAAAAAAAAAGTAGTCATAAAAAATGCAGAAAAAAGTTGCTGCAGCTTATTTTTTAAAATCTTTTCATCTAATGAAAATATCGTTGGTTCGTAAATTATGATATGAAAACAGAAACGATTCTCTTAACAGTCACGTAAAGACTACATTTTGTATGATTAATGTTACTAACTTTGTTTACATTAAAAAAAAAATTGTTGCAGCTTTCTTTCGTTAACGTTTTGATTTAATAAAAAAATATTATTAGTTTGAGCGTTCTAAATTATGGAGATGAAAAAAAATGAACAAATTTCTTACTAAAAGAGAATTGTCATCCTCATCACAATGACAAATGGTAAAACAGCGCCCCGTATAGATTCAATGCCTCTATTCACTGCACCACAGTAGGTGTTTCTTTCGTAGATTTTACTTTTAGCTGGACATAGCACTTTTATCCGTTGCGCCACTGATCAATAGTTGACAAAATGAGAGGAAGCTACCTTATACCATAAAAATGTTATACAGTGCAGTGATGGTGGTTGGAAAACGACCTTTTATATAATAGTGTCACTTAGTGTGACAGCACGTGGCCTTTCCTTCAAGAAGCCACAACCTCATAGTTGTGTGTCGTGGATTACTACCTCCATCTCTTCATCATTCTCGTTGGCCGTGTCATCATCTTTTGGTTCCCCCTGGCAGCTGCCGACAGAACGCACGTGAGTCACAAAGTGGAAGTAAAATAAGTTGTGGAACAAGAAAGGAAAAATACAACGCCAATGTTTCACATATATTTGACGATTGAACTTGTGAGTGTGTGTGTGTGTGTGTGAGTGTCTTGTCCCCGTTTTATCGATGTTACGTTCGTCTGACAGTCGCAATTCGTCTCTATCTTTGTTTCGCAGCCAACTCTAAAAACTGTCCAACCGTTGTCGCTATCAGCTCCCATCCACTGCAAACGGCACCTAGTTGGCAATTGTCTTCTCTGTGTCGGTATCTGAAGTCCCCCCTCCCCAGCTACCGGAAGCTGCCCTTTCCTATTTTATCTGTTCCGTAGGTTTCTATTGTCATCGTCAAATCAAAAAGGTTCAATCTAAAAATACCTACAGATTCATTGTTTGCTACTTCCCATCCCTTTGTCCATTGTAAGACACTTCCTATTCCCTTGCCTATTGCACTTAGTGACTCTACCTTATTGTTTTTCCTAATTTTTGGATATGTTCATTATTGCGACATAATTCAGTAGATACCATTGATTTTTATTTGTACTTCAATATTTCAATTTTTGGATTTTGCTATTATAACAAAGAATCTTTTTTCTTTTTAGTTTTCAAACTAGCGATAAAGTTGTAAATCTAGATAAAAATAAAAATTGACAACATTACTCATAACAATAAAAAGATTCTTAGGCAATGCCAAAGTGAGACAGTAAAAAAATAAAAAGTAAAAATGCGTGTGTGTGTGTGTGTGTGTGTGTGTGTGTGCGTGTGTGTCTCCTCCGCGTTCCGTGAAGGCTAAAGGCTAGGCTCATGTGTTAGTCATCAGCTCATCTTGATCTGTTTCGCTGCCAACTCCAAAAACTGTCCAACTGTTGTCACTATCAGCTCCCATCTGCCACAAATGGCATTCAGTTGTTAATTGACTTCTTTGCATTGGTATCTGAAGTCCCCTCACCCCAGCTACTGGAAGCTGCCCTTTCCTGTGTTATTTGTTCTGTAGGCTTCTATTGTCATTGTCAAATCTAAAAATACCTACAGATTCATTGTTTACTACTTCTCATTTGCAGGACACTTCTATTCCTTTGTCTATTGCCACCCCTCCTCAGCACTTAGTGACTCAGGTCCACTTTACAGTATCACATTAGCACTTTTATCAGTTGCACCACAGGTCATAGTTGACAAAATGTGAGGAAGCTACCTTATATCATAAAAATGTTACACAGTGCAGTGCTAGTGGTCAGAAAACAGAAAGAAAATTCTTACCCAGTCTGTGATCAGAAAGGTCTGTTAATCCGACAGGTTTGACGGTTGTGGCTGGCAATGTGGTGTTTGTGTCGGCCTTGATTGTCGTCTGTTTCCTTTCTGCCTTGTAACAAGGCAATGCATTCAAATCTAAAAAAATAAAATAAAATAACAGAAAACCAGATAAATTATTGCAATTATCAGATGAAAAGATGTTTTTTATTGATTGACTAGTTGGTTGTTTTAGGTTTTTTTTTTCAATGTACAAATTTTTTTACAATGTACAAAATTTTTTACAATGTACAAAATTTTTTACAATGTACAAAATTTTTTTCAATGTACAAAATTTTTTTCAATGTACAAAATTTTTTTCAATGTACAAAATTTTTTACAATGTACAAAATATTCTACAATGTACAAAATTTTTTACAATGTACAAAATGTTTTTCAATGTAATTGTCTGCCAAGGTTGTGTCCATTCAACTGTCTCTTGTTCAACCATAACTAACCCAGTAGTTTCTAAGGAAAAGTGGAATAGACAAATAGATTAAGAAAAACATAAAATATAAAAACATAAAAATATATTGCCCGGTCATAAAATTCGCTTAAATATTTTTTAATTTACGCAGCTTTCATATATTTTTTTTTATTATAGAGTCAATTCTCTATCGATTATTTTATATTATATTGTATCCAAGATATAGTCAATTTTTCAAAAGTAAAAATAAAAAAAAAATGATTTGAGTGCTATTAGTTAGAATCGAAACTTAGACCAAAATCGATAACGTGGAGAAAAGGTACAAAAATAAAAAATTGTCTCAGTTGTGAAGGACTGCTCTTCCACCGAAAGAGAACAAGAAATGGAAGTACAGCATCTGAAGAACAGATACTACACTTTGATCTTGGCCAAAAGGCCAACGATTCCGATACAATTACAGATTCCGTACTAAATTACCGATTCCGATTCTTTATAAATCTCTAAATATTTAACTATAGATTTGTTATTTCCCCCGATTTCTGTAAAAAACATATGTTAAATATGCAGAAATTTTCCCAAACGTCAAAATACACTTATGAAAGATGATCTATCGATTTTAGCTTTACTGGTATTTTAAAATCAATAAATATTTATTATTTTATCATTATTACAAATAATGGAAGATTTTGCTTTAAACAAAATCAAATAAAAAAAAGACAATTAAAAGAATCGTTTTGGTATCGGAAAATAGGCATCAATATTTTAGATTCCGATACTTCCAAATTTTTTGATTTTTCCAATTCCCGATTCTGATTAATCGGCCCAACACTAATATATATATATATATATATATATGTATATGCAACATACGATTATATTTTATGTTGTACTAGTGTGGGTGCCCGGCATTGCCCGGGTGTTTGCAGGTGTGCGAAAAAAGAAAAAAAAAAAGTGCTCGAACCCATGACGCAAAGGAAGGAGTAGGGAGGAGGTGTAAAAAAAAAACAATAAATAAAAAACAAAAAAAAAAAACAAAAAAAAAACAATAAAAAAAAACAAAAAAAAAACGTAACACGATGGCAGAAAAGAAAGTGAAAGAAAAAAAAAGTGCTCAAACCCATGACGCGAAGGGAGGAGTAGGGAGGAGGTGTAAAAAAAAAAAATTAAAAAAAAAAAAAAAAAACAATAAAAAAAAAAAAAAGTAACACGATGGCAGAAAAGAAAGTGAAAGAAAATCTGACGCGTTACCGATGCTCCATCGTCCGACTGGAAGTTTGCAACATTGAAAATAAGTAAAGTCAATCAAACTGATACGACAATACGATGACTTGCAAAAAATAGCGACGCAAAAAAAAAAAAAAAGCCACCCAATTGACGGTGAAGGAATTAGTATTTTTCGTCAATTTATCGATATTTGTTGAAGGGTCGAGGTTTAAAATGATACCAGTTTGGTGGGGTACCATCGCCTCTGTCGAAAGTTTTTGCAAGACATGCAAAGACACACACACAAACACACGTTTTGCCTTTTATATAGACTAGCGGGGATACCCGGCATTGCCCAGGTGTGTGTGTGTGGGGGGGGTAAAGTAGCACAAAAAGGAAACTTAACTCTGTTTAAATATAAAAAAAAACAATCTTAACTTTTAAAAAAAATAAAACCAAAAAACAGTGATTTTAAAAATGGGGAAAAAACATTTTGTAGGTATAAAAGAAAAAAAAAAGTGGGGGTTGGTGGCAGGTAGGCTTGAACCCAGAGCCTTGAGACCAGCAAGCATTACGACGATGTAAGCAATCGCTATTCAGCAGTTAACATTTTCTGCGGAATAGTTTTTAATGAGGTCGAAAATCCGGTTTGAATGTTTTTACCGAACTTTGAGGAAAACCGGCTCCCCCATCTATTAGGGGAGTGTCCAGATGAAAGCAACTGTCTGATATGATGGTGAAAAGCCGACATTGACCAAATGTTTACATCGCTTTCCGGAGTGGGCAAGGGAACTGCCAATTCGAATCCAGTTTTGCTTTTTTTATACTGAAAAGCAAAAGAAACATGTGACGATCGAAAAATCTGGAAAAAATAGAGCGTGAAAGTCAGGCAAATTAAATACACACACAACCCCCGTTCGTAACTCATACATATTATCATTTAGACAGCATATAAAAAGTTTTAAGAAGGAGCGAGCCGACTGAGAAGCCCGGCGAAAAAATCCTTTTGCGGACATACAGAAAAAGTGCACACACACACACACACACACATACATACATACACACACACATTTTTGCTTTTATATATATAGACTAGCATGGGGGGTACCCGGCGTTGCCCGAGTGTTTGTAGGCGAGTGTGGTTGTTAATGAAAACCTAAGAATAAGCAAAGTAAAAAAAGAAAACAGAAAAACGAACGTTAAAACTTAAGCGGGCGTTGGGTGTGGGGGAAATCAAAACATCGGAAAAAAACAAAAAAAGACTAACGTAAGGGGAACGAACGATGTTAAATGTAAAAATTGAAAAAAAAAAAAAGAAAACAGAAAAACGAACGTTAAAACTAAAAACAAAAAAAAAAACATGTGAAAAATGGCTTAAATAAGCCTGTTTCGATATTAAAATTTTAAAAATCGGTGGGTACCCGAGTGTTTTTGGGTGTGTGTGATCAGTCAGGGGTGTTAATGAAAACCTAAGAATAAGTGAAGTAAAAAAAAAAACAGAAAAATGAACGTTACGTGAAAAATGGCTTAAATAACACTGGTTCAATATTTAAATTTAAAAAATCGAAAAAAAAAGAAGACATCTCACACCACGATTCGAACCCAAAACATTTAGATAATGACCCAACGCGCTAACCAACTGAGCTAACACAGCGTACATGAAATTTAGTCAGTTCTTCAACTATTAAAACTAAATCAGGTCATGACGTCATCTGACGCATGCGTAGAACCGGTTGTCGTCATGAGAGGACGGTTTTTGTTGACCCCCCCCCTGTAGAAAATTGTCGATTTCGGGGTGAAAAAATTAACATTTTTGGCCAATTTTTCGATATTTTTCAGGCGAAGGATGTAGCTTCAATATGATACCAAGTTTGTTAATTTTTGTTCTGTCTGTCGAAAGTTTTTAGCGGACACACAAACACACACATACATACAAACATACATACACACATTTTCGCTTTTATATTTATAGATTACAAGATGAGCAAATAGAAGCAAATGAAACTGACCTTTAGCAAGGTTAAACTGGATGGCAGCAATCATGTTTTTGATGCTTATATCGGCCGGTTTGTACACACAGAAGATACCATGGAGGCGACGATACACAGACGGAGCCCATTCGGTTCTCATTTTCTTCCTGGCAAAAAAAAAAATAATATATGTATAAAGTCTATGTAAAAATAAACTGTAGGGAAATATTAAAAGTTTTATTGTAGATTAGCCGAACCCCATGGAAAGTCCACAAAGCTTTCTACATCAATCTTGTCAGCATCAAAATTATTAAGACAAAAAAAATTGCTCTTTCTTTTGCAAAAATTGCTTGAAAAAATGAAAACAAGGTGCTTGTACATTATACGAACTGAAAGTCGGTAATTGTGCATTTTATGAATCGTATTTCTTGTAAAATGTCCACTCGGGGTTGACCAGCACCTGACATTGCACCCGGAATGTGCTGGACACTGTTAAAAACGTTCAAATGGCTTTTTTAATAATATTTTCAAGTAAAATTCAATTTTTACAATATTTTTGTTTATTGGACTGTTAGGCGAAAGTACAGAATAGTTACAAAACCCCCTGCCCTCCCCATGTTAAGAATGGCTTTGTAAATAAAAATGTTATTATTCCAGTGCAGTAACATAGATCCACAAGTACTCCACCATTGTTAGTCTAACCCAGGGGTGCTCATTATGTCAATCACAATCGACTGGTCGATCGCAGAGACATTGTGTATAGATCACATGGTATTGAAAAAAAAAATTGGCACTGGTAAACTTCCAGGACCTCACGGCAGAGCTGGAGACATAAGAGCAGTCATGTGTGCAGTTTGAGAGTGCACGCTAGATAAAACAAATTGGCAATTGTCCGCCAAAGTTCGACAAATGCTTTAAAGACTTTGCTTTATTTGAGCGAATCGCTACGTTCATGTGTTGCTGTTTCCAGGAAGATGTTGAGGTTGTTTCACTCTCAGCAAAAACTGCAACACTTCTTCACCTGAACTCTTCTGGAGTGAGAGTTAAGATTCTGACACTATAAGCCAACATTCAGCTGATGGAGAGCTTATGAACAATTATGGAACTTACTCACAGAGGACACCAGCATCAGGAAATGTGGTCCTGGATGGATATGAACTTAAACTATATCCAGTGGTGATATAGCCTTCAAACACATCATCTTATTCCTTATTTTTCTCTCTTTTTTTAATGCAAATTTTAAGTTTTTTTAATGCTTTTTGTAAAATGTTTTTATTCATTACTGACAATTCGGCAGATCTTGTTTGCTAGGACCTCAACAATGGCATCATTTTTCAGCTCACTGACTTTAATGACATATATTACAAAGATCATAGCAAGAGTGGTCAAAAATGAAGAGGATATTTATGCAAAAAAAAAAAAAAAAATGTGTGTGTGTGTATATATATATATATATATATATATATATATATATATATATATGGTGCTAATGCACTTACTGATCCGTGTTATTTTTTAAATCGTATTTCCAAGTTTAATTAAAGTTTTATGATACATTCTTTTATCCAATTAGTACAGAATAGGCACAAAACGCCCTCCCCTCCCTGTGTTAAGAATGGCTTTTTAAATAATAACGTTATTATTTCAGTACGGATCAATAACTGTATGAGTACGATATATATAACAGCATGCCAAAGAATAGATGGACTGAAATAATGACAAACTTTAAAAGCGAATGGCAAAAAAGAATATCTATCTGCCTTACTATAAAAAAAATGCTAGTTTTATTTTGGTGTCTTTACCTCCCCCCCCTTATATTTTTGCTGATGAGACTTTGTTTAATGAAAATCTTTTTATCAAATTATTGTTCAAGACTTATTGTCTATTTCAATAAAAACATTGTTTCCGAAACGATCGTACAATCTATTGATTTTATTTGTTTTCCTTTTGAAACTGATTTTTAATTCAAAATGTGAATCGTTTTACTCAATATTAAAATAGCTCTAGGATATCTATAACTATTGAGCTTATTATATATCTACATTACAACAAGCACTGTTTTATTTGAATAGTATTAATACATTTACTAGTACATTAAAATAAACTCTGCTCTTTAGACTCTAGGTCTAGTTCCCTCAATATATATATATATATATATATATATATATATATATATATATATATATATATATCGAATATAAAAAAATTAATTACACTTTTATAAAGTTTGTTCTTCACTTAATAATCAGTGAAAATTTCATATCAATTCTATTATTCCGAATAGGAAAAATGATGTTACTTGTGCATCTATAGCAGTGTCAGAAATTTTGTGAAAACTATTGAATAATTCCACCCGCTATCTTTCGAAGCTTATAACTCCTCGAAAAATGTAATTCAAGCCCTAATTTTTTTATTTAAATTAAAGGAGCAAGGACCAAGGTTTCATTAAAAAAAACAAAAAAAAAAACAAACAACGTGTTTTTTTTAAAAAAAAGGTTTTAAACTTTGGACTTTACAGGTAAATTTCTAAAAAACACTACTTTTTTTTGTTTTAAATTTGAATATATTATTTATTAATCTTTTATCTTCAATTTGTGATATATAAAACTTTGGTACATAAATTAATTATTTACTTTTTAATAGACATTTGAAAATGGGGGGGGGGGGCGGCGTGAATTAAAAAAAAACGTTTGTCTAAAATATTATATTCGATTTATTGGAAAGAGCATAAAATTTCACATTGATCCTGAAAATATCGTAAAAATAGAATCAATAGGAAAATTTTGATAGATTTTTAAAGTTTAAAAATTGAAAAATACTGAACTCGTAACATTCGATTAATTTCATTACTATTTTTTAAAAAATATTTCTATTACTTTTTATACAACTTTAATAGTTTATTTTGGAAGTATAATCCATAAAGGAAATAAACAACCCACCTTTAAAAGAGAAATTACGAGTTTTTTATATTTTATTTGCAGTTTCGTGTTAGGGGTGTCAAAAATTCCTACAAAAATTCTGATACACCTAGTGCATCTATGTTACCGTGCTAAAGTAAAAACGTTATTATTAAGAAAGCATTCTTAACATGAGAAGGGGAGGGTGCTTTGTAACTATTCTGTACTTTCACCTAACAATTTAATAAAAAAAAAATCGTAAAAATTGAATTTAACTTGAAAATACTGTTTAAAGAAAATTTTGTAACATAGATGAAGATGCACTAACAAAAAAATGATTTTTGCTTTAATTTAATTATTTTGGCGCTTTTGCATTTATGTTACCGTAATATTTTTTTAAAAAAGTATTTTCAAGTTAAATTCAAGTTTCACACAATATATTTTTTTATTAAATTGTTAGTTGAACGTACAGTATAGTTACAAAACACCCTTCCCATGTTAAGAATGGCTTTCTAAATAATAACGTTATTCCATCACAGTAACATAAGTGCATAAGTACCAATATTTTTAGTGCTTGTTAAGATAGTTAACAGATCGATTTTAAAATATGTCATTTTAAGCAAAGCAATAGAACTTAGAACTTAATTGTCATGTCGATAATAGTAATATATTAAAAAATTACGAAAAATCACCAAGTAGAACAACTGCTATGATGTTTTTAGTAAAAGAAAAAGTCTATCGCTATAAGGCTAAGAGAATATGTCAGCCATTACACTGTCAAAAAGGAGATTTTTTTTTTTTTTTTTACACAGTGGTCACCACTTATCAAGGCTCGGAAGCCACTCAGGGATAAGGGTTATTGCAAGTACATTACGTTAGTGTGGAGATTTGATGAAGTCTTTACTTAAGGGGGAGGTTCATTAGGAATTTGTTAACGTTGGACGAACACATTCAAGTTGTAGTCAGGTGGGAAGCAGGCAGACGGAACAGAGTTCCACAGGCGTGCAGTTCTAAGAAAGAAGCTTTGTTCATGGAATCCACGTTTTGATTTAGGCACAGATAAAGAGTGGGGGAAATTTTTCACAGTGGATTCAGCTAGACGGGTGTTTTTCGTGAAAGATTGGTGAGGGGGGGGACCAGAGATTGGAGTTCAGACGAGCACCTGCCATGGAAATAACGATAAAACAAGGATAGGCTCGCAACGTCTCTTCTGTGGGAGAGAGGTTGCAGGGTAGAGAAAAGGGCATCCCCCACTAAGCCATGAAGTCTATTTTGTACTCTGTCAAGGCAGGATAGGCTGTTTTTAGCAGCTCCTGCCCAGATATGGCAGCAGTATTCCATCCTTGGACGTACTTGGCTTTTATAAAGATAGAGAATTGCATCTGTAGTGAGATATCTTCTGGAGCGGTAGAAGGATCCCACCATCTTTCCAGCGACCTTGGCAACAGACTTGATGTACATGTTCCATTTCAGATCAGGAGTAAAGGTCAAACCCAGAAGCTTGTCAAAACACGGGGCCTCTCCCAGACGAGAGCCATCCATCCCAATTGATGCCAGATGGGGATCAGAGCGTTGATGATGTAAGGATAGGAGTTTGGTTTTAGATAAATTAAAGGTAACCAGCCACGTCTTCCCTCACTGAACCACGCGCTCGAGATTAGAGGAGAGAGAATCAGAGAGAACTTTGTCATTTACAGCTTTTGATGTGTTGCCGTAGATGGTCGTGTCATCAGCATAGATGTCAACGAATGATTTAAGTATGTGTTTAGGGAGGTCATTGATGTATATCAGGAAGAGAGTTGGGCCCAGAATTGACCCCTGAGGGACTCCAGCATTAATACTGCAGGCCTCCGATTTTTGTCCATCGTCTACTACTCTTATGAGCCTATCGGAGAGAAATGATTTAATGATTGAGAAAACATTTCCAGTTATACCGTAGCTGGAAATCTTGTGAAGTAGACCCTTATGCCATACCTTGTCGAAGGCCTTTGATATGTCAAGAGCAATTGCCCTAGAAAGGAAGTCTTTGTCAAGAGATTCACTAATCCTGTGAGATATAACTGTCAGCACATCTGCGGTAGATCTTGCAGAGCGGAAACCATATTATGTATCACTAAGAAGGTTGTTTCTGCTGAGGTGGTTGACTATTTCTCTATTTAATATGGATTCCAGCAACTTACTCATAACACACAAGAGACTTATTGGTCTGTACTGAGAGAGAGATGGCTTATCACCTGAATTCTTAAATACAGGGCAAACTGATGAGGTCTTCTAGGGAGTCGGAAAGCACTTCTCCTTAAGGCAGCGCTTAAACAGTTTTGTAAGTATGGGAGCAAGTTCTGGTTGAAGCTTTTTTAACACTATAATTGGGACGCGGTCAGGGCCAGTTGCTTTACTGGAATCAAGGTTCTTGATTAGCTTGGCGACCTCATGCACGGATATTTGTATGTTATCTAGCGTGTTCTGTGTTATAGGAGGAAATATGGGGAGTTGATGGCCTTCGTCGCATAGGGTAGAATTAGCTGCAAAGTTCTTTGCATATAATTTGGCCTTGTCTGACGCTGACGAGATGACCTCAGGTCCATTGATAATGGTTGGGATAGAACGCACACTTCTGTTCAGGATCCTATTTGTTATTTGCCAAAACTAGTGGGAACCAAGCCGCTGATCAGCTACCTTGGATTTAACAGACTGAGTATATAGCTCTCTTGCATTTTTTAATATTCTTTTACAGTGGTTGCTGGCAGTCCTGAAAGCAGCTTTAGTCTCAGTGCATCTATTACGTTGGTAGCTATGGAAAAAGTGATTTCTGTGCGCGATAGCAGCAGCACATTCTGGGGAGAACCATGGCTGGCTGTTAGGTATTTGTTGGATAAGTGGATAAGTATGTCCCCTGTATTCCCAATCTTCAGAGTGTTCACAACTAGGGAAAATGTCATTTTCCCCAATTTTTGTAAAAAGTACTTTTAAGTATACATAATTTTCTACTCGATGAATTTTCGTAATTTTTTGGATATATTACTATTTTCGACATGACAAGTAATTACTGTTATTTTTGCTTAAATTAAACCACATTAAAAAAAAACGATCTGTAATAGTTTATATCAGTATGAAATAGATTAAAAACAAACAACAACAAAAAAATTGTTTATGACCGTTTTGATAAAAACAAAGAAAAAAAGAAGTTCCACTGATGCCGGCCCACTACTACGAATTATGAATAGGAGCATTTGGGTAGGCGGGGGTGGGGGGAAAAAAAACGAGCCTATAAACAGGAGACAAGAAGTTCATAAGTACCATTAAGTTGTTCCGGCGCTTCCACTTCTACACTATTGGGACGAAATTTCGGAAATCGTAAAACTGAATTTCACATGAAAACAATGGTATCTACGTATTCCTCGTATTTTTAAGATGATTATATCCAAAAATTACGAAAATCGACGAGGTCGAAAATTATTTATTAAAGAAAATAAAAAAAATAGAATTTGATGAAAACGATCGTAAGACACGGGAGAATTCAAAAGGGAGGTAATTTTTCGTTTTGATTTAAACAAGATGGCGGCAATTTTTCACCTGCTAACGCGATTAAAGTTGTTTTGTTTAATAATTCAGTAATATTCAGGTAATTTCGACTGCATAATTTGGAAGCTACCATTGTAACTTATTAGAATTGACAACAAAAATCAGTTTAAACCATTGTTTTTTTTATCTGAAAACTCCATTTATCGAGAAATCTCGTCCCAATTCTGTAGAAACGCCGTTGTTCCTATATACTTGCCTCCCCAAGAGGGCAGAGAGTTAGACACAAGATCGTTTTTTTAATGCGGGGAAAATCCAGCTCCCCAAAAAGTGGCACTCTAGATAGGAACCAAAATTAAAATTATCTCAGTTATGAAGGATTTTTACCTCACTGACTTAGGACAGAAAAAGTGAAGTAGATACTACACTTTGATCTTGGCCCATTAAATTGTTATATATAACTAAGTGTTGTAAACGTAATGTTGGTCGCTCTTCGGCTATTGTCGTAACTCGTTACCGGATTTTACCGAAGTCGATCTACATAAGCACCAGGTGAAGTATTACGGTTTATTCGTGTTTTTTAATTAACGGAAAACATTCATTTCCGAACGTGTCCTTGTCGTATAAGAGACCTCGTGTAGTACCCATACAACCGATTGGTTATTTTCGGATAAAATCTGCTTTTTTACAAATTAAATAAAATAAAAAACAAACCCAAACGAATATTCCGACTCAGCAATGAAGAATAAAAATAACAAAATTCCAAGTTTAACATTAAAATAAAATGAAGAAAAAATAAAATATTCTTACAACAAAAACGAACGAAGAAATTCACCCAAAAACAAAACAAATACTTCTATTTCTTTAAAGTGAAGAGTGAATCGTTTAAGGGCAGATAACTCTAAAGTCTTTTAAGGTTAAGATGGGCTTACTAGCCAACCTCGACGGCGTTGTCCGGGCGTTAAATCTGCTCTTTACTTTTTTTTATTTTTATTTATTTATTTTACTTGGGGTCTCTGCTTATTAAGGCCCGAAGGCCACTTCAGGATAAAGGTTGATAAGTGTTCGGGAGATGGGGAGACAATCCGATTGGTTGATAGTGGAACTTGAGTAGGGCTTAATTATTTAAGAGGACGGCACAAGACCTTATTTACATTAGCCTTGAAAATGACCCTGTTATAGTCAGCTGGGAAGCAGCCTCACGGTATTATGTTCCACAGACAAACAGTTCTAGGAAAGAAACTCTGTTCATGGAGTTTTCAGTTAGTTTTAGACATTGATAGAAAGTAGACAAGTGAAGCTTAGTCAAGAACCTACCACAGAAGTAACGATAGATCAGAGATAAACATGCAATGTCTCTTCAGTGAGAAAGATAAAGTAGGGAAGCAAAGAGGTACTAACCCACTAAATTCCCGGCTTTCGAACTGACTCCAATATGGTCGTCTTTAAGTACAGCGTGAACAAGTTCTTGATGAGCCGTTCCCCTTAAGAAATCCAATTTACCAAATTTTCACTACTAACGATTACTACGATACTATCCCATTGATTATTGTACACTCATTAACCCTTATCCTCGAGTGGCCTCTGGGCCTTGACATACGGCACAATCACGTTGACACAACAGGTTTCGCCAGATCACCAAAGTTAAGTAATGTCAAGCCTGGCCAGTACCAGATGGGTGACTGTTTGGGAAGGTGAGGTGCTGTATGTATCGCAAGGTAAAATACTAGGTTGAGAAACTGGCGTGGTTTATCCTTTTCTCAAGGGTAGATGGGCCTCTCTTTGGCCATGCTGGGCAACTCCTCTAGTAATGGCGTAACAAAAAAAAAAAAAATCCTTGATAGCACTAGCGAAGCATCAAGTATTCAGCTACGAACAAGATTTGAATTACACATCAAACTCATGTCGTGAGTTCAATCTTAGCTGCGGTCAGATGTTACGTTTACTGAGCCTTAAGTGGTGACTCCATTGTAAAACAAAACAAACATTTCTTTTACAAAACTCCAAACACAAATTTATAGATATTATATTTCTTTTTGTCTGTCTGTCCAGAAGCTACTGGGTCGATCTGGCTGAAATTTTGAATGGACCTTTGTTATGATAAGGTGCAGAGAACTAAGTGTTATAGTATCAGCTTGATGCACAGTTAGAGGTTAATAAGAATTAATACGGATTTGTATTTAATACAAAAATGAGCACAAATTTAACCATATTCAACCATCAACATGGCATAAAGCACTAATTTTAAGTTAATCTGTAAAAGTGAAATTGTCTGTGTGTGTGTGTCTGTCTGTGAGTGTACATTTTCTACCAAACTACTCTGTCAATTTTCAGTCTACAGACTCGAGATTTGACATAAGGGGTATTGAGATTTGTGAAAATCTTTTTAATCAGTTTTCGGCCTAAAATTTGTCTGTCAAGGGGTCAAAGCTCAACGATTTGACCTTTGAGAACTCTACCAAACTCCCTCCGCCAATTGTAAGTCTAAACACTTGAAATTTTAGATGTAGGTTCCTTGGACATGGATCAAACTTTTTAATTTGATTTGAGCTCAAAACAATAAATGTTAAGGGGTCAAAATTGGGGTCAAAATTTAAAAACAATTGACCTCTCAGCCAATTCTTGGTCTTAGCATTTGAAATTTAGCATAAAGTGTATTCAGACATATGGCAAGATTTTTAATTAGTTTTTGGCCGAACATTTGGCTACCAAAAGGTCAAAGTTCAAAAGATTTGACCTTTGCGGTCTCTAGCAAACTATTCAGCCAATTTTGGGTTTAAACATTTGAGATTTTACATAAACTGTATTCAGACATACAGGAAGCTTTTAATCAGTTTTGGGGCGAAAATTTGGCTGCCAAGAGGTCAAAGTGTAAAGAGTTGGTCTTTGTAGACTCTACCAAACTCCTCTGACAATTTTGGGTTTAAACACTTGAAATTCTAGATGTAGGTTACCTGGACATGTCAAACTTTTTAATATATATATATATATATATATATATATATATATATAGTCTTTGAAGTTTTTAACCTTTAAAACTATACAAAAAATATTTTTTATCATTCGTTAGAAAACCATCTAGTCAGTAAGTCATTTAATCACCTGCAATCACTGCATCAACTCGCTCTCGAATTTACGATAATACCAATAATTTATTTTTCAAGGGATCATCAGTTGTTTACCATGAAACACTGTTTCGGGGATTTATATATATATATATATATATATATATATATATATATATATATATATATATATATGCAAGTAAAGTTATAAACAGTACATAGGGCCAGAGCAAAGCTAAGCTGAACTGCCAGTAGGCTATAAATTTTGCCCATTTTTGATGTGTTAAAATATCTAGTAGATCTATAAGGTCGGTAAACGATCAATCATGCAGTGTAGTTGACAGTTGAAAAATGGAAAAGAAACAAAATACACAAGGTGGAACAACAAAATTTTTGCCCTAGAAAAATCGACATGATTCCATTTCCGTTTGATAAAAACCGGCTTTCTTTTTTTTCTTTTTTTTTTTTTTTGCAGACCATCTGCTAGTTGGCCAGTTGTGTACAAATCCCAAGAGCAATAGGAGCCTTCTATTATGTCTGAAATGGACACAATGTTCAACAAGCGAGATTGGAGATGTACCACTGTACAACTCATACTCTTTACTGGTCAAAGTTATGACAACAAACCATTGACAACATCTTCAAAATTCAAAGCCGGGTGGTTCAACACTTGAAGGCAGAGCTCAATGAAGTTTCCGGCCACGGTTATGGTCTTTGGTGTAGTTTTAAGTGAGGGCCACATCATGCCACCTCACATCTTCGAAGTCGGCTTGAAAGTCAACACCAAAGTGTACCTGGATGTGTGGTGATCCTCTGGTACAATCAGGTGGCTACTGGCAAACCCTCGGCTTGGCAGAAGGAATCGGCACCGGCCCACAAGTACAAAAAGACCCAGGCTTGGCTTCAAAAGGCATGCTATGACTTTTGAAGCCTTTACTCACTGGCCCTCCTTTTTCCTCAGCCTGAACCCACTCGACTACTTTGTTTTGTTATATATGGAGAACATCACCAACATGACCTCCCACAACACCAAAGCCAGCTTGATTGCCACCATCCACCAAGTATCCGCCGAGCTCCCACCGGTGCTTATAGAAAAGGCATGCTCTTAGTTCCAGACCTGTATTGCGGTAGTGATCGAGACTGAAGGCAGCTCTATTAAATAGATGTCAGCTATATATATATATATTATTCCTTAATTGGAATTTTTTTTATTTTGAGATAAGCATTTTTATGTTAATTTTATTTTTATTTCGGACTATTAGTCTCATCTTTATTAGTTGTTGTTTTTTTTAAATCTTTTTATTGGTTCACAACGTTTCGGCCAACTTCCTCTGGCCTTCGTCAGGTGGTAACCGCGACGGATAGGAACTTCGAATCTCCTAACTGCATTCTCAGCCATCACTGCCATCCGTAGTTGTTGTCGTCTCACCACATTTTTGACCAATTACCTCTGGCACGCTTTGAGTGGGATTGAAACCGCTATCTTCAGACAATGTTCATCTGGAACCGTAGAGATTCAACGTCTCTATCAACTGCGCCACAGGCCCCGAAGGGCGATCAAGGTTGGATTCTTTGATCTTATAAATCCACATTTATTTATTATCTGATCTTCCATAGTCGGGTCCGTACCGATTGGTATATATATATATTATTCCTTAATTGGAATTTTTTTTTTTTTTGACGAAGGCCAGAGGAAGTTGGCCGAAACGTTGTGAACCAATAAAAAGATTAAAAAAAACAACAACTAATAAAGATGAGACTAATAGTCCGAAATAAAAATAAAATTAACATAGATGTCAGCTCTACTACATAATCAAGTTATCCGAATTGATTTTTTCAACAAAAGTTTTAAAATAAAGCTGTATGGTTGTTTTCTTTAGAGTGACAAATTTATTGTTCCACTCTGTTAACAAATAACTTTTACCAAACGCATTAAAATTAAATTTTCGCTCACCCTATATAGTTTTAAAGTTCTGCAACTGTTTGTAAATTTCACGTAGGAAAACACGAGTCAATCAAACATGGCAGTCAACGTTTTTTTTTGTTTTTTTTAGATGATCTCTAATTTTAGCCTTAAAAATAAAAAAAACACGGTTTACGATACTACTAACCCTATATCCTGGAGTTATTGCCAGTCAGATTAGGGTAAGATATCTTTTTATATATCTTTTAAGCTCGAAATTAGCGACCACCTAAAAATCAACTGACATTTTTTATGGACGTGTGTTCAGCTATGGGACCGTCATGAAACAAATATTGAAATAAAACGTAAAAATAATTTCAGAACTTTAAACATTACAGTTCGGTAGAAAATTAATTTAATGTGTTTGGTAAAAGTTATTTGTTGTGTATTTTGTTCATTTTCGATTTCTCAGTTGTTAACTATGTGGCATAATTGCATCTTCTCGTTTATCTCTTCATCTCCAGTTCATTCTAACTTTTTAATCTTGTCTAATCACTCAAAAATCGAGACAAAACACTGCTAGAATGCAACATTTTTTCCTGATTGTTTACATTTATTTGATGTGTTTCTACCAGCGTCTGTTTAATTTTCGATTTCGAGTAACTAGTAAGGATTCTTGTGAAGGGCTTATGAACGGCCATTTTTTATTCTAGCCCAACAGAGTGAATATTAAGATTGTTTTGAACTAAAATTGCGCTTTAAAATAAGTTTAAATGCAAAAAAAAAACTTATTCAGATAAGTAGAAGATTCTTGCCTTTAGTAACATTTATTTGTTGCATATTTGTTTTTCATCTCATTTTTTGTTCTGTAACAAATGGCCGAATATCATTCTTCTTTTTTTTTTGGTGGTGGTGGTGGTAGTAGTGGTGGGAGGGGGAGTTCTAAGTTAAAATGTATTTTTATAATTTTCTTTTTAATTCCAAAACTTTCTAAAGTTTTCATATTTATGCATTTCATCCAAAATTTTGAACGACCCATCGTGAGATTTTTACCTAAACTTTTCACTTGTGTCTAAAGCAAAGAAGTACCATAAGCATTAATTATTTCAAAAGAAGCCGATGACAGACAGCAACAGTTTCAAGATGGCGCCAACATAATTGAAAAACCTTGTCAAAAACATTTTAAATCTTTTAATATCAAGTGTTACCTTCCTAAAACGTTTAGCAAATATTTACGAAAAAGTTTAGAAAGGGATGTTTTTGACTCCGAAATATATTTAAACTAGCCTGGGTGCCCAGCGTTGCCCGGATGTTTGGAGGTGTGTGTTGAACAAAAAAAGACGGGGGGGGGGAATGGTAGTTGGCAGGCAGGCTTGAACCTGTACCGCAAAGGAGGCAAAGAACGTGAAAAAAAAAAAAAAATGACGTCATTGCCGTTGTGTCCATTGCCAAACCGGAAGTGGTAAAGGTTTAAATTAAGACTAGACAATCGGAAAGAGGGGATGATTTTCGAAAATATCGGCGAAAAAAGCAACCCCTCCCTGTAGAAAGGTGCCCAGTTGAGGGTGAAAAAATTAATGTTTTTGGCCAATTTTTCGATATTTGTCGTCCGAAGAGTCGAGCTTCAAAACAGTACTGATCTCGTGAAAAGCCATCATCGCTGTCGAAAGTTTTAAGCAGACATACAAACATACATACGTACATTTAAACAGACAGGTGAGATTTTTATAATAGACTAGCGAGGGGTACCTGGCGTTTCATGGGTGTTTTGAGATGTGTGTGGAAACTCCGGTAAAGTAAGTATGAGAATCGAACCCAAACTCTTGAGGCAAAGTTGTAAATTAAAGTGTGAAAAAAAAAACGTGCGACGTTAACCATTGCCCCACCGCGAGATGCTAACGGAAACACGTTTGAATTTATTTAATTACTTGGATTTGGCAGGTGCCCGTTTTAATGAGTTAATGAGGTCAAGTTTTACTGCGGGGCGGGAACGCTTCCCAAGATGTTATAGGAAAAAGACTAACCCACATGCGGCGAGCGACAAGTGTTGAATATTGATCTTCCCGAAATCGAGCAAATTAAATAGACAGGCGAGCTTCGTTGTTAACTGTGAGATATTACGATTTATATGTGATATAAAAAGTTTTAAAAAGTTGTGAACCGACCGACCGCTTCTCTGAAAGAAGCCTTTTGTAGAAATACAGAAAAAGCAAACACACATACATACATTTTCGCTTTTATATTTATAAACTAGCGGGGTAGGGGGTACCCGGCGTTGCCCGAGTGTTTGGAGGTGTGTGTGCTCGGGTGGGGTGGAGGGTGTTAATCAAAACATAAGAATAAGCAAAGTAAAAAAAACTAAACTAACAAAACAAAAAAAGAAAACAGAAAAACGAACGTTAAAACTTCTTTAAAAAATCTGAAAAATAAAGTGGGGGGGGGTACCCAGACTGTGGGGGGGGGTAATCAAAACATAAGAATAAGCGAAGTAAATATTTTTAAATATTAAATGGAAATTTAAAACGTTAAAACTTAAAAAAATAGAAAAAAAAACACAAAAAAACAAACGATGTTAAATGTAAAAATCGGAAAATCAAAAACAAAAAAGAAAACAGAAAAACGAACGTTAAAACTTCTTTAAAAAATCTGAAAAATAAAAACCAAAAGAAGAACATGTGTTTCAATATTAAAATTGAAAAAATCGGTGGGTACCCGGCGTTGCCCGGGTGTTTTTGGGTGTGTGTGGTTGGTCAGGGGTGGGGGTGGGGGGTGTTAATGAAAACCTAAGAATAAGCGAAGTAAAAAAAAAAAAACATAAAAATGAAAGTTACGTGAAAAATGGCTTAAATAACCCTGGTTCAATATTAAAATTTTAAAAATAGAAAGAAAAAAAAAGACATCTCACACCACGATTCGAACCCAAAACGTTTAGATAATGACCCAGCGCTCTAACTAACTGACCTAAGACGACGTACACAAAATTAGGTCATTTTTTTAAATCTCTAAACTAAATCAGGTTACGACGTCGTATGACGTATGCGTAGAAGCGACATCGTCATGAGAGGACGGTTTTTGCTGACCCCTCCCCTGTAGAAAACTACTGATTTCAGGATGAAGGAATTAATGTTTTTGGCCAATTTTTAGATATTTGTTGGGCGAAGGGTCAGCTTTAAAATAATACCAATCTCATGAAAATCCGTGAACTGTGCCGAAAGTTTTTAGCAGACATACAAACACACACACATACATACATACATACATTTTCGCTTTTATAAATACAGACTAGCGGAGGGGTACCCAGAGTGTTTGTAGGCGAGTGTGGTTGTTAATGAAAACCTAAGAATAAGCAAAGTAAAAAAAGAAAACAGAAAAACGAACGTTAAAACTTAAGCGGGCGTTGGGTGTGGGGGAAATCAAAACATCGGAAAAAAACAAAAAAAGACTAACGTAAGGCAAACGAACGATGTTAAATGTAAAAATTGAAAAAAAAAAAAAGAAAACAGAAAAACGAACGTTAAAACTAAAAACAAAAAAAAAAACATGTGAAAAATGGCTTAAATAAGCCTGTTTCGATATTAAAATTTTAAAAATCGGTGGGTACCCGAGTGTTTTTGGGTGTGTGTGGTCGGTCGGGGATGTTAATGAAAACCTAAGAATTAGCGAAGTAAAAAAAAAACAGAAAAACGAACGTTACGTGAAAAATGGCTTAAATAACACTAGTTCAATATTTAAATGTAAAAAATCGAAAAAAAAAGAAGAAAAGACATCTCAACCACGATTCGAACACAGAATGTTTAGATAATGAACCAATGCTCTAACCAACTGAGCTAACACGACGTACATGGAATTTAGTCAGTTCTTCAACTATTTAAACTAAATCAGGTCATGAAGTCATCTGACGCATGTGTAGAACCGATCATCGTCATGAGAGGACGGTTTTTGTTGACCCCCCCCCCTGTAGAAAATTGTCGATTTCGGGGTGAAAAACTTAACGCTTTTGGCCAATTTTTCTATATTTTTCGGGCGAAGGATGAAGCTTCAATATAATACCGTTAATTTTTGTTCTATCTGTCGAAAGTTTTTAGCGGACACACAAGCACACACATACATACAAACATACATACATACATACACACATTTTCGCTTTTATATATATAGATTATAAATTTCAAACAAGTAAAATTTTCGTAAAATTGTATTGTAATTTGGCTTGATGCATATTTTATTTTATTCAAATAAAATCAACGCTTCTATAACGCAGACCCCTGACTTAAATTTGTGTTTGTTTCATTTTTTTATTGTCAAGAAAAAATAAAAGAATCGTTTTGGAATTGAAAATTAGGCTCAAACTTTTCTGATTACGATACCGATTATGATATTCAAAAAAGTTCCAATTTTTCCGATTCCTGATTTTGATTAATCGTTCCAACCCTTTTATATATATATATATATATATATATATATATATATATATATATATATATATATATATATATATATATATATATACTAGTGATAGGATGATTCTGATATTTTTCACGATTCTGATAAAATTACTGTTTCTGTACTCAATTTCCGATTCCAATGCAATTTCCGATTCCAATTCTTTATGAATCTCTAAATATTTAACTATGAAGTTATCATTTTTCCCTGATTACCGTAAAAAACACATGTAAAATTTGTAGATATTTTTTCAAACGTAAAAATACACTGGGGGTGAGCTGATCTATGGATTTTAGTTTTACTGGTTGTTTAAAATAAATAAATATTTGCTATTTTATCATTACTATTTGAAGTGGAAGATTTTATTTAAACAAAATAGAGTAAAAAGATAATTAAAGGAATCGTTTTTGGCATCGGAAAATAGGTACAGATTTTGCCGATTCCGATTGATCGTCCCAAAAAACAAACAAACAAACACACACACACACACACACACACACACACACACACACACACACACACACACACACACACACACTGGAGAGTTTTGAACTTAAATAGAGTCTTTATTTTTTATGATATCTTTCTGTAATTACTGATGTTTTCTTTCAATTCTTGCAGGGTTTGTGGTTTGTCAACATAGACTTTTTCTTGAAGAAATCCGCACAAGAAAAAGCTGGGGCTAATCAAGTCTGGGGAACAGATAATTAAAGGAATCGTTTTTGGCATCGGAAAATAGGTACAGATTTTTCCGATTCCGATTGATCGTCCCAAAAAACAAACAAACAAACAAACAAACAAAACACACACATACACACACACATACACACACACACTGGAGAGTTTTGAACTTAAGTAGAGCCTTTATTTTTTTGGATATTTTTCTGTAATTGTAACATAATCTGACTAAGACATTGACAAATTTTAAAAAGAAAAATGCAAAATTCAAACAATCTTTATGAAAAAAATAATATCTCTTAAATGTTTTCCATTTTCAGCTTCGCATATTTTTGCTCTTTCCAAAACATTATTCATGACAGATTGTAGAATCTCTGGATTGTGATGTAAATCCCTTATTTAGTTCCTGGTGTTTTCTTTCAATTCTTGCAGGGTTTGTGATTTGTCAACATAGACTTTTTTTTTGAAGAAATCCGCACAAGAAAAAGCTGAGGCTAATCAAGTCTGGGGAACATGGTGACCATTTGACATTGGCATAACGAGAGATAATATTGTCATCAAATTGACCCCTGATTTTGGTAAAACAATTTCACAACTTACGTACAATGTTCAATGCTGTACTTATTCAGATTTAAATTCCAAAATTGTAAAATGTATGAGAAAAAAATAATCATTAATGCTTAAATGACAAAGATTTTCAATCATTCATTCAGCGACTTTTTGGACACTCTGTATTAAATGAAAGATGAGGAATAAAAGTTATATATATAATTGTATTATATCATTGGAACAATAAGGAAAAGTAAAATGGGGGACTTAAGAGAAAAAAAAAGAACCCTCATTAGGCCATGGCATTTCGAAGCTACGTGCTTCTCATCAGAAGAGGAGAAGGATCAGAATTATACAAAATACAATACTGTACCTTCTTTAATATTTCTTAATTAGTTTTTAACATATTATCTTATTACCTCATGCTCATTTCAGATCTAAATTTGCAGTTTATATAAAACACTGAAACAAAAGTTTCGTTTTTTTTTTTTTTTTTTTTTTTTTTTTGCACAAACACTGTCCAATTTTTTTCAATGAAAAAAATATTATTTCTTCACAAAGAAATTTTTTTTTGCATTTTCACACTAAACAAGGTATGGTGACACTTTGATGTTGGGGACTACTCTCTGGGATACAATTGCAGGAATACTATGTAGGGAGTTGAGCAGCTAGATGTCTGTTTACATTACACTTGAACTTCTGCATGTCAGTACAGTCAGGGAAGCAGGATCCCGGAAGGGAACTCCAAAGTCTAGCGATTCTGGGGAAGAAACTATTAGGGTAGAAAGCTTTCTGGCATCTGGGGATCTTTACTGTGTAGGGGTGGGATTTTGCTGCTTGTGAGGTTTGTCGGGGGGTATTTATGCCGAGGAAGTACAAGCGCTTGTAGTTTGTCAGAGCATCCACCATAAAATACCTGTAAGAGAGGCAGAGGGATGCAACATTTCTTGATGGAGAGAGACTGAAGCCTAGCTGACAGTTTTAGGTTGGTGACTCTCATTTGAAATAAATTGAAAAATAAAAACATCCTTTTTGTTGTTATAATGAATAATTGTTGGATAATTTTTACAAAACTTTAAGAAAATTAAAACTTTAATCAAGAAAAAAAATCATCCATAATATAAATCTCACCTGTCTGTTTAAATGTATGTATGTATGTATGTTTGTATATCTGCCTAAAACATTCGACAGAGGCGATGGATTTTCACGAGATCAGTATCATTTTGAAGCTCGACCGTTCAGACGACAAATATTGAAAAATAGGCTAAAAACATTAATTCTTTCACCCTCAACTTGGCACTTTTCTACAGGAAGGGGTCGCTTTTTTGGCCGATATTTTCGAAAGTCATCCCCTCTTTTTAATTAACTAGCCTTAATTTAAACATTCGTCACTTCTGGTTTGGCGATGGACGCAACAGCAAAGATGTCACGTTCTTTTTTTCACATTTTTTTCCTCCTTCACAGTATGGGTTCGAGCCTGCCTGCCTACAAAAATTTTTCCAGCTGACTACAATATGGTCGTCTTCAAGTCCAACATAAACAAGTTCTTAATGAGCTGTTTCCTTTATTTACCAAATTTCCACTATTAACGATTACTACGATATTGTCCCATTGACTACTGTACACTCTTAAACCCTTATCCTCGAATGGCATCTGGGCCTTGATAAGTGGTGACTCATATGTAAAAAAAAAAATGTGTTCAATATGTAAACGTGTTTAGTTTTGCTTTTGTTTTTTTTTTTGTTTATTTTGTTGACTTTTCTGATAAGAATATCTGCAACCCAAAACGAATCGCGTGTCAAAATATTGTTACATAATTTGTTATGACTTCCCCAAAACAAAAACAGCAAAATTTATCTTTAAATGAAAATAAACAGAAATTACAAAATTATTTGTTTATATCATACAACAATTTGAAATTTTATTTTTTTTATTTAATAACACAAATGAAACATAACATTCAAATTCTGCTTTTAAACTTTAATTCAAGACAATTTTTAAAAGAATTTTTTATTTTTTTATTTATTTTTTTTTTTTAATTTATTTTTTTTATTACATTTTCACCCCAAACAAGGCAAATTGCCACTTTGGTGTAGGGGGCTACTATCAGGGGCAACAACTACTGGGGTACTATGTAGGGATTTGGGCAGCAAGGTGTCGGTTCACGTTACACTTGAACTTCTGCACGTCAGTACTGTTGGGGAAGCAGGGACCTGGAATGGAATTCCAGAGTCTTGCGGTTCTGGGGAAGAAACTATTGGAGTAAAAAGATCTTTTACATCTAGGGACCTCTACAGTGTGGGGGTGGGATCTAGTAGCCTGTCGGGTTTGTCGAGGGTGCTCGCGTCGTGGGGGCACAAGTGATTGCAGTTCATCAGAGCATTCACCACTTTGGGCCGTTATTTACACAACGTTTCAGTCGATGTACCTTCTTGAGGTGTATCTTGCCTAACTCGGGAATTTGCACAGAATTTCTGAGAGAACACTTTATTTAATCGACAGGGGTACTATGCTCTTGTTCCGTCAGCCATGAGTGGGTAAAGTCCTAAATAATTCACAATTGTATTTCAAGTGTCAACCACACTGAGGATTAAACTTTCAACCCCCAAAAAACGTATAAATTGCAACGGAATGTTACCAAATACTTTATCCACTATGCCATAGGTCGT
Source organism: Euprymna scolopes (assembly GCF_053919585.1). Lineage (NCBI taxonomy): Eukaryota > Metazoa > Mollusca > Cephalopoda > Sepiida > Sepiolidae > Euprymna > Euprymna scolopes. The sequence goes on along the minus strand of NC_136511.1, from coordinate 17,673,426 downwards.
TATGGACAATTCTAGCATTTTAATTTTTAGGAGCCTTAAACCAATTTTTTTCTAGATAATCTTATTATATATCAATATTTATTACAACATATTTTTTTTTATTCTTTCTCTCTCTCTTTATATATATATATATATATATATATATATATATATATATATATATATATATATATATATATATATATTAGTGTTGTGACGATTAATCGGAATCGGAATCGGGAATCCAAAGAATCAACAAATTTGCGAGTATCAGAATCGGAACCGGAAAATTTGGTACCTATTTTTCGATGCCAAAACGATTCTTTTGATAGTCTTTTTTTATTTGATTTTGTTTAAAGCAAAATCTTCCATTACTGGTAATAAAATAATAAATATTTATTGATTTTAAATTACCAGTAAAGCTAAAATCGATAGATCATCCTCCACAAGTGACATTTATGAAAATATTTGCACATTTAACATGTGTTTTTTTTTTTACAGAAATCGGCGAAAATAGCAACTCTATAATTAAATATTTAGAGATTTATAAAGAATCAGAATCGGAATCGGTAATTGTATCAGAATTAGGAATTTAGTATGGAATTCGTAATTGTATCCCAATTGGGAAAAAATATTGAAATCGTCCCATCACTAATATATATATATATATATATATATATATATATATATATATATATATATATATATATATATATATATATATATATATATATATAAGTTTTTTAATTTTTTTTCATAATATTATTATTTTGTATTCCTGCACGTCACCAATTAAAAACGAATAAAGAAAAGTTATAAGCTTTTATACTTTTCGCATTCTTTTTTATTCATATATATATATATATATATATATATATATATATATATATATATATATATATATATATAATTGTTTACATTAATAATTATTAAATACCTACAGACACTAGTGTTTCATCCTTTTGGAAATCATCAGTACAGGGTGCCACAATTAACACCAGTTGATAGATTTGAACCCGGCAACAGAAGCCATGTCTGGCTTCATTAGCAAGGACCATTCCATTTGGCTACCATACTGTTGAAATTTAAATATTTTTCTGTCAAAGTGATCTAATCGTTATATGATGATCTGTGCATATGGGCTAAATTGACCGATGGAGGAGTTAAAGGAAGAGAATAAAATCAATACTATAAGAGGAGACTTATCAGAATAATACAAAGCTCAACAAAATTGTATTGGATCTTATTTAGAAGTAAATTAAGAAGGAAAATGAAGATATAAAAACTATATACTAATATATATATATATATATAGATTTATTCATTTATTCAATAACATACACACATACATACATACATGATGATTGCAACGTCTTAACAGACGAGTGCCACTCCCTCAGAAACTTAAAGTCCCTGAGCCCAAAAATGACTTTTTTTTTTTTTCTAGTCCTACCGGTGAATTCACACGCTCAAGCAGGCATGACACTGAAGACAGTCATTGAGATCAATTATTACATGCTTCCAGCATTTCAAGCCTCCACACGTCACAACTTTTCCATTGCCACAAGACCTTTAATAGACAAATGCCTGAGGGAGTATCTATACACAGATGATGTTACAGAGTCTTAGCTTTGTATGACAGCTAAGTCTCTCTCTCGGTTCAAAATGTTGAGATCCAGCAACAAGTAAGAGCAAGATAGCCAGCAACAAGTTAAACTGCAGACCAGCTTAATGCGGGTACTGGTCTCCCGCTTTATGGTTTTTTAAATCAGAGATTTGCTTCTCCTAGAAAGGTTGCCTTCGCCATGGCTTACGGGAGCCCTCTCCACCCCAACACACATACATACACACAAACACACACGGTGCTAGTTGGTCGTTGTCCCCGAAAAAGGGTTCATACGCCCTTTGGAAGGTCTTTTGTTTTTCATACATACATACATACATACATACATACATACATACATACATACATAACCTTGAGTCCCTGGAGGGGCATAGATCATCCACAACTTTGTAGATGCTTTTGTAGTGAGGAATTCTTTTTTCGGGTGGGGGTGCTGGCCCCACACTCAACCTTCCAAGAAGGTACATACAGCGCCTAGCCTACCCAAATGGTTACCCATCTGGTACTGGCCAGGCTCAATGTTGCTTAACTTTGGTGATCTGGCGAGAACCGGTGTGTCAACCTGATTCTACCATACTTAATCAATAAAGGTATACAATTGAAATGAATGGCTCTAGTCTTGGGGAAGCTTTATGTTCTGACAAGCTTCTGGGCTTGACTTTTACTCCTAATCTGAAATGGAACACGTACCTCAAATCCATTTCCAAGGTCACTGGAAAATGGTAGGATCTTTCTACTGCTCCAGCAGATATTTTACTGCTGATGCAAGTCTCTACCTATATAAAGCCAGGTATGTCCAAGGATGAAGTACTGTTGCCACATCTGAGCTGCTAGAAATACCTTACCCTGCCTTGACAGAGTTCAAAATAGACTTCGTAGCCTAGTGGGGGATACCTTTTTTCTTTTTCCCTGCAACCTTTTTCCCACAGAAGAGACATTGCGAGCCTCTTCTAAAATCAAATTGATCAAGTACATTTTTTTAAAAACATCAAATTTTATGATGAAGCGAGGATGGTGTCTCTCTATGCCATCTTTATAATTCATCAGTGGTTATTTTCTCCTTAATAACCTATCCAAAAATAGAGATCAAAATCTGCTTTGTTATGGCTACGATTAGTCGCTAAAAATCACACAAAAAATCTGATTATAGATAAAAACAACAAACTTGATCAATTAATCAGATTTTTGGAATATGGTTATTTTCGTGCCGTGACGTGTAAGTACATCATAGAGATTTTTCTGTATTATTATTTTTTTTTAAATCAGTTGAATTCAGGATAAGAACTGAAATGTTCAATTTTAATCATCGACTCCTGGTGTCAACTGGCTACACTACATGAGCAAAGGGGAAGTAACTCTTGTTTACTTAAAATTTGTATGACGACGACGACGATGGCTGTAAATGTTTTGACAACGTGTATTTAGAAAAGAGTCGCCCACTGTAAGAGCCGGCATTTTTATTTTTGCCTTCAATCGTCGCTAAAGATTCTTTCCTGCCTGACCTGACAATCAACCCTGGCCATTTAACAGATCGGAAAAACAAGAAGAACGATGATCAAGGCAGTTATTTTAATCGGGGGACCAATGAAAGGTAATGTCATACGATTGAAAAACAATTCGGTTCAATTATAGATTAGGGGCGCGGTCGAAAAAAAGATGGTAATTTTGGGGGATTTAGGAGCACAAATGAACCATAATACTTGACTTTTCGCGTTTAAACTTTAATTGATACCGAAATTAATTTCTATTCAGCAGTTTAAAAGTCTTCCACATTTTGAAGGCCCAGGAAGTAAAAACACGCCGGCCATTTCGAGCATTTTTTTTTTTTTTTGATCTTGTAGAAAGTAATTTCATTTTTGGTACTCATATTTTTGTACTAGGGTGATCCGTGCTGAAATAATAACGTTATTATTTAAAAAGCCATTCTTAATATGTACCTATTCTATACTTTAACCTTACAAGTGAATAAAAAAAACATATAAAACTTTAATTAAACTTGGAAATACGATTTAAAAAAATAGCGCGGATCATTCTCTGCATTAGCACCAAAAATCTTTTTTTCTGTGTGTATTATTAATCTCTTTTGCGAAATGAGATTTTTTTTGTTTTTGTTTTACAAGCGATTACGTGTAGTTTTGAAAACTGTTTTTCTTGTCAATCGGACAGTTATTGATAAGAACTGGCTAACTGCCCTAAAACGCTAGAAATAGGGAATAATTTTACGTCAAATTAATATCCGAAACTGCCCTCCCCTCCTCCGCTCATTGTAAATTTTAATTTGTTGTTGGTGCTTATGCACTTATGTTACCGTGCTTTTTTTAAAAATAGTATTTTCAATCTAAATTCAGGTTTTACGAAATCTTTTTTTTTTTTATTATTAAAATGTTAGGTGAAAGTACAGAATTACAAAACACCCTCCCGCCCTCATGTTAAGAATGGCTTTCTAAATAATAACGCTCGCGTCGACCATATGCGCGCGCTTGCGCGTACAAAATGGCCACCCGTGATAACATATAGAATTACATGGTTTAATATTTGGAAAACTACTTGTTTTTCGTCTAATTTTAATTTTGCGCCAATTACTACACTGTGGCAAGGCAGTTTGGTACGCAAGTGCACATTTAACAGCCTTCGTTTATGCTCACGCGTAGCGTAAACAAAGACTAGGCTGTAGAATGGAAAATAGTCCCAGAGTTAATACCATGCAAAAGAAATCAAATAAAAATCTTTTAAGCCAATAAACACTAAAAATAAATAAATAAATGCCCCCTCTCTCAGGTGGCCAGAAAGTGGGTGCTCATTTTAAATTAAATTTACATGGAAAAGTGATCATCCACTTTCCGAAAAAGTAATTTCTTCATATCATGAAAATCATTTTTTTTGCGACGGAAACGGTTTGCAGATTTGTTTTTAGCACACCGAAATCTACCAAAAAAAAAAAAAAAAAAAAAAAAAAATTTGTTATATACGAACGTCAGACGGGCCTTAAAGTAAAATAATACCATTTTGTTTTTCTTTCCATCAGGTTTTTCAGAGTGTTCTCATGTAATCGCCTAAAACAATTGAATCTAATGAGGGGAGGGATAGCGGAGGTTGTTAATCTACAATTTACCGTAACTTTTCGCTAGAGTTAAAAATTGAGTTTCATTTTTATCCCCCCCCCCCAAAAAAAAAAAATCTGTATCGCCCGTACCCCTATCATTACACATTAATGTCGCTATTTAACTTTTTTTTTATTTTAAATTTACTTTAATAATTAAAAAAAAAAAAATAAGAAAAAAAGTCGTCAATTTAGGAAATTGACCCCCAACTGGAAATTCCACGATTTACACTTTTTTTTCTTCACATTAATCTCACCCATTACAAACTTAACTTTCAGATTAAAAAAAAATTTGAAAAAAAAAATTATGACTTTTTACGATGGGGTATCAGTTTTTAATTATAACGTTCTACTAAATCGAATACTGACTTTGCGACCATCACTGAAAAAAAATATTACGACTCTCTCATGTGACCGGGGTCCTGGATATGACCTTAAACTATATCCGATGATGAGGCCCCAGCTTGCAGGTTTTGGGGAGTGTGGAGCCACCCTTTAATTGCCATTGCTCCCAGGTCCACTGACCCGGAGTGGTAGTACCTGTTAGGGTCCCAACTATTGGTTAAATAGAAACCCACTTGAAAAAAAAAAACAAATATATTCTATTAAAAAAAATTGTTCTTGAAAATCACTGGATTCGGCATAAAATAGCCTGAAAAGGGTTGATATGCCGTAAAACAACCAACCAACCCAACTCACGTGACCGGTGATTATTCCCGTCTAAAAAAAGAGGTTAGGAAGGGAACTTTCTTCCCCCCTTCTACCTCCCTCTCTCATCTATCATCTATTTCATCCGCGTCGTCTTGCTTGAAAGAATCCCAACTATAAAAAAATGGCCACCCAAGAATGGACATTTTGCAAAATTTTATAGAAAATGTGTTACAATATGAACATCTTGTTGAAAGCAACTAGTTGTGTTCTTGTGGACATGCCATGTCTATACAAATATGTTCAGCTTTCAAAAATGACAAGGTCTGTTGGAGATGTAAATGAAAAATAAAGGGAAGTGAGAGTTACACTGTTAGATTTATTGGCAACATGTTTTTACCAGACGTTGTCCGGGTGGAGGCATTATAGAAAAATATAATCATTTCAGGTTTTCCTGGTTTTAGATTTAATAGCAAGCCGTCCGGCATTATTCGGTTGTAAAATATGCTTAAATATGATATTTTGATAAATGCAGATTTCATATTTAATTATTAGATTATATTGGACCCAATATATAGTAATAGTAATGATTTAAAAAGTTGCAAAGAAAAAAAAAAAAATTACCTGTGCACCACCATCGAGAATCGAAACGAAAACGTTTAGCTTAGGATTTAATTTTTCCTTTGACGTTAATAACTGTACTATGAAGACATCTTTACTGCAAGGCTAAAAATTAAAACTTGAATCAATATCTATGACGTCATGCATGCATATTCGTAATGCCGTCATTCAACCTCCACCTGGCAAATTCCATTTTTTTAATTTTCACACTTTAGCATTAATTTTCTCCGGCTAAAACCCAATTATAAAGTTTCGCATGGATTCAAATACCCCATATATTAAGTTTCATGTCTGTAGACCAAAAACTGACAGGAGTTTGGTAGGCAAAACTTTTTAAACAAAATATATATGCATACATACATAAATAAATATATATATGTATATATATATATAAAGAAAGAGGTTTGTTTTTACTATAACCTTTTTACGCAAATATTACGCAAGTATAAATCATGTAGAATATCTGCATAAATATAATTACACGTAATAATTAACTAAAGATAATCATCGCATAAGAAAAACGAAAAAACTAATAGGGAATTAATTAAAATGAATGTTTAAAAGGATATGCAAATTAGCTAGATCTTTTGCAGATGTATGTAATTCCATGACCCATATATAAAAAAAAAATTATTTTCTTTTTAAATAAATAGAAAAAAGGGTTATTAATATGAATATCAATGCACACAAAAAAGTTTATTGGAGTATAGATTATATTGTACCCAATATATAGTAATTGGTCCAAAAGATTTTTTTTTCTTTTTAAATGACTTGGGTTCCATCAGCTAGAATCGAAACCAAGATCTGTAGCTCTCCAACTTTATTCGTCACCATCTGAGCTAAATCCATAAGCAAATAAAAACTTAAAAAAATAAAATTGTTAAAAGTTATAAATGTATATTTGTGCATGCATAGAAAAGTATTTTTTTTTTTTTTACTTTAACTGCAACTCAATATTCACTGTGAAGTTATCGACTTTTGAAAGTTTTCGGGTATGCTGAAGACATTTAAATTTGGGGAAGACAAGTACTAATGCACATACGTGTTACAAAATACCCTCTCCACATGTTAAGAATGGCCAACGCCACTAACATTTATTAATACATTGAAAAAAAAAATGTCTTAATATCCAGCAAAATACTTGTCCGTCCAAAATTTAAGTGTGATATTCGTTTACAGCATACCCAACACCTTATACAAGTCTTTAAGTTAAAAATGAGTTAAGTTGCAGTTAAAGTAAAAAATTTTCCCATAAAAGTAGCACGTTTAGTTGACTTAGGCCTGCCTAGTTCCCATTTTTTTTTTTAATAGTGACCACTTAGCAGTTATTTTTACTGACTAAAACCCAAATTGAATTTGTTCCATATATACCTGTATATCAGGTTTCAAGACCAAAAATTGACTGGAGACCATTCCTCACAGGGAGACAAAGCCACTTATCTCTTTCTCTCTTTCTATATATTTATTTTTATTTTACTTTTTAACAGTACAGTACTTTACGTACATGTTTCGCAGCTCATCAGCATAGCTTGACTGTAGGTTGAAGGTTCAATCCTCAGTATAGGCAGCCGAAAAATACAATTGCAAATTACTTAGGACCTCTATCCAGTCATTCAGGGTACTGAGATTTGGGAAAATCTTTATAATTGGTTTTCAACCATACATTTGGCTTTTAAGGGGGTCAAAATTCAACGATTTGACCTTTGAGAACTCTACCAAACTCCTCCGCCAATTTTGGGTCTAAAAACTTGAAATTTTAGATATAGGTTTCTAAGACATGGATCTAGCTTGATAACTTGATTTGAGCCCAAAACAATAAATGTTAAGCGGTCATAATAGGGGTCAAAATTTAAAAAAAAATTGACCTCTGCGGTCTCTACCAAATTACTCAGACAATTTCTGGTCTAAACATTTGAAATTTTACAGAGATAGGACAATCTTTTTAATCAGTTTGGGTCAAAAATTTGAGCTACCAATATATAAATGTATGTGTGTTTGCATGTCTGCCTAAAATTTTCAATAGAGGCGACAGATTTTCACAAGATCAGTATCGTTTTGAAGCTCGACCTTTCAGACGACAAATATCGAAAAATTGGCTAAAAACATTAATTTCTTCACCTTCAAATGGCCACTTTTCTACAGGGAGGGGTCGCTTTTGTTGCCGATATTGTCGAAAATCATCCCTTTTTGATTGTCTAGCCTTAATTTAAACCTACGTCGTTTCCGGTTTGGCGGTGGTCGTAACAGCAAAGATGTCACATTTTTTTCCAATTCTTTTCCCCCTTCGTGGTACGGGTTTGAGCCAGCCTTCCTACTACCACATTTTTTTTTTTTTTTCTCAACATACACTTCCAAACACCCAGGCAATGCCGGGCTGAAATGCTAGTTTTAAATGTGATATTCAGACCAAAACAGAATAGAATCAAATACAATTAAAAATCAATTTTTTAAAAGTGACTGTTTAGTGTGTAAGCATCAGTACTTTGACCATTAAAAAAAATAGTGTCTCTTAAGTTGAATTGTTTGTTTTTTTTTTCGCAGGGGGAGGGGGGGGGTCCAACTCAATCATAAGGGTTATTTGAATTAAGACAAAAATATAATTACCTTTCTTCATGAAAGGTCAGAGGTCAGTGTTTAAAACTAAAATATCTTTCATTAAAAATGTTTGAATTCCTATGTGAACATAAAAGGCCAAAGAGAAGAACAAGATGGAGGGACGACTTGAGACAACGCATGGGTTCCACATGAAAGAAGGTCACCCCAATCTAATTGCACAGGCATGTGTGGTACTCAAGCACTCCCAAGTGCCCAGTTTTGAGAGAACGCATGGGTCCAACATGGAAGCGAATAGCTCGGGACAGAGTTAGGTCACTAAAGTCCAGGGAGGGTCCTCGTTGAGTGATAAAACGCTTGTTGAAGTTGAATTTCTTTGAGATTTAATTTATTTTTTAAAAATACTGAATGACCCGGTTTTAAAATCCTAACATCGTCAACAAAGTCAGTTGTGAGACTACATACAATGTAAGGATGGGTTAAATTTTTATCTCGGCTTGTACTTTTTCATATTCTATGGCGTATTCCCAAAGTTATGCTATGGAAACATTGATCGATCAAAAACTATTTATCTAATCAAACTGAAAATGTTTCAGGGCAATTACTATCATCAAAGAGTATCAGGTCTGTATGTTAAATTTTGAAGAATCAAAACTTTAAATGATGTCAAAATTTTGACAATGGCCGGATCTTTCAAAGTCACAGTGATATACACTTGAAACTTCAAGGCTCTGTCTATCGCCCGGCTTCCATACTCCTTCTTTGCCTATTAGTCAGGCGCAGAGACACTATCACAAGTGAATCGACAAAACACTTAGTGGTAAATCTTGTTTCTTATCTAGGGCAATGAATGCCGTTTCCCCACTCCCGACACATCCCACCCCTCAAAACTGGGCACTTGGGAGTGCTTGAGTACCACACATGCCTGTGCAATTAGATTGGGGTGACCTTCTGATGGGCTGAGGGTGCCGGATTGACAGTTCCTGGCTACTGTTTCTGACTGGTAGTACAATAGCCCTAACTCTTTGGTAGCGCTTAGAGCGGCTGCTCCATCAACAGTTGTATAATATCGGGATGTTTGTAGTGCCATGTCGCACATGGAAAGGGACCCTGCACTCGTCCCCCATGGGCTTTCCTGAGGCCACAGTCCTAGTTGAAGAAAGGTCAGCTAATGGTCTACTTGTGTTGCATGTCTGATACCCTGCATAACCTCTTGTTCAGCTCCCTCTTAGCTAACTGAAACTCTTTAAAAACATGATAACAGTACAATAAAAAAAATAAGCTTAAACCAGGCCTAGGGACAAACAAATCCAACTTGCCTCCTCCCTTGAGGTTTGCATTCACTAACATCCGTGGGCTTAGAACTAATTTAACCGACATCTTGCTGCCCAAATCCCAACATAGTGCCCCAGTAGTTGCTGCCCCTGATAGTAGCCCCTACACCAAAGTGGCAATGTGCTTTGTTTGGGGTGAAAATGTAAAAAAGAAAAAAAAAAAAATATGGGCCAAGTAGTGAGTCTCAGTGATGAACAGAACTCAAATTATTGCCAAAAGTGATTCTCACTTTTGACATTGACCTTTGACCTACATATCCCAAAATTAAATTGGTTGTAAGGTAGATCATGATCAATATTTTGATCAAGTTTGTCGATGATTGGTTATAAGCATAGTAACAAATAACCTCCTTTGTAATAAAATGAAAAATCGATTTTTGTAGATAAATCTCAGTCCCAGGATTTCATCATTAATTTTAAGAAAGATTATTTTTTTTTTAATCTACAATTAAATCACAATTTAATCAGTTTTTTAAAGTGTTATTGAGACTGTTGATTAAAAGCTTACATTTTCAGATTATAAAAAAAATAATCTTTTTAAATTGTTAAAAAAAAAAAAATCCAATCTAAATTAGGTCCCGCACTACTGACCAAGCTCCAACCTCTGTCCCATCACTACAATCTCACCTGTTTGTTTAAATGTATGTATGTATGTTTGTATGTCTGCCTATAACTTTCGACGGAGGCAACAAATTTTTACGCGATTGGTATGATTTTGAAGCTCAACCCTTCAGATGACAAATATCGAAAAATTGGCTGAAACATTAATTCCTTCACCCTGAACTGGGCACTTTTCTACATAGAGGGGTCGCTTTTTTTTTTTTTTTCTGATATTTTTGAAAGCGATTAGCGTTTCGCCAGCTTTCAGCGATTTATATAAACTGCCCAGAAAATTCAGATCATAGCATCGTCCTTATTCTAAATAAGTACCCAAGTTTCTCTCTTTTAACCACCAGTGCTCGAATCTTCATATTTTTTTCCCCCAATTGAAATGTATGGCTGTCTTCTTAAGGAAGCTCCTGGGACTGATTCATACCCCAAACCTGAAATTTTATTCTCACCATCATTGAGAATTGAACCTTAAACCTTTAGAAAGCTGTCATTTATTCATTGCACCCAAGTTTTAACTGACAGTTTTCTGGAAGTTGAAGGTTCAATCCTTAATGTAGATGATGCTATAATTAAGAATTACGGAAGACTCTTTCCTGGTTATGGTTCACAGGACAAGAGAAAGCTACCCCTGTGGATTAAATAAAAGATTTCGTTCAAAATTCTATACAAATTCCCAAAGTTTGATAAGATTCACCTGAAGAAGGTCGGAGGTTACATTGGCTGAAACGTGAAAACAACTGAGAACAGTCATCGGAATAATCCAAGTTATCCTCATTTCAAATATTCCAAAACTTGAAGCCGTGTTGTCTTGATTTTTTAAAAAAAAATTTATTTTGTTATTTTTATTATTTTATATTTCTTTTCTTTTTCTTTTTTTTTCTTTTTTCTTTTCTTTCTTTTTTCTTTTCATTAACCTTTTTTCTTTCTCTTATTTGATTTTCTTTTTAATTTTTTCTTTTTTTTCCTTTTCCTTTTTTTTCTTTTTCTTTTTCCTTTTTTTCTTTTTCCTTTTTCTTTTTCCTTTTTTCTTTTTCCTTTTTCTTTTTCCTTTTTTCTTTTTCCTTTTCCTTTTTCTTTTTCCTTTTTCTTTTTCCTTTTTTTTTCTTTTTCCTTTTTTTTTCTTTTTCCTTTTTTTTTCTTTTTCCTTTTTTTTCTTTTTCCTTTTTTTTCTTTTTCCTTTTTTCTTTTTTTTTTCTTTTTCCTTTCTTTTTTTTTTCTTTTTCCTTTTTTCTTTTTTTTTTCTTTTTCCTTTTCTCTTTTTTCTTTTTCCTTTTTTTCTTTTTGTTTTTTCTTTTTCCTTTTTCTTTCTCTTATTTGATTTTCTTTTTTTTAATTTTTGTCTTTTTTCTTTTTCCTTTTCTTTTTTTTCTTCCTTTTTTCTTTTTTCATTTTTTCTTTTCTTTTTCATTTTTTCTTTTTTCATTTTTTCTTTTCTTTTTCATTTTTTCTTTTCTTTTTCCTTTTTTCTTTTCTTTTTCCTTTTTTCTTTTCTTTTTCCTTTTTTCTTTTTCCTTTTCCTTTCTTTTCCTTTTCCTTTCTTTTCTTTTTCCTTTTTTTTCTTTTTCTTTTTTTCCTTTTTTTCTTTTCTCTTTTTTTCCTTTTTTTCTTTTCTCTTTTTTTCCTTTTTCTTTTCTTTTCTCTTTTTTCTTTCTCTTATTTGATTTTCTTTTTTTAATTTTTTATTTATTTTTGTAATAATTTGCGTTGATTAAATAAAGGATTTCATTTGAAATTCAGTACAGATTCTTAAGTTTGATCCGAAGAAGGTTAAAGAGGTTACATTGGCTGAAACGTTGTTAGAACACCTGAAACTAATTATCAGAATAATCTGTATGTCAAATATTCCAAAACCTGAAGCCATGTTGTCCATCCTGCTTGTCTTTTTTTTTTTTTCGTAAGGATTTGCGATCATCCCCCCCCCTTTCAGGATATAAAATAAAAAAGGGATTAGTGTCAATTGGATTATCACTGATCTTTTAAAACAAAAGTTTTAATCTTACCTTGCTGTACATCATCATCATATTACGTTAAACATTCATTTTACATGGTTGGCATGTGTTGGACAACTTTTTAAACATTAACTTCCAAACCAGCGTATTTTTAACAGTTTACATCAAAAGTTATCTTTCGTAAATGTACATTTCACATATGTACGCTTGTTGATCGAGTAATTGAATCAAATAAGTTTTTGGTTTCCCCGACAAAGGAGGGATTGGACTTAGTAGTTCACTCCCGTTCGTCCATTCATTAATTTGCACTTTTCTCAATAACCATGTCCTGGAGTTTTAAAAAATTTTACACAAACATTAGTCATGAAGAAAGTAAACTTTTGCCAGAATGGATTTTCCGGGATAAGGGGGCATTATAAGAGTAAAATTGACCCCAGATCATTCATCTGTTTATTTGTTCACACTTTTCCCAATAATCACTCCTAAATTTTTTTTTTTTTAAATTTTGCACAAACATTAGTCATGATGAAAGTAAATTTTTCATTTGTGGAAAGAGGCCTCGCAATCCAGGCTTGTTCTACTCATACATTGCGTGGAGTGTTTATATGTGCAGGTCTTTCATAATCGTTTCTTGTGGTTGTTCATGATTGGCCATGATTCTCTTGTTATTGTTGAAGCCTTATCTGTTTAGCTAGACAAACAAAATAACTCTTGCATGAAATGCAATGGATATGTTACTGATTTTTTTTTTTTTTTAATACAAGAGAATCCCCACTTATCAAAGCCACTCGAGGATAAGGGGTAATGAGTGTATGGTGGTCCTTGGGACAACAATGTATTGTTAGTGGTATAGTTTGATTATTTAAGAGGACGGCTCAACAAGAACTTGTTTAAATTGGATTTGAATGCTAACATGTTGTATTCAACCAGGAAGCAGGCCAATGATACAGTGTTCCACAGGCGAGTAGTTTGAAGAAAGAAGCCTTGTTCAATGAATATGTGTTTAGATTTAGGCATAGATAGAGTGAAGGAACTTGGTCGTGTTTTTTTTTTTTTTTTTTTTTTTTTTTTGTTTTTTGTTTTGTTTTTTTGTTTTTTTGTTTTGTTTTTTTGTTTGTTGTTTTTTGTTGTTTTTTTTGGTTTTTTTTGTTGTTTTTTGTTGTTTTTTTTTGTTTTGTTTTTTTGTAAAAGTTTACAAAGGTTTTGCTTAAAGTGTTTGCTCATGGAGGGAGAGCCTACATAGCTAATGAACTTACTTCCATAATTTTCTCGACTGAGCTTTAAGAAAGGGAACTGAGAGACTCAGATGGGCAGAGGTGTTGTTAACATCAGCTCAGATTATTACATTCTTGGACCATCTCGCACCGCTTCCTGAAAGGACAGACCAGAAACTCTGTTCTTTCACTCCAACACGTGACATCATCTCTAATTCCACACTTGCATTTCTTGTTTTGGGAATTGACCTTTGGGCTCTGCTTGAACTAAGTCATCTTAAGCGTTCAACAGATCATATGGACAGGAACTTTGCATTTTAGCTTAGATTAGATGGCTTATAGATGATATGCAATCTGTCCCAGGTTATGCCGGTATGTTGAAAATTGTGATTTTGCTCTGAAGCTTGCTTGGTGCAAAAAGAGTTCAAAAGTTAAGTTGCTGACCTATGTCAATCTCTGTAGTTGAAGTCAAAAATAACTGCTGAAATAGGTCATTCAGGTTAATGTGAAAGAGAATGTGGAAAGAAAGAGAAAGAGAGCATGAAAGAAAAAAAGGAAGATATCTTTTCTCTTGTCAGTCTGGTTTCCGATTTTGGATGGAACAGACACGGGTTGCAGCAAAAATGCATTGGAAAAAGAACCGCAAAAAAGAGTTAAGAACGGCTGACAGAAAACATGTTGAATTGATAAGACTGGGGGAAAAAAATCAAGCATGAATTAATTAAAGGAATTTTGTGATTTTTGTGCGTGCAGTTCCCTTTTTGCAGCTACGAGCGATGAAGCTGAAGACAGAAGAGACACACGTAATGAGATGAACATGCAATAGACAAAATCCTCTCCCCCACTCCAAAATTTTATATATATATATATATATATATATCATTAATCTATATATCTTTAAAGTAAGAATGTGTGTGTGAAAGCACTTCTCAACCTATATACTCAACAAATTTTTGATCTGCAAACTTGAAATTTGCTATATAGGGTATTCAGACATTTGGAAAACATTTTAATCTGGTTTTCATTCGAAAATAAAGGGCTGCAAAAGGGACAAAATTGAAAAATTGGTACTTGGAAGTCATTGGATTTTTATGTTTGTCAACTGTTTCATGAATGTGCATGCATAAATCTTTCATACGACAGCTTTCTTTTCTTAAGAATAAGTAGGTTTGAAAACACTTTTTGAAGGTCGTGTCAAGCTGGCTTAATGGCTCTCATACTTGACTCGCTGTCTTAAGGTTTTGGTTTCAATCTCAGCTCGAGTATTTTTTTTTTTTTTACATACAAGAAGTGAACTGTTTACAAAAAAAAATAATACTCAAATGCACATGTCTTAGTTTCTTTCAGTTTTTTTTTTTTTTTTTTAAAGAATTTAATGTTAGGTTTAATACTGGGCAACACCGGGTACATCACAACATCTATAAATATAAAAGCGAATATGTATGTATATGTGTTCACTTTTTCTGTGTGTCTACAAAAGGCTTTTTTCAGAAACGCGGTCGGTCAGTTCACAACTTTTTAAAACTTTTATATCACATATAAATCATAATATCTCACAGTTAACAACGAAGCTCGCCTGTCTATTTAATTTGCTCGATTTCGGGAAGATAAATATTCAACATTTGTCGCTCGCCGCATGTGGGTTAGTCTTTTTCCTATAACATCTTGGGGAAATAAAAATAAAAAAAAGTGTTCCTGCAGTAAATGAAATACTATCCCGCAGTCAAACTTGACCTCATTAACTCATTAAAACGGGCACCTGCCAAATCCAAGTAATTAAATAAATTCATACGTGTTTCCGTTAGCATCTCGCAGCGGGGCAATGGTTAACGTCGCACTTTTTTTTTTTTTTTTCACACTTTAATTTACAACTTTGCTTCAACGGTTCGGGTTCGATCCTCATACTTACTTTTTTTCTTTTTAACCCCCCCCCAACCCCTAGAGTTTCCACACACACCTCCAAACACCCGGGTAACACCGGGTACCCCTTGCTAGTGATGAATACTATGGAAGTGTCTCCTTTTTTGGCCATGTCTCTCAAATCAACGACTGCCGAGGGTGGCGAGGTGTACCGGTTCACAAGTATAAAAACTAAAATTAAGCAAAACCCCAAACTCCGACACATTCTGCAAATATCAGTTGCACTCTGTGTGTGTGTGTGACACCATTGGCCGTCTATATGCTAAGGTCCACATCTACTTTCTGATCTGCCTTTAACGGTGTCGAATTCACAACTTTCCTCAACTGTCGCAAACCTGAGATTGCCTATAAGTATACTGTAGTCTATATTGCACTGTAGAGAATATACTGTTGATTTTATAAAAAAAAAAATTATTATTAATGGCTTGAATACAAGTTTAAAATGAAGTCAAATATTGTGATTTAAACAGAAACATTCATTTTTAACGCGCCCCTGTCATATCAAAGAACCTAATGTTGATTTTTATATGCCTGGTCTGACTGGTTGTGCAGTGATAGTGGCTTAGTTTAAAATGAAAAAAGTCAGATATCATGGTTTAATTGTGCTTTTAAACATTCATTTTGAATGTGCCCTCGTCATGTCAAAGAACATACTGTTGATTTTATATGTTAAGCCTTTCTGCTTGTGTTGTAATATAACTTCTCAAATGCACGTGATGTTAGGCTGTATAAGGTGTTGACTTTGGTCAAAAATTGGTCCTGAACTGTCATCTAAGCTTCAATCTCTGTCCTATTGATGAAATGTTGCAGCCCTATGCCTGTTCTACAAGTCTTTTAATGGTGAATGCTCCAATGAGAGCCTTCTACTCCAAGAGTTTCTTTCCCAGAACTGCTAGACTTTGGAACTCCCTTCCAAGATTCTGCTTTCTCAACTATACTGACATGCAGAGGCTCAAGTGTAATGTGAACTAACATCTTGCTGCTCAACTCCCTACATAGTATCCCTGCAACGTATGTCCCCGATAGTAGCCCCTATATATGAAAGTCGTACTGTGCCTTGTTTGGCGTGAAAATAAAATTTTAAAAAAGAAAAATATCTTTTCTTTCATCAGCTTATTTCAATTATCGATACTTATCAAAAAAACATCCCTATACAAAACCTAAAACAAAACTGTCAGGCATATAAAGTACCTTGGTGTAAAATTTCATAAAAATCGGACCAGCTGTTTTTGAGTCCGTAGGGAACGAACTCTCACACACACAGTTCCTTTTATATAATAGATTTCATCCATCCATAGCTTTGAGCCCCTAAAGGGCATTGGCCATCTACAACTTTTGTAAATACTTTTGTAGTGACTGAGTTCTTTTTACGGGGTGAGGGTGGTGGCCCCACGCCCAATCTTCCCAGCGCCTATCCTTCCTAAATGGTCACCCATCTGGTACAGCCCAGGCTTAATGTTGCTTAACTTCGGTGATCTGGCGAGAACTGGTGTGTCAACGTGATTGTGCCATACAATAGATTTCATAGGTTGGTATTAATGAATACCTACACAACTTCTTATTTATTTTTTTTTTTATATCTTAAGTTCTTCAACAAAAAACTTTTGGTTTATGGAAGGATACGTTTGTTGAACCATTTCTTTCATTTCATTTTTAAATTTGCAGTTTGATACAATTATTTTTATTTATTTTTTTTTTTTTTTACGTTCAGTTTCATTTTTGAAGTTTATTCAGTTTTTGACTTTTTTTTTTTTAAATGATTTACAGGGACTCGTTTCCGGCCCCTCTCATTGGATCTTCCGAAACCCTTGTTTCCCGTCGCAGGATTTCCAATGATATATCATCATATTGAGTCTTGTACAAAAGTGAGTCATATTTTTTTTCATTGTTTCTTTCATGTAGAAAACCATATTGTTACAATGTCAATCTCTGAAGTGTGTATAAATGATTATACACACCATTAAATGACTCTGGTCATCTTTGCCATTCCACTTATTTCACACAAACGCTGCAAAATATTTTGATAAAAGATTTGTTCGTCCAAACAATAGACTAGGACATTGACTTTTTTTGTGCCGGCCCTGCTTGAGTGTCTAGCTTAAAAGAAAGAAATAATTTTGTCTGAAAGTCATGTGGTTTTGTCACTTTCGTTCACTTGCCAAGGTCAATCTTTTTAACTTCAATCCATTAATCATTCTCTCTATTCAAACTTCGATCTTTCATTATTTAACAGATGTTTCAGATTCCCATTGGTATGTGATAAAATCATGTAGACGTCACTTGATACTGTTGCCAACCCCATGTTGCGTGCTGTGAATTTCATTTTCTTTTTCTCTTCTCATTCTGGCCATGTTGTCACGTCTCACATTGGTGGCTGCCGAGGAGTACACATTGGTTCACAAGTATAAAAAAATACAATAAAACTACTATAAAAAAAAAAGAAAAGCATAAAAATACATTTTGTGGATGTCAGTTGGGCTCTGAGTGAGTGTGTGACACCATAATGGGAAAAGTCGGTTGATCAATTCTTTGCCTCATCTTGATTTCCTAAAGATCACTTGATTCCGCTTCGACTCTGTTCATCTCACAAGTGTTCATTGTAGTTAGAAGTAAACCTGAAAACCCTATTGAATCCTCTTGTGACAATAGTGACAAAGCTAGAAAAAGGGTTGATATGCCACAGAGATAAACGATTCAGACAGTAGAAAAAGAAGGGCAATAGAAGGGCAGAAAAAAGAGAGAAAGAAAAAGGGAAGAAGGTTCAAACTGTGTTAATGATCTGCCTTAGACTGTCCAACTCACAAGTGTCCTCGACTGAATTTTCGTAAAGTGTTGCAAAACTTATTACCACTACTAAAACTAATTCTAAAATATATTGTCTGATTTTTTGTTCACCAAACCTTGATTAACAATCCTAGTTCAGCTTCTTTTTGTGTATCTTTTGTGAACAACTTCTTATACTTTTCTTCTGCTTCCCTCCATTGTTTGGTTCTTTTGTTTCCATTACAGCCACACCTTGATTAACAATCATTTTAGCTCCCTTTTGTATGCATTAGTGAAAAACTTTCCCTCCATCATTCTGCTGATAAACTTATTTCCTTTTTTTTTTTGTCATACATTTTTTCTCTTTTCCCTCAACTTCCCAACACTTGAGGAGGAGAATGTTGATAGTGTCCAGGTCAGTTTTGAGGAAATTGGCATCCAGGCAATTATGGAGAGATTTTTCTCCTGAACAGTCAGTGTCTGCATCACGTGCATGTGATAGTGATTTTTAACCTGTCTTATTTCCAAGAAGTTCTCCAACCACTGGTGACTTGGGCTACATGCTTGACTATAATTCATGTAGTACCCTGAGATATGATAGCTCTAAAGACTTTAACTGCTTCATAAAAAAGACACGGCTATCAGTCGTGAACCCATGTCAGTGTCCAAACATTTCTGTCCTTCATTAGTAGACATTGAGTTTCAAATGCCTGGAAAATATGAAAAATGTCTTAAATCGACCTTGAAAATCGTATTTATGTCCAGTAAAAAATTTTTTTGAAATATTACATATAAAATCAAATTAAATACTATTATATTATTTTTTAAAATATTTAAAAAAATATTAAAATATTTTTTAAATATTGAAAATAAAATCGAAATACATTGTTTTGAAATTGCATCATTTTATAGTGGATACAAGAATTACATCCCTTTGTCACAAAACTACTTGATGTTTTATGCCCCCCCCCCCCTGCAAAAAAACTTAAAACTTTTCTTGCACAGACGGGACTGTCTAATAGCAGATCCCCCCCATAAAGTGCCCCCATACACACAAAAAAAAAATTGCGATGATTTAAAATTAGGCAGGCCGAGCCAAAAGCAAAATGGACAAGACAACAACCATCTTAGTTGAAAATTTAAAAGCCGTAAAGAGTTATTATTTAATATGATACAAGTGGAGCATGCATGGTCCCCCATGAGTGCACAGTGAACGAGGCATAAAAAAAAATGACTAAGTTCAGCATTCTGCTTGGTTGATGTCTAGTTCAGCTCATTACTTCTTGGTTTGTTCTCACTGTGATGTTTGCTTGGTCTTGATTTCTCGCTGTGATGTCTGCTTGGTCTTAATTTCTCGCTGTGATGTTTGCTTGGTCTTAATTTCTCGCTTTGATGTCTGCTTGGTCTTAATTTCTTGCTGTGATACCTGCTGGGTCTTAATTTCTCACTGTGATGTCTGCTTGGTCTTAATTTCTCGCTGTGATATCTGCTTGGTCTTAATTTCTCGCTGTGATATCTGCTTGGTCTTAATTTCTCATTGTGATGTCTGCTTGGTCTTAATTTCTCGCTTTGATGTCTGCTTGGTCTTAATTTCTTGCTGTGATACCTGCTGGGTCTTAATTTCTCACTGTGATGTCTGCTTGGTCTTAATTTCTCGCTGTGATGTCTGCTTGGTCTTAATTTCTCGCTGTGATGTCTGCTTGGTCTTAATTTCTCGCTGTGATGTCTGCTTGGTCTTAATTTGTGGCTCTGATGTCTGCTTGATCTTAATTTGTGGCTCTGATGTCTGCTTGGGTGGTGATAAATGACACACAACACAAGTTTGTAGAAAAAAGAACATTACTATTTATTATACAATATTATACATTATATATTAATAAAATGATTACAACTGTCTTGTTTTACCCTAGCTAGGCTACTTGAGCTAATTCTTTGCGTCGAAAGAAGGAGGTGCCCCCCCCCCCACACACACCTCCAATATGTGTAGTCACTACATGCTGGTCAGACGAGAAAAAGAGATTTGTAAGAATGGGATTATGGGAAATCTAGTGCTGAATTCTTATGTGACAGGCCTCCTCACTCAGCAGGAATATCTGTGTTACTACGCTGAGATCAGCACCTAAGCAAATAGTTCTGAGAGTTGGAAGATATCAAGCGACTGGAAATTTTTGATCGCCACTGTTTGTCATCCTTCATATGAAATGGCAACACTTCATCTCAAATAACTTTGTATGCTTACCTTATAAAATTTATTCCCTCTGCCAAATCAAAGTCATGCCTTCCGCCATCAACTGGGAGGGTTCAGCTATAAAGGAATTGCCTCCGCTCATCTACAGGATGGGAAAATTAATGTAGTGGACAACGAAAAACTGACCTGAAATCCAATTTCTGCCCTCGTGTGTCTGGAATTTGCCGTTGGCCCAGCAGTCTGGGCCCCCCAATCATCCAATCATTGACCAAATTTTCAGGCTTGGTCTGTCTTTTAGAGTGACACAGTAGTGAGGCTGGATGGAGTTGATTCAAACCACCCCGAATGAATACTGTTTTAATTATAAGTAAATTGTATTGCACTTTCGGCTGATGAGGTCCTGAATCACATTTATGTAGACTCTTGGCCATCAATATGATATCGGCTCAGTTCAACCTGAATGCTAGCCACATGACAGGGACGTTGATGGAGATGTGCTGGCATGTACATATATCTGGCATGTGAAAATCTAAAAAGATAAAGAAAATTCCCACATTAATTTTCTGATAAAAATAACCAAATAAACCCTGTAAATTACCCGTAAGTTATATTAGATTGTTATAAAACTCTGTGGACCATCCAGACATCCTTGCTTGCATGAAACTTGTATTATAATAAAGTCGTATTTGTTTGTTCACAGTTTAATATGTACAAAAGTTAGTTTCACAAAGTAATTTTCATTATTTTATTCCAACATGATTTTTATATATACTTTTTATTCAGAAGAAATCTACATTCAATGAATACCCTCATCTGTATATTACATTAATAAAAATCTATTTATTTTTTACATGGTAGTCACCACTTATCAAGGCCCGGAAGCCACTCGGGGATAAGGGTTATTGCGTGTACAGTAATCAATGGGATAATATCGTAGTAATCGTTAGTAATGGAGATTTGGAGATTTGATAAAGTGTCTTACTTAAGGGGGCGGTTTATCAGGAATTTGTTTATGTTAGACTTGAAGACATCCAAGTTGTGTAGTCAGGTGGGAAACAGGCAAACGGAAGAGAGTTCCACAGGGGTGCACTTTTAAGAAAGAAGCTTTGTTCATGGAATCTACGTTTTGATTTAGGTACAGATAAAGAGTGGGGAAAATTATTGACAGTGGTTTCAGCTAGACGGGTGTTTTTTGTGAAAGATTGGCGAGAGGGGACCAGGAATTGGAGCTCAGGCGAGCACTTGCTATGGAAATAACGATAAAACAAAGACAGGCTCGCAACGTCTCTTCTGTGGGAGAGAGGTTGCAGGGAAGAAAAAAGGGCATCCCCCATAAGTCACGAAGTCTATTTTGTACTTTGTCAAGGCAGAATAGGCTGTTTTTAGAAGCTCCTGCCCAGATGTGGCAGCAGTACTCCATCATTTAATTTAACTCCATGTTATTTGTTTTAATAGAATTATTTTAATTGTTCTATTTGGAAATATTATTTAAAGTTGATTTAATTTATTTTTGATTTAATTTATTTTTGATTTAATTTAGTTTCCATTTAATTTAGTTTCCATTTAATTTAGTTTCAATTCTTAATAGTTGACAACAGTTTTGTCTAAAACAATCATGTGTTGCTCACTGGTATGTTCCGTGCTTTTCTCTCATTTGCATATTGCATTAACAAAAATCTATTTTAATAATTAGCTCGATGTTAATATTTGTTTTAATAGAATCATTTTAATTGTTTTATTTAGAAATATTATTTAAAGTTGATTTATTTATGTAGTTTATATTTAATTTATTTTCAATTATGAAAAGCATTGAAGCTATGAAGTTATTTCTCATTTAACCCTTATCCTCGAGTTGTCTCTGGCCCTTGATAAGTGGTTATGCCTATGTAAAAAAAAAAAAGAAAAAGCATGTTATTTCACGTTTGATTTTCATAGACCAAGATGGATGTGTTTTATCCTTCCCTAACTCCAACATGCGATCACTTTTCGCAGCAAGTTAGGGTATTCGGTGTATCTTAAATAGTATGTGACTAGTCCTTCTGCCTGGTAATGTTTTGACCGCTAGTATATATATAATATATTTAGGCATCATGTTTTCATAAAAACATAATTTGAAAAGGTTTGTGCATGAATTAGACATTTGTGGGGTATCCGAAAAGTAATGCGACTAGAGATGCATAAAGATAGAAATTTATAAAAGTTTTTTCAACAAAAAAAGTAAATCTTCTGTTGTATTTTCTTTTCCGCCCGCAGGTTCCAAACTTGAAAGAAATTCTTCTGATTGGTTTCTACCAACACAATGAACCTTTGACAAAATTCATTGAAGAATGCAAGCAAGAATTCAAAATTCAAATTCGGTAAGTCATCAAATTTTTGCCAATCTTCTCTATTTCATGTCCTGGGGTAACAAACTTTAAGGGTGATGACTCCCTATGGAACATTTCTTGAGACTGGAGGGAATACTTGTATTTTATAGGCTAGAATGAATTTGTAACACTCTCGATAAATATTTCTTGTAGCCCCCCCCCATCCCTTCCCAACATCAGTAAAATCTCACGCTTCCATGAGAGATCTGTAGATGCCGGAAGATTTTCTATTCTAAAAGCATTTTTTCTCTGACTGCTTGCCTGATCATACCAACATGAAGAAATATAAATATAATGTGGACAATCATCTTTCTATCCAATTCTCCCACTCCGCCTAAATCTGGTCTCTATCACAGTGGTCCTGGATACGACCTTAAACTATATCCAATGGTGAGACCCCAGCTTGTGGCCTTTGGGGAGTGTGGAGCCACCCTTTAATTGCCATTGCTCCCAGGTCCACTCTGACCCAGAGTGGTAGTACCTGTTAGGGTCCCAACTATGGGTTTAAATAGAAACCGACTTGAAAAAAACAGATATATTCTATTAAAAAAATTTTTCTCCAAAATCACTGGATTCAGCATTAAATAACCTGAAAAGGGTTGATATGCTGTAAAACAAAAATAACCATCCAACCAAACTCTATCATAGTAGCCCCTTATGCTTAATTCTGCAATGACAAAACATAAATCCATAATTTTTTGTCACAAACACAAGATTTTGCAACAACTCTCGTATCAACACGTCGTCGAAAATAAAAACAATAATTCTTCCTTATTTCTCTTATAGGGAGGTTACCGTTGTTAAGACATTTTGTGCATTTTTATTTGTGTAGGAACAGTGTTTCATCTGTGGATACATCACTTTATTTGTCATGGGCAAACTATTAATAAATACAAGTTTCTTCTTCATCGTCATCATCATCTTCTATTCATTTAATGTCACTTTCTCCGTCTTCAGAGATCAAATGTTTTCTGATATCACTCAAACTCACTTGCCATTTCTCATGGTTCAGCAGGTCAGCTGTCTTTGCTACATGTCTGTCCAAGGATTTGAACAAGCAAATTTGTCATAAATATACTTTACTACAAAACCCGATTCATGTATTGAACACGGAAATAATTACTGAAACTCTATACACAATAATACTATATGGTATAAAGATGATCCTTTTTATATAATCTTTTTTAGCATATAATTCACTTTTAATCTGATTGTCTTCAAGTCCAATGTAAACAAGTTCTTGATGAGCCGTTCCGCTTAATTTAACAAATGTACCGAATTTCCATTACTAACAATTACTATATTGTTCAAGTGACTTACTGTACACTCTTAACCCTTATCTTTGAGTGGTCTTTCGGCCTTGATAAGTGATGATGCCTATGTAAAAAAAAAAAAAAAAAAGAAAAAAAAAGAAGTACTAATAAAAACTCAAAAGTTAAAATAAACAAATATCTATTTTAATACAAGACGGGACATACAAATAATATTTACAAGTAAATACACTTCGTTAGTGCTACTGTTGCTAGCTTTGAAAACGATTATAAGGTCTTTGGTGTTGATGGCAAAAAAAAGGGATAAGAATGACTAACTTTAAATCAAATGTTTTTATGTATGAGTAAATCTAATTAGAATATTAAAATAGAATTCTTTGGTCACCGAGAAAATATATGGGAATCTTTGTATTTACCAAAATTCCAGTTTCTTCAAATGAGGCTGAGTTTGACTGTTAAGGAGTTTTTTGCGGCTGGATTTTCACCCTAGAAACATTACAGGAGTTCTTAACAGAAATACAGCAACTTAACAAATTAACAACTGACATGTCTGCTAGTGCAGCATCCTTATATAGGTTTCTGCACGGAATTTTCTTGATTATTCCAGATTGTTGCTAAAACGTTCTAAATCGAATATTTTAATATTCTATTCATTTAAAAAAAAAAATAACACTTTTTATAAGGAAAATACATACATACATGATGATTGCAACGTCTTGTCAGACGAGTGCCACTCCCTCAGACATTTAAAATCCATGAGCCCAAATACCTGAGGGAGTATCTATGCAAATATGATGTTACAGAGTCTTAGCTTTGTACGACAGCTAAGTCTCTCTCTCTCGGTTCAAAAAGTTGAGATCCAGCAACAAGCAAGAGCAAGATAGCCAGCAACAAATTAAACTGCAGACCAGCTTAATGCGGGTAATGGTCTTCCACTTTATGGTTTTTTAAATCAGAGATTTGCTTCTCCTAGAAAGGTTGCCTTCACCACGGCTTACGGGAGCCCTCTCCACCCCAATACACATATACACACACACACAAATATACACGGTGCTAGTTGGCCGTTGACCCAGAAAAAGAGTTCATTCGCCCTTTGGAAGGTCTTGTTTTTAATCCTTCAGGGAGACTAGCCGCCATCTTCACCAAACAAGTCTGGTGGGGGAACCAGTTTAGTCGCCGGTGACCCGACCATGAGGCAGGTAGTACTGGGTTACATGGTACCAGTAGCACATGACATGACCTGACATACATACATACATACATACTATGTTCTAAATCTAAGTCTGTGTGGTTTTGTCTTCCAAGTTTTCTTTGCTAGAACTAGATAGTAAGTTATGAAAATATATATAGCAATTTAAGCTACACAGAATGTTCCGCGTTTCATCCTTGTTATTGCGTTGCCCTGCATTGCCCAGGTGTTTAGAGGTGTATGTGGGGGGGGGATCAAAACAAAGCGGAGTAATAATCCTGTTCAAATATTATAAAAAATATTTAAAAACTTCTTTAAAAAATCGGAAAAACAAAATAAAAACAGCGAACGTGATGGGGGGGGATGAACGATGTTAAAACTTAGCCGCGTTGCCCGGGTGTTGAAAAAAAAAAAAAAAAATGGGGGGGAAGGAGTTAGGCTCAAACCCGAATCCTTGAGGCGAAAGCGAAAAACAAAAAAAGCGTGATGACTTACCTCGACGCTACGAAGGCAGTGAAATGAGAGGAGATGAAATTAAACGATTAAAAAGTTATGTGACAGGTGTGTGAATTTAATGAGGCCAAACATCTCACCATAAGGAAAATGAAATCCTGCACTTAACTTTGGCTGCAAGGCTCCATAAAAAAGGGAATGTCCAAATGAATAGCAATTGTCTGATATGATGGTTTTCACCACATGAAAAATGAAAAAAAAAAACGTTTACAAGGGTTTTTGATATAGATGTACATGTACATAAGAATATTTGTGATGGACAGATTATGTTGGGAGCAAATACCATGTTCCAGCTCCAAAACAAATTCAAGACCACCTGGATGCATCCTAGGTCCAGAATTTGGCACCTACTTGACTATGTTATTGTAAGACGTAATGACATGAAAGATGTGAGAATCATCAGAGCCATGAGGGGAGCAGATGGGTGGACAGATCATCGCCTTGTCCGCTCTATTTTCCTTCTTAAGATCCGGCCTCCAGCTCGCCGTCAAGCTCCCAGAAAACATCTTGACCTCAAAGCTCTCAACAACATTACAACACGAGCTGCTCTACAAAACGAACTGGCTGAATGTCTTACCTTACCAACTCCTGCAGCAGATCCCATAACAACAGCTTTCTTAACTGAAAAATGGGAAAGCATCTGTGAAGTCCTCCTCAATACTGCCAAGGACATTTTGGGATTCTCAAGAAGAAAACATAGAGACTGGTTTGACGAGCAGTCTGATGGAATTCATCAACTAATTGAAGAAAAAAATCGGCAACAGCAAGCAGTGACTGCAAATCCAACTCCAGCATCACGTGCCAAGCTAGCCGAGCTTCGGTCAAAAGTCCAACAGGAAACCCGAAGAATGCAAAATGAATGGTGGACCAATCTTGCAACTGAGATCCAAGGTTTAGCTGATATGGGGGACCAACATCAATTTTATAATGTCCTTAAGACAGCCTATGGGCCAAAGAACAATAGCCTCTGCCCAGTCCGTAGTGCTGATGGCTCCATACTCTATACTGAGAAGACTGCCATACTCAATCGGTGGGCTGAACACTACCAAGACTTACTGAACAGGCAGAACCCTATCGACCCTACTTTTCTTGACCATCTTCCTGACCTTCCTGTAATTCAAGAATTGGATGTAATACCAACTATCCATGAAGTTAGCCGTGCAGTTAACAACCTCAAGAATAATAAAGCCACTGGCCCTGATGGCATACCAGCTGAGCTTCTTAAGCATGGCGGAGATGCCATTACCACTTGTCTCCATAACATCATCCAAGATGTCTGGGAGTCAGGCTGCTGCCCACAACAATGGAAGGATGCAGATATCATCAGCATATATAAAAAGAAAGGTGACAGAAATATTTGTGGCAATAGTCGAGGCATTTCCCTCCTGTCAACCTCAGGGAAAGTTGTCACTAGAATTTTACTGTCTCGTATCATCCAACACATTGTCAATCAAGTCTTACCTGAATCGCAGTGTGGCTTCAGACAGGAGCGCAGCACGATTGACATGGTTTTTGTTGCAAGACAGCTCCAGGAGAAAAGCGTCGAGCAACACCAAAATCTATATATGGTTTTTGTAGATCTCGCCAAGGCATTTGACACTGTGAACCCCTTTGCTCTGGGAGGTACTCGTCAAATTTGGCTGCCCACCAATATTTCTGGGTGTCCTGAAGGCTTTCCATAATGGATCTATGGCTCGCGTCTCCAGTTCAGGACTAAAATCTGAGCCCTTCCTGGTAGAATCGGGTGTGAAGCAGGGATGCGTCATTGCGCCCATCTTGTTTAATCTTTTTCTTGCTGCGGTTTCCAATGTTGCCAAACAGCAAATCCATCCTGCTGATGGGATCCGCCTCTCATACCGGCTGGATGGCAACCTCTTCAACCTGCGTCGCCTCCATGCCAGGTCACGTGTGACAGAAGAAGCAATCCATGAATTGCAATACGCTGATGACACAGCTCTGGTGAGCTCATCTGAAGAGGGTCTTCAGCGCACCATCAACACTATCTCCAACATTTACTCCCGAGCTGGTCTAGCCATCAACATCAACAAAACAGAGGCACTTAACATATGTGAACACCGTCAGGAACCACCAATGTTCACAATCAACCAACAGCCACTGAAAAACACTCAAGAGTTTACTTATCTTGGCTCAGTGCTCACTGACTCCTGTGACCTAACAAGTGAGATCCAACGGCGCATTGGTCTGGCTGCTGCAGCCTTTGGTAGACTCTCGCACAGAGTTTTTATGAACCGTAACCTCACCACCACCACCACCACCACCAAGGTTTCTGTCTATAGAGCAATCTGTCTCTCCATCCTCTTGTATGGCAGCGAGTCATGGGTGCCTTATAGACGCCACCTGAAAAAGCTAGAAGCATTTCATACCAACTGCTTACAGCGTATACTAGGTTTAAAATGGTGGCACAGGGTGCCACACAATGAGATACGCAGGCGCACTCAAATGGACCCACTTGAAATAATTCTAACTCATAGACAACTTAGGTGGCTTGGTCACACCATCCGGATGCCAGCAGAAAGGCTCCCACGCAAGGCCCTCTACGGGGAACTTGCAGAGGGACTAAAAACATCATTGAAAAAGTGTGGCATAGAATCCAACGGCATCGAACATGCTGCTGCTGATCGGAGAAAATGGCGAAACATCTGCCAAGAGGGCTTGGAAACTTTCACCTCCACCTATAACGACCGAGCAGAGCGAAGAAGACACCAAAGGCACGTGGCGCAGCGGGCAGACAGCATCTTCCCTTGTGCTGCCTGCGGCCGTGTATGCAATTCACGAATTGGACTCCACAGTCACCAGCGAGTCCATCAGGCGTAATCTATCTGGGACTGTTAGGCATGGTGCAACGTCATCGTCGTCAGCGACGGACTACTGAAGAAGAAGAAGACATAAGAATACTTTGATAAGTATGTTTCAACTTAAATAGGGATGGTATAATAAAATTGTGGGGTCTGTGTTCGCACCTGTACTCCATGGAAATATGACACAAGCTTTAACAAAGACTTTTCATATCTTATTTGCGTAAGTATACTTTGATAATTATGTTTCAGTTTGAAGAAATATGGTATAAATAAAATTTTGGGGTGTTCATTCGCGCCTGACCTCCATAGAATGTAAATATGCCACAAAGTTTAACAAGGTTTTTTTAAAGGGGGTGAGGGTCCACAATAACACCTTAACTTTAATCTTAATTCATGTTAGCTTTTATTTATTTTTTTGGGTTGAATCATATTGTGTCCAATAAATTCACCTCATAAATTCACATTCTTATTAAAGTGAAAGCCAAAAAAAAAAGTCGAAACTTTAGACAATTCTTGACACAAATTTTGCATAACTCTGTTTTTTTCCTTCTCCACTTGCACGTGGCACTCTTTCGAAAATAGATAAATAATAAAAAATAAGAACGTTACTTGTTATCATGTCAAAAGAAGGAAAAAATCCTGCTCACGTGATTATGTGTCTTTTTAAAAACCTTTACATAACCTTTTTATTGTTATTTACATATCTGTTTAAGCTTTTTTTTGTCAGTGTACTAGAAGGAATTCAGTTGATTACAACCCTTTCTGCGTGTTCTTTACATTACAATAGTACAAACCTGAATCCGACAGCGCAATACTACACCATTCAATACTGTAAAACTGAAACGAAGCTGTTCTGCTTGAAAAGGGCACCATTTTCTTCTTATTCATATTTATATCGATTCTTTGCTTTAAAAAACTAAAGTAATTACGTGTTTACTTTTTTAATATCCCATTTTGCTGTTTCGGATTATTTTACTAAAGTAAAGCTTCATTATTTTTCAAAACTGTTTTTGTTTCTTTGTTTTTCGATATTTCGTCAATATTATTTCGTAAGAGTGTTTAGCAGAAAAGCCAACAAATGACTACCTGAAAAAAATAAATATACAAGAAATAAATGTTACCATAGTCAATAAAAGTTCAGTTCATGTTTTTTTTTTTTTTTTTTTTTTTTTTTGAAATAGTTTTTAATGCTCTTTACTTGAAATAATTTCAGCGAACCGAAATTAAAATGAAATTTGAAGCGATAACTACTTAAATGAATTTTTATATAAATTACACATGCCATAATCAAATATTCCTCAAGCACAAAATAACGGAAAACATTAAAATATGTTTATAAATATTCCTTACATTGACGGAACTCTCTTAAATTGTTAACACAGAATGCTCAAATGCCCCTTCAAATTGAAAACGGGGCTCTCCATTTCAAAGTCGCTGCCATTTTGATTTTTTTTAAACTGGTTCGTGAATTAAAACAAAAAAATTTTTTTTTTACAAACTACTTAAAAATACAAACCAATGAACTTTTCTACCATAAAAGTAACTTTTATTGACTATGGTAACATTTATTTTTTGTATATTTATATTATTATATATATAACATTTTCTCTTTGTAAGGAAACATCATTTTGTTAGTCACTCTTGGCTACGAATGGAAACAAAGCTTTACAACCCCCTCCTTTTCATAACCTATCATACTTTCATCAATCACAGTCCATTTTCTGTAGCCTGTTTTTGAACCCAGTCAACGACGGGTACTTCTGCTAGTATATATATATATATATATATATAAATAATGCAATAAGAATTACAGTTAAGTTTACCAAAATAATCCAAGATGGCAAAACTAAAGTATATTATAAATATTGAAGAGTTAATATTTATAAAGTAATCTCAACCAGATGTAAAAGCTCGATAAAACCAAATAGGAAATAGAGCTTATAATAATTTACTTGTGGAAATGAAAACTTAACTTTTTTGGATTTTACTGTTATTGAATATTTTACCCACCACCAGACTTGGCCTTCGGGACGAGATCAAAGTGTAGTATCTGTTCTTCAGATGCTGTACTTCTATTTCTTGTTCTCTTTCGGTGGAGGAGAAATCCTTCACGACTGAGACAATTTTTATTTTTGTACCTTTTTTCCACGTTAAAAAACGACCCTGGTGTCTAACTCTGTCCCGTGGGGAGGCATAGTAAATAGCTATTTGTTACCAAGTAAGATCTATGACTTACTTGTAGTTTCATCAAATACTTTTTGCAAGTAAAATCCGATCCCACATATTGCTAAATTCTACCCTCTGATGAGAAGGAAAGTATTTCTTCGAAACTCTGCGGATTAAGAACTATCCACTTTCCTTTTTAAAATTAAATGTTTTAACTCTTTTTCAAAGGGTTTTTAACATGTTTTATTAACTACTTGTTCTCATATGTATGTATGTATGTATGTATGTATATATGTGTGTGTGTGTGTATGTATATATATATATATATATATATACACACACACACACACACACACACATAATTATACAACAATAAAATACTCCTCCTATTATGTAATCATGCTGCAAGCAATTGAGGCCCCCACCTGTCAGTGAACCCATTGTGACTTGTTGGTTGCTCAAAGTGGAAATTCCAGCTTTTCTTACATGATGAAATTCAATGAATCATCACCTGTAGATTGTTTCAGGGAGGATGGGCAGGTGTTTATTTATTTATTTATTTTTCTTTAGTTATTTTATTTATTTATTTATTTATGATTAACCTTTTTTTTTTCCAATTTAGAAAAACATCTCAACCACTGATGCTTTGTATACTTGAAAGCCTGTTGTCCTGTAATTTTTATTTTTAGACATGCAAATTAAAAAAAATATTAATTTTTTTTTTTTTTTTTTTTTACACAGGCATATAAGTATATGCATCTTGGTTCTAACTGAAGTTTTATTATTAAGATTTGTTTTATTTTGCAGTTCTTTTTCGATAGGTTTAACATCACTTTTCCTTTGCTTGGGTTAAAATGTTTTCTGATATGAAAATTCAATCTCCACTTTTCACGGGTTAGCAATCTGAACTTTACACTGTATAGTCTTACCCAATCGCTTGCCTCCAAGTTTTTGTTGGTCAGGTCACCTTCCTGCATCTTAGGACATCCATCCTTCTGCAACGGTTTATCCAGAAAGATGAACGTTCCACACGAACATACCAGCGTAATCGATTTGGCGTTAGGATAATCTTTGTACTGGGCAAGTGTACTGCTTTTACCAAATCCGCTAACCAGATGTGTTGCGTTTGGTCAGATTTTACGTTGGAGATCAATCTTATCATAAATCTGTTGTTATAAAAATGATAACGTAGGAAAAATAATTATTAATGGAAAAAAAAATTTGTGAAAGGAAGCAAAATCACTATATTACGCTTACTAAAAAAAAACAAAAAAAAAGAAACAGGTTGGCAGGGGAGATAATTAAGTTCTGTTTATGTCATGTGACGAACGTAATTCAAAATCTCAGAGAAAATTTATTCCCCATTATAAACTTTCTCGAAAACTATCATTCATAAAAAAAAATGCATCGAAGCACAAAAACTAGGAACTCGTGACTTCTGGAAAATCTACAACAGTGTAGTAAATAATGGGCAATCAACAATTCCCCTACTAACCAACAATCATGAGGTTGTTTGCTCAGCAACCAAAAAGGCTAACATGCTTGCCAGTCGGTTTGCCTCAAACTCCACACTGGACCCTTCCAACCACTCCCTACCTGAATTTCCTATGCGGACAGACGCCACGCTAGACAATCTGAAAATCACCCCTGCTCAGGTGCATGCTATCATAAAAAACCTTGACACTTCAAGAAAGCATGTGGACCTGATCTCATCCCAGCTGTGCTATTAAAAAAAGTGCTTAGCCGAAGTAGCTCCAGTTCTCTCCAAACTCTACAACAAATGCCTTAATGAATCTTGCTTTCCGGGCTGTTGGAAAACTGCTTCTGTGGTACCAGTATTCAAGAATTCTGGCGAAAGAACTGACCCATTAAATTATCGCCCCATTAGCCTCCTCCCACTTTTTGCCAAAATATTTGAGACCTTAATTAACCATGCTCTAGTCCATCACCTTACAGATGTTAAACTTCTGACTGACCAACAATATGGATTTAGACAAGCCCGTTCCACAGCAGACATCCTAACTGTAATCTCTGAACGTATATACCATTCACTGGACAAAGCAGGGGAGGGCAGAGCGGTAGCTCTAGATATATCTAAGGCTTTTGACAGAGTATGGCATGAGGGTCTCCTCAGGAAAATTAGATCATACGGTATCACTGGTAGAATACTTAACATAATTAAATCCTTCTTAGATAAGAGAAAAATCCAGGTTGTCCTCTACGGTCGTACATCTAAACAATATGATATAAATGCGAGAGTGCCCCAGGGGTCTATCCTTGGACCTCTACTGTTCCTAATATTCATAAATGACCTCCCCGACAAAATTGCCTCTGAGATGGGTATATATGCTGATGACACCACACTCTATAACAGGCACGACAGGAAAACAAATGAACACATATCTAAAGAAATGGCAGAAACACTAGAGGATGACCTCCAATCTGTAGTGGAATGGGGACAAAAATGGATGGTCACGTTCAATTCCGCCAAGACTAAACTAGTTTCATTCAATAATTACAAGAAACCTTCTCTATCACCTATTGCAATGGCTAACGACTCTTTATCTGAGAGTATGCCTTTCAAACTCCTTGGCCTAACGTTCACAGGAAACATGAGCTGGAACAATTACATCGAGGGCATTGCCAGGGCCGCTGCAAGGAAGGTGGGCTCTCTCTACCGTGCTAGAAAACTACTAACACCCGAAAGTATCCTGTACCTCTATAAGGCAACCATTCGCCCATGTATGGAGTATTGCTGTCATATTTGGGCTGGTGCATCGGCTCCTAGTCTCTCGCTCCTTGACAAGGTTCAAAAGAGAGTCACAAATCTGATAGGCACTGAACTGGCATCTAAGCTTCAGCCTCTGTCCCATCGACAAAACGTTGCATCCCTCTGCCTGTTCTACAAGTATTTCAATGGTGAATGATCTGGCGAACTGCAGACACTTTTGCCCCCATGACGTAGACACCATCGACAAACCCAACAGGCAGCTAAATCCCACCCCACACTGTAGAGATCCCTAGATGTAAAAGATCTTTCTACTCCAATATTTTCTTCCCCAGAACCGCTAGACTTTGGAATTCCATTCCAGGTCCCTGCTTCCCTAACTCTACTGACATGCAGAAGTTCAAGTGCAACGTGAACTGACATCTTGCTGCCCAAATCCCTACATAGTACCCCAGTAGTTGTTGCCCCTGATAGTAGCCCCTACACCAAAGTGGCAATGTGCCTTGTTTGGGGTGAAAATGTAATAAAAAAAAAATAAAAAAATAAAAAATAATTATTTTTCTACCTTATCGTTTTCCATGGTTTTTGGATATGTTACTATTTGAGACCTGACAATTATGTAGGTACCATTTGTTTCGCTTAAAATTCAATATTTTTTCGTTTGTATAATATAGAAGCACTAAGCTTTTTCCAAAATGACTGAATTTGACATTGAATAACCCTAAAAAGATTGATATGCCGTTAAACAACCCAACCAGACTTTTCACCCTAGTGACTCTATGCCTTGTTTGGGATGAATAAAGGTGTTAAATATTGACTGGTAATGCTGAAGACGTACTGATATGACTATTCAAGCCAAAACGTTTTGTCAGTTAAAATGTTTTAGAATAATCAAAATATTAAGATATTTATTGACATTTAATAGTTACCAGGAATGTGAACTTAAAAATGTAACCACATAGTTTACAATTTAAAAATAATGACATGTAAAAATATCAGGTGATTATCTTAGTAACGTATACTAA
>NC_136511.1:17586344-17633844 GCF_053919585.1 Euprymna scolopes | reverse complement strand
GTGACAACTCACCTTACTACGCACGTCCATGTGCGAACGCATCATGTAAGAATAGCATAAACGATGGCAGTGAGTTGGCACAAAATAGTGCGAGGGTTTAGGGGTTGAACCTATAAAAAACCAAATTTTATTCGTTGGTGTTCTGTTGTAGTTAAAGTCAACATTTACCTTTGTTTTTTAGTTCAATATAAGAATCGATAGAGAATTGTCTCTATAATAATAAATATGTAATTTGCATGAATTAAAAAGACCATATTTAAACATAACTTATGACTGCGCAACACCGGGCGGCCTGCTAGTTATTATTATACAGTAGCGTCCAAAACTAAGGAACAACGTTTTAAAACCTAATATTTGTTAGAAATAACAACTGTGAAAAGCTGAAATTTTGACAACTGGTAGTCGTTATCATCCATAATAACATACTAAAATTCGAATCATTTGCAAAGGATAGAAAAAAGAATGATAGCAATTATTTATTTTCAAATTCAGTAACAAATTCCATGTTTATTTTATTCATCTCTATTTGCTAAATTCCTTCACTCAAAATCTGGCAAAACCATCTAAATTGGAATTTTTGATGAGATTAAGTTTCATTATTTACACTTGCTTTATCGAACCGATTTTTATAATAAAGAACAAAACTTTTAGGCATTTATTTTTCTTTCTTTACCAAAAGAGAAACCTAAGCTTACATTGAAAATAATAGATCCTGGATTTGACTTGGTGCTACCAGATCAGGCTGTTTGAAGATACTGACTTCTTGACCTGAAATGCACCAATCATCATCATCATCATCATCATCATTATTCTTAAAACTCAATCATGTTCTGTAAAGTCAAAAGCATAAATGACAATTTTTCTCTACAAAACAACCAAACTAAATCAAACTTCATAAATATTTGACGATATAAAGAACTTGAAACAAAAACTTTTGCTGGATTCGGCATTAAATAATCCGAAAAGTGTTGATATGCTGTGAAACAAAATGACCAAACCAAACAACTATGGATTTGAAGTTTGTTTTTACAGAATGTTTTAAGTTTTTTTGTTTTTTTTTAAATTTATTACACATTTGTTTCTTTTATTTCTTTTTCTTATCAGGCAACTCGTCAGCAATCTTTAAGATTTGGTTGCATGGTGGAAGGAAAAGAAACTCATGAGGTAAGTGTGATTGAGCAGAAATGTTTTTTTTTTTATCAAAATTGGCTTTTTTTTTCTCTTTCACTTTTTGATAAATTGCTCAATTCAATTAAAAAAAAAAAAAAATGGCTTCCCATCAAATTGAGAAAGTGAATATATTGACCGCATGTTATCTTGTAAATTTATGAATTGTCCTCTACTGCCAGGCTGTATAGTATCTGTTCTGTACATTGTCAGTGAAGGAGAAATCCTTCTAGACTAAGGCTATTTTTATTTTGTCTTAATCTAGTGTCCCTTTTTAAAAAGTTGGATTTTCCCCACATTAAAAACTTGTGCCCAACTCTGCTTCTAAATAAATACAAAGCTGTTCTGACCTTGAGCAGACGAGAATTTTTTTTTTTTTTTTTTTTTTTTTTTTTTACACAGTGATCACCACTTATCAAGGCCCGGAAGCTACTCAGGGATAAGGGTTATTGCAAGTACATTACGTTAGTGTGGAGATTTGATGAAGTGTTTACTTAAGGGGCCGGTTCATTAGGAATTTGTTAACGTTGGACTTGAAGACATCCAAGTTGTAGTCTGGTGGGAAGCAGGCAGACGGAACAGAGTTCCACAGGCGTGCAGTTCTAAGAAAGAAGCTTTGTTCATGGAATCCACGTTTTGATTTAGGCACAGATATAGAGTGGGGGAAATTTTTCACAGTGGATTCAGCTAGACGAGTGTTTTTCGTGAAAGATTGACGAGGGGGGACCAGAGATTGGAGTTCAGACGAGCACCTGCCATGGAAATGACGATAAAATAAGGATAGGCTCGCAACGTCTCTTCTGTGGGAGAGAGGTTGCAGGGTAGAGAAAAGGGCATCCCCTACTAAGCCACGAATAAATCCTTTTTAGAATTTCTATGTGAAATTGGATTTCTTCAATGAACATAAAATGTTTTCGTAAAATGTTTATCTTCTTCAAATGTGTAAAATTAGAGAGAAAAGGTTTTAATAGTTCGGAGAATAAATTACAATACATCCTTGTAATGGTGCACATCGTCTGTTTTTTTTACATGGAGTTCACCACTTATCAAGGCCCAATGGCCACTCGGGGATAAGAATTATTGTTTGTACAGTAATCAAAGGGATAATGTAGCAATAGTATTTGAGAATTGATAAGGTGTCATTACTTAGGGGGGGGCGGTTCATCAGGAATTTGTTTGTGTTGGACTTGAAGACATCCAGGTTGAAGTCGAGAGAGAAACAGGCAAGCGGAACAGAGTTCCACAGGCGTGCAGTTCTAAGAAAGGAGCTTTGTTCGTGGAACCTACGTTTTGATTTAGGCACAGATAAGGAGTGGGGAAAATTATTGACAGTGGTTTCAGCTAGTCGGGTGTTTTTTGAAAAAGATTGGCGAGAAAATGGAGCTCAGACGAGCACTTGCCATGGAAATAACAATAGAACAAAGACAGGCTTGCTACGTCTCTTCTGTGGGAAAGAGGTTGCAGGGAAGAGAATATAACGAAAAAAATATGTTTCGCCAGTGTTCACAATATTTTTTTGTCCAGCAGTTGTTTACTTTCTAACTTTTATCTAACAAGATGGCTGGATATATATATATATGTATATTTAATTTATTTAGCCTGAAGACGTAATCTCTCCAATAACGGGTGATTACAGAAACATGTATGCACATATGTAGCCATCAATGTTTGTATAAATAAATTGAATATACCTGCTCTGTTAACTCATTGAGCACTTTTTGGTAGACACATGTTGTTTCAATGGATGTAAGGTTTTAATAGTTCGGAGAATAAACTACAATACATACATCCTCCTACGAGTGCACATCCTCCGTTAAAAATATTGTGTTTCACCAGTGTTCACAATATTTTTTTCTAATTTTTATCTAACAAGATGGCTGGGGTGATTAGGGGTGTTTATACTATGCTGGGGCAGGTCGTAAAAAAAATAAAAATACCTAATACTTAATGTTTCCTTTTTTATTATTAATATTATGTCTTTGTTTATTATTTTATTTAGTTTCATTGAATGATAAATTAGTATTTTACGTGGTGCTGATGTTTAACAGTGGTAACAATGTGTTATGGAAACAACACCAATCGGGAATTATAATTGTGTTAAACTTTTCATTTAAAGTTATGACTGTATTACTTTTAATTCTGGTGTTCTAGCTGTTGTATTATTTATATATATTAATAATATATTATGTTTATTTAATTGTTTTTATTATTATTATAGGGGTCTATTCAAAGCAAGCTCTAATCAAAAATATTTATTAATGAAACTTTTTTTTTTTTTTTTTTTTAATTTTCTAAGAGTTTCATTAAAAATTGTCCAATAACTATTCAAGAATATTGTTTTCCATTTTTCATTGAAATTGTTTTCATTTTTCAATTGTTTTTTAAATTTTTCATTGAATTAGCAAACAGAAATATTTAGTAAACAGAAACATTTTCTCATTGAAAAAATTGTCCAGCATTTGTGCAAAAAAAACCAAAAAATCAGAAAACTTTTGTTTGGTGCCTTCTAGTGTTTTTCGTAAACTGCTCGGATGATTCAAACGATAGCATGCTTCTAATGCTGCATAAATACTAATCGGAAATTACACAAGTCGAAATATTGCGATAATAACAACAAAGATGAGAATAGTAGTCTGAATAATTCAAATAAGGTGTTGAATAAAAAAAAAATGTGTTGAAATAATTGATTCTCTTGATTGGAAGACCGCCTTGATGAGGAGTTGAGCCCCATTCTTAAGTTACAATTATGCCTCTCTTGAAATCTCTTGTCATTTTTTTTTTTCTTTCTTCTCAGGTCTTGCATTATGTTGAGAAGCCTGAGACGTTTGTGAGTAACATAATCAACTGCGGAATTTATTTGTTTAATCCGGAAATTTTCCAACCAATGGAAACGGCCTTTAAGAAGAATTGCCGTGACAATTTCAAGTAAGCAAAAAAAAATTTTGGAAGAATTTTTTCTTTTTCAGAATAACAAAATAATGAAATCGTTTTATGCAAAGTATAGCATCAAAACTTCTAAATATATTAAATATATTTCCGCTTTTTTTGTCGTACTTTAACAACCACAGCTGACTACCTAATCTAGTGCTAGTATTAGTGAATCATTTCTATCCAGTTTTATATTTTTTTGGTTTTTACTTCCAACAACTTTTTCTAGGGGTGGAGTTCCATAGTATCACAGTGGAAAATATATCAAATTTAATGACAAATTATCCACATAGAAATATGCTAACTTTAACTTTATTTATGACTTGATAGAACAATTAAAACTGAACGGTTCAAAGGGTCTAGACCAAGGATCGGTTACCTCTAGTCTGCGAGACAAATTTGGCCCTCGAGAGAATTTTGTCTGGCCCATCATCTTCATCAGGGCACAATATAAATATAAACAGACCAAACTACAGTGACAGTTGCAAGATTGAATATGTCAAAATTAAAATTCTTATTCAAATTTACCTGAGAACATGTAATTTTTATTCATTAAAAGCTGTTAGATTCTCCTCCTATAATCAGGTATAGCTTTTTGACTCTCATGCTCTAAAAAGTAGCCAACGTCTGGTCTAGTTTAAAAAAAATGTTTTGCCGATGTTTTTTGTGTATGTGTATACTTGTGTATAAGAGAGTTTGTGCAACTACACTTTCACTAAGATGAAAACATTTTCTTATAAAAATTTTATAACAATTTTGTTCAGTTGATTAATAATTAAATTTAATTAAACAAAATATATAAAAATAGAAATTTAACAAGCCGAAAACGATATGTATTTTTTTTCTTTAAAATAAACTATTTGCCTGTAAATGAATAAGCACACTTTTAACGATATAAGCTTGTCAGACTGCGTAGAAGATTGAAACAACATTAAAATCTAAAATGTATCCTCCATCCTTCTTCCTGTGTATCTTGTTGAACTCTCTGGAATCTGCACAGAATTTCAAATCGAACCCTTTATTTAAGCCACAGGGGTAGCATGCTCCCGTTTCATCAGCCATGACTGGGTAGAAGTTCTAAATAATTTCCAGTTATATTTTGAGTATTGCCTGCACTGAGAATTGAACCTTTAACATCCAGAAGAGTGTCAGTTACAACTGAATTTACCACGCTCTTTATCCACTACGCCACAGTATTTCTACTCAGTCATGGCTGATGGAACAGGAGTATACTACCCTTGTTGATTAAATAAAAGGTTCTGTCCAAAATTCTGTGAGATTCCAGAGTTCAACAGAAAGATTGCCAAATTTGACAATATACACCTGAAGGTGAGAGGTTACATCGACTGAAAATGTGAAAATTACATTCAAAATTAAAACCGTAGTCCGAAGAATCCAAATAATACAAAGTTTTGCATCTCAAATTGCTTATGTTATCATTGAATTTTACTTTTTGTAATCAGATTTTTTTTTTCTTTGTCACACACTTGATTATTCTTTGTTTGAGAATTTGTATTTTTAAAATGTTTATTTTATTTTCCCATTTTTTTTCTTTCTTCGTTTCTCATATCTTTTTTTTATTTTTGTTATTTTG
Source organism: Euprymna scolopes (assembly GCF_053919585.1). Classification (NCBI taxonomy): domain Eukaryota; kingdom Metazoa; phylum Mollusca; class Cephalopoda; order Sepiida; family Sepiolidae; genus Euprymna; species Euprymna scolopes. The sequence goes on along the minus strand of NC_136511.1, from coordinate 17,628,155 downwards.
TTTTCTTCTGCTAGGCTGAGTGCAATGGACAAAGCCCTGGGGTAGGGACAGTTGTACACAATTCACTTAACCTTAACTTTCAATCTCATCCTTTGTTTTTTTTTTTCCCCCTCACATGAAGACGGACCAATTTCACACTGCAACCTTACACTTTCACAATTTCGTTCATATGCCATTTTTAATTGCAACTTTCAACTGTAATAAGATTAATTAAATCATGAAATACCCAGATTTTTATATGAGAAAAAAAATGTCCGTTAGATTTTTTTTAAGACATCATTTCATCGCAGGAAAATATTTTTTTAAATCTCCAATGCTTATTAAGATACAGTCAGATATTTTTTTTTTTTAAATACGTTTTCTTTAAATTTTTTTTTTTTTTTTAATTAAAAAAATTTTTTCTTTTTAATTTTTTAAATACTTTTTTCTTTTTTTTTTTTTAAATATTTTTACTTTTTTTTATTAAATTTTTTAAATACGTTTTTTTTAAGCAAAAAGCATTATGTACTTAATTATCATGCTGTAAATAGTAACATATCCAAAAATTATGGAAATTCATCGAGTGGAAAGTTATTTATAGTTAAAAATTGGGTAAAATCATGTTTTTCTTAAACAAAGCAGACAATAAAGCGTCCACACACAAGGGACATAATTCTGAAACGAATATTTTAGATTACTTGTGTCGTGGCTGCAATATTTGGGTACTTGTACAGTTCAATCTAAACATTAAAAAATGAAAATATTGAAAAAAAAGGTTATATTGTATGTATCCGTTATGGAATGAAGTTCTTAAAAAAAAAAATTTCACTTAATTTGAAGGAGTTAATGTTCCGACGCACCATTTATTTTTCATTAGATGATTAGGGTTGCATAGATTCCAAAAGGGATTAATGCCTTTACTTTTCGAAAATCTTTGTGTATTGTCGTTGCTTTGGGCACCCTCCCCCTTTTTCACATCACCCACATCTTGTGTTTTGCACTGATTTAAGTTTGCATTCCAAATGTATGGATTCTAAAGAAAGAAAAAAAGTGACACACCCAGTTCATGTTGAATTTTGTGCTTTTTTTATCGTCTTATTTTTATTTATTTATTTATTTTTTTTTTAAAACCTCCACGTTTTTGCACTTGCAAACAGAACCAAAACAGATTTGTCCATCAAATGTGTGCGTTCAATTTTTTTTTTTTTTACCATTGGGCCGCTGGCGCTGTTGGTGGGGCATTAGAATATGCCGACTGCCCCCTGCAGAGGGTAAAAGTCCCTCAATGGGGGTCCTGGATATGACCTTAAACTATATCCAGTGGTGAGGCCCCAGCTTGTGGGCTTTGGGGAGTGTGGAGCCACCCTTTAATTACCATTGCTCCCAGGTCCACTCTGACGCGGAGTGGTAGTACCTGTTAGGGTCCCAACTATGGGTTAAATAGAAACCGACGGGAAAACAACAAATATATTCTATTAAAAAAATTTTTCTTCAAAATCTTTGGATTCGGCATTAAATAACCCGAAAAGGGTTGATATGCCGTAAAACAAAAACAACCAACCAACCATTGGGCCGCAACTTATAAAGAGCTACTCAAAGATAAAAGTTAATGAGACAAAAATCGTTGCTGGCTGAAATATGAAGAACACTATGGGAATACTAACTTTATAGAAAAAAAATTTACTTAGGGTTAGGTAGTTTGATTTTTTTTAAATAGTATTCATTCTTTTGTTGGTTAGTATGGTTCAGGGTAGATAACTTCGATATAGTTGAAGAGTGATAACTTATGAACATTCTGAGCCAACTAGTAATAAAAAATAAAAGATAAAAATGTCCTTTATTATCTGTGTGTAAACCCCAAACATAAATTCCATAAGAAAAATTTCTTTTCTAGAATTGCCTGTGTTACGCTATTTAAAATTTTTAAAAAATCTCTGTAATCCGTTTTTGGCCAGAAATTTGGCTGTTAAGGGGTCAAAGTTCAACGATTTGACCTTTGAAAACCCTACCAAACTCCTCTGCCAATTTTGGGTCTAAACACTTGAAATTATAGATATAGGTTCCTTGGACATGGGTCTAACTTGATAACTTGATTTGATCTCAAAACAATAAATGTGAAGGGGTCATAATAGGGTCAAAGTTTAAAAAAATTGACCTTTTTTTTTTTTTTTTGCTCAACATACACCTCCAAACACCTGGGCAATGCCGGGCTGAAATGCTAGTATGTATATATTTATATATCTGTATATAGAAAAGTGAAAATGAAAATGTGTGTGTTTGTGTGTGCAGTTTTTTTGTATGTCTGGCAAAGGCTTCGGGGGTGGGGGCCACTAATTCTTACAACTTTTTATATACTCCCTAGATTATAATATCTCCAATTTACGAAAGGAAGCCGTCTCTATCTTTTATTTGAGCGACTTTTATTTTATAAAATTCCTGCTATTCTGCATTCTCACGTGTTTGTGTTTTTCGTATAAAAGAGTGAAACTAACGAAAGCGAAGGCAGTTTTCCGGCTTCATGCTGGGTATGTCTAGAAATACATTACCTTTGATCACCGCGGGGGGGGAAACCGCTCACATCAGACAATTTCTATTCATTTGGACACCTGGGAACGACCTCGTGGTGAAGAAATAAAACTTAACTGGCCCAAGGCACTTTCATTTCTTTGCCGATTCCTGACCTAATTATCAGTGAGTCAACAGCTTTTGATTGGCATCGCTAAAGTTAAACGATTTTCACTTCCTTTGTCGTCGTAGCGCCACGGTAAGATCTCAGGTTTCCGCCTTTGTGTCACAGGTTTGAAACTGCTTGCCTGCTAACACTTTTTTGGGGTTCTCCAAACACCCCGGGCAATGCCAGGCACCCTCACTAGTATGTGTGTGTATGTATATATATATATATATATATATATATATATATATATATAAAAACGAAAATGTATGTATGTATGTGTGTTCGCTTTTTCTGTATGCCTACAAAAGGCTTCTTTCAGAGAAGCGGTCGGTTGGTTCACAACTTTTTAAATCTTTTTATATCTCAGAGTTAACAACGTAATATCTCAGAGTTAACAACGAAGCTCGCCTGTCTATTTAATTTGCTCGATTTCGGGAAGATAAATACTCAACATTCGTCGCTCGCCGCATGTGTCTTTTTCTTATAACATCTTGGGGGGGAAAAAAGTGTTCAGCAGTAAATGAATCGCAGTCAAACTTGACCTCATTAACTCATTAAAATGGGCACCTGCCAAATCCAAGTAATTAAATAAATTCAAACGTGTTTCCGTTAACATCTCGCGGTGGAGCAATTGTTAACGTCGCACTTTTTTTTTTTTTTTTTTTTCACACTTTAGTTTACAACTGTGCTTCAAGGGTTCGGGTTCGATCCTCATACTTACATTTTTTTTTTATATACCCCCCCCCCCAATCCCGGAGTTTCCACACACCTCCAAACACCTGGGCAACGCCGAGTACCCCTCGCTAGTATATATATAAAGCATATAAATTTTCATTATTTTAAATAATGTCTTTCCAAAAGTCTACCGTATTATTTAAAAAAAACATAACTCACCCAGAAGTTTGAATTATTTAACAAAATGTCTTCATTTGCCATTAAGCGGCCCAAACAATGAGTAGACAGAAGACTAATTTGCAAATTTTAATGAAAAAAAACCCAACTTTTTCACTGTTGAATTTATTTGTTTTCTTTTTTTCTAGACTTGACAGCCACATTTTATCGAAAGAAACGATTCGCCTGGAGCAAGATGTCTTTGTCCCGTTGGTAGGAACGGGTAAATTGTTTATTTTTCATTCCAACAAATTTTGGAGTCAGATCAAGTCGGCTGGGTAAGTGTCACATTAGTTTTGCGTACAACTTTGTTTTCATTAAAACTGCAGTAATTTTGCAGTATAGTTAACAACCAAGAAATCAAAAAAATGAAAAAGAAAAAACAGGTACTTACGTAACATAACCCATTTGAATGCATGGGAAAATATCAGCAGCAGCAAAGGATGACTGGCTTGCAAATAGATTAACAGCAGCAGAAAAAAGCACATATGCAAATTAGGAAGTGTGTGTGACAACAAAAGGTAAAAAGGACACCATGTGATTGGGGAGAAGCAAAGTGCGCGTTGAAGAAAATGGACGTGTAAAATCGAGGATGAGATTAGGCTGGCATGTGGTTGGAGGAAGGAGAAGCTCTACCTGGCTAGATGGACATGTGGCAGTGAGAGACTTTTTTAAGTGATGCCGAGAAAGGAGAGTAACAGTCACAAATGCTTTTGTTAAAAAACAAAAAAAATGCTGACCCAGATTTCTATTTATTTCTTTCCAGTTTTATTTTTATGAATTACTAAAGCAAAGTGACACCATGTAACGTTACACTTGCGTTGTTGTCAAAAGTTTACAAGCAGTTTCCGTAAAATGCTGGCGAATTTTTTAATAAAAAATATCTTTATTTTGTGGACTATTATCCTCATCTTCATAGTTGTTGTTTTACGTTTCGGCTAACTCATCCTCTGGCCTGCTTCAGTAGATTAACTAGAACGGAATAGGAATGCTGTCTCTTAACTGTATCTTCAGTTATTACTGCCTTCCATAGTTGTTGTCTCGCCACGTTTTGACCAACTAAACCTCTGGCCTTCTTTGGGTAGGATTGAAACCGTTATCTTGAGACAATGCTCACCTGGAACCGTAGAAACTCAACGTCTCTATCCAATGTCACAGGCCTCAGAGGATGAGTTGGCTGAAACGTGGTGAAGCAACGATAGCTATGATGATAAGAATGACAGAATGCAAAATAATAAAAAAATTATTCATCGCAAAGGATTCCAATAAAAAATAATGTACACGGTTGTTCCAAAAGTCTTCGTGTACATTTTGACGTTGAATATCTTGAGAACTATTACGGATATAGAAACGCAGCTGGTATTTTTAGAAAGTTTGTAATCGCAAGTTTTTCCTGGAATGTTCAAAGATGTTTAATGTGAGCACCATTGCTCACACGACACACATCAAGTCAATAGTCCAAATCTTGCCAAACGCATCTTAGTATTGCGTTGTCGATGGCTGCAAACGTTTCTGTTATTCAAGCATTCAGCTCATCCAAGTCTCTTGGAATCTGAGGCACATAGACCAGTCCTTAAAAAAAAAATCGCATGGTTTGAGATCTTTTTTGCAAAATGCACATTGAGCAAGTATTCATGATTCATTTTTAAAAAAAAATTTTTTTTTTTTATGGTAGTCACTACTTATCAAGGCCCAGAAGCCATTCAGGGATAAGGGTTATTGTGTGTACAGTAATCAATGGGATAGTATCATAGTATTGGAGATTTGATAAAGTGTCTTACTTGGGGGGAGGGTGGTTCATCAGGAATTTGTTTATGTTGGACTTGAAGAGATCAAAGTTGTAGTCGGGTGGGAAATAGGCAAACAGAAGAGAGTTCCACAGGTGTGCACTCGTAAGAAAGAAGCTTTGTTCATGGAATCTACATTTTGATTTAGGCACAGATAAAGAGTGGGGAAAATTACTGACAGTGGTTTCAGCTAGGTGGGTGTTTATTGTGGAAGATTGGTGAGGGAGGACCAGAGATTGAAGCTCAGACGAGCACTTGCCATGGAAGTAAGGATAAAGTTTAAAGTTTTTGCAAATGCAAACACATAAAACACCTTTTCTGCTTGAGTGAATGCCATTACTGGATCTGAAAAGAAATGAAAAAATAATCTTACAAAAAACGTTAACGCGTTTGGCTTTAAAATGGCACCACTTTCATCCTGCTATGATTCATAATCAAACAGATATGAGGACTTGAAATGTGTCAATGACTTTTGGAACATTTTGTATAAAAATATATTTCTGTTAATACAAAGTAATTCAAGGAAACCTTAATTGAAATCCTGTCAATTAGGGAACATGGCTAGATATTAATGTGTGCAACCTTGTATTGATGAGAATTTTTGTTCGTGGCCTCCTAGCAAGGCCACAGGGGAGACAGCCAAGCAAATAAAAAACCCTAAGCAAAATTCATCCCAAAGTAGCAAAACTGAAGCTGGTCTGCAAGGACACTATATATATATATATATATATATTGATCTTTTAACTTATATATCTATCTATATATCTATAAAAACAGATGTGTGTGCCACAGACGATTTCTGATTGGTTAATCCAATAATCACATCTCCTAAAAAACTATAGTTCTTACGCTCTTAACTTTACCATAAAATATTTTGGTCTTATTTATTGTCCATCTTGGAAGGGTTTAATTTTTTTCTAACTTGCCATTTACAAATTACAAAAATACGAAACTTACACCAGACATCACAATCCAACCTCCGACTCAACGTCCGCCATTCTGGCGTTATCCGCACACACGTACACACAACAGGAAAGCAAACGCTGGACAGATTATTAATACTACTACTACTACTACCCAGCATACGCGCACACGCACTCTTTATAACATGTTCTTTTGAAGAGACGATTTTTTTAAGCTGTTGACACACATGTTTTAAAAATCTAGCAAAAATTAATTTTCCTGAAATTTTTCAATATTTAAAAATAAATTATGCCGGTTGATAAAATTTTAAAACTTTTTTTTAAAGCTAGAAAGATAAAATTTAAAAATACTTATTTTTATATATATATATATATATATGAAACTAAACTAAAAAAAAAAAAAAACATGCGTTCACTCGTGGTCTTTTCATTTCGGGTTTGTATTACTGTACACATAGATTCGAAAAAGTTGTCAAAAAACAAATATATAACAAATAAATGTTATCAAAGGCAAGATAAGTTACTTTTCTGCCAAACTGGATATTTAAATTAACCACACGTGGTCTCAAAATGAATGACGACGCTCAAAGTGTATACACATTTTGACTCCTCCCTTTACTTAAAAATTCACCAAAAATCAGGAAATTAACGAATTTTAATGAAAATTGCAGTATTTTTCAAATAATGATCGCAGAATATAATGAACTAATTACTTTTTACTTAACTCTTAGTGAAAATGTTTTATTTTGTTTAAACAAAAAATACCTTTACTAAAGTTATGGTTTTCAGTAGTAAATAAAAAACACAAGAATTTATTTTTTGCTTTTTTTAAAGCATCGTAATTTGTAACAATAAAAAATTTTTACAGTAACATTACGAAAAAAGCCCCTAAAGTCCGTATTAATGTATTCGATATAACTCGAAGAAAAATGAATTATCGGATACTATTCAGGAAATTAAAGATTCAATTAGATTCCTATTTCAGTCACCTAAATTATTTAGGATGAAATGAGTTTAGGAATTTATAGCCAAACCTAAATATTTTTTTTTTTTTGGTAAATATCCAGATACGCTACTACAGAACACCGACCACTCTAATTTGTTTTGGGAGGGGGGGGGAACAAATATATAACAAATAAATGTTATCAAAGGCAAGATAAGTTACTTTTCTGCCAAACTGGATATATTTTTCGTGTTTTTATTCAATGTAACATATTTATTCAGCTCGAAAAACATACAGTGTTTACCGATGTATTTGCAAATTCAAGATGGCGTCTCACACCCTCTTTAACACCGTAAGTTTGGAAAAAGATGTTATAAATAAAAAACTAAACAAAATATGGGTTTGTATTACTGTACACATAGATTCGAAAAAGTTGTCAAAAAACAAATATATAACAAATAAATGTTATCAAAGGCAAGATAAGTTACTTTTCTACCAAACTGGATACATTTTTCGTGTTTTTATTCAATGTAACATATTTATTCAGCTAGAAAAACATACAGTGTTTACCGATGTATTGGAAAATTCAAGATGGCGCCTCACTCCCTCTTTTACACGGTAAGTATGGGAAAAGGTGTTATAAATAAAAAACTAGAAAGAATACTATTAAAAACCCGCCGAATATATGTTAAGCTATGTCACGGTAACATATATTGAGCGAGTTTTTAACAGTATTTTATCCAGTTTTTTATTTATAACACCTTTTCCCAAACTTACCGTGTTAAAGAGGGAGTCAGACGCCATCTTGAATTTTCCAATACATCGGTAAACACTGTATGGTTTTCGAGCTGAATAATTTTAATATTTGTTTATTGTCTTAACTCATATCAAATGTTTTGCTTGTGTTCTGCTTCAAATATTCATAATCTTACATGCATAATTTTCATTTAATTATATTAAATAAACTTCAAGTTTACTACAAATCAAATCGTGTTCCTTCACTTTTTTAAAATGTAATTTATAAGTAATTAAAGAACGCATTCTAATCTTTAAAATCTATAATACAACGAAATATTCAATTGCTTATAATACTTAAACAAACTTGTGTTTTTTTAATTATTTTTTTATTATTAATATTAGATGAGTTTCAGTATAAATCACCGTGTTCTTTCTTTATTTCTTTATTTTAATCCAATTTTGAAGTTTTGTAACGCTGTCTGTAAAAATTACTGTTCATTATTGACAGTCTAAGAGTTCCACATATCTTGCTTGTTGGGACCTCGGCGATGACGTCATTTTTTCAGCTGGCCGGCCATCTTTATAACGAAGGCCACGCCACCATCCCCCCACCAAAAGGGGAAGCCTGGTATTTTCTCACCCGAAAGGGGGGAGCTTGGCAGTTTCTCCCCCAAAGGAGGGAGCCGGTGTCCCCCCCAAGGGTGGGGGGGGCGACGAGGCCAGGAGGAGGTGACTTTTTTCTTGGGGGGGGGGGAGAAACCTCCAGGCACCCTCCTCCCTGAAGGTGGGGTTGGGGATTATCTCTCCCTGAAGGGGGGAGGCCGGCACCAAGCATGTAAATCCAGAGGGGTGACTTTTTTTGTTACCCCACGGAGTGGGAAGGGGGCCGATCACCCAGGCAACGCCGGGTAACCCCTGCTAATATAATATATATATATATATATATATATATATATAAAATAAAAATTACAATTAAATTTACCAAAATGATCCAAGATGGTAAAATTAAAGTATATTATAAATATTAAAGAATTAATATTTATAAAGTTATCTCAGCCAGATGTAAAAGCTCGATAAAACCAAATAGGAAATAGAGTTTATAATATGAGCAAACAGTTAATAAAATATGTTAAAAAACACTTTGAAATGAGTTAAAAACATATTTAATCTGAAAAGGAAACACTAGATAAATGGATAGTCCTTAATCCGCGGAGTTTCGAAGAAATACTTTCCTTCTCATCAGAGGGTAGGAATTAGCAAAATGCGGGATCAGATTTTGCATGCAGAAGTATTTGATAAAACAACAACAAATACTTCTGCATGCAAAATCCGATCCTGCATTTTGCTAATTCCTAACCTCTGATGAGAAGGAAAGTATTTCTTCGAAACTCCGTGGATTAAGGACTATCCATTTATTAAGTGTTTCCTTTTCAGATTAAATGTTTTTAACTCATTTCAAAGTGTTTTTTAACATATTTTATTAACTGTTGCTCATATATATATATATATATATATATATATATATATATATATATGTGTGTGTGTGTAGGCAAATTTGGGAATATTTTATTGGTTCGAAAATATATATATTTTTTTTTTACCGATTGTCATAAAATATTAACCATAGAATAGTATTATAATCTTCAAAAGGCCTTTAAATTTTCATGTTGTTTTGTCCTATAGAACCGGAGATATGAGCATTTCAATATTTAGTCTGGCTACCAGTGTGTGTGTGTATTGTTACGAATACCCCTCCGTTGGGAACGACGAAGGAGGATTACATAACAAAAATAAAAGGAAAATAATTTTTGGTCCTCAAGTTCGAATGCATGTGGTATATCGAACAAGAGGGGAACATCTTTCTCAGATCAGTGAAATAAAATAAAATAGGCACAAAACACAGTGAGAGAAAATGGAGGCAACGTGGTCTTAAATTTTTAAGTCAACTTTATTATGGAGAAAATAATTAGCTAAGGGTGGGGTGTGTGAAAAAAGGAATTAATTAAACAACAAAAGAAAAACAAATCATGAGGGGGGGGGTCTTATGCTAGTGTCCAAAAATGCCAACGGAAAATGCATCAATGAAAAACAAACAAAAAAAACATAGCAAAATAAACGAGTCGCCGATAAATAATATAATAAAAGTTTGGAATCAAGTCTCCCCTTGCTATTATTTCCAGATCATTTGAAACGATAGCAGCAAGTTTTAGTCTCCCCTCCATCAAAGCCAGAGGTTTTAGGGGAAATATGTATATAATCAGCAGGGAACATTTCAAAACCAAATATATATTTTTTTTTACTTTCATAATATTTTATTGTCTTACACGTATTTCGTTGCATGGTCGAAAAATGTCACACAACTCCTCAGGAGATGGTTTATATGTTCTGAGGGACATATAAACTGTTTGTTTCTTTGGTGGTTTTCCAGTATTCAATGAAACACGTGTAAGGCACAATAAAATATTATGGAAGTTTGATTTTGAATGTTCACTACTGTAAGTGCGTTTTCATTGAGCTTTGCTGCCAATTGGAAAAAAAATTTATATATATATTGTATTATATGTATATATTTTTATAATTACAAGTAATATATATATATATATATATATATATATATATATATATGAATTGTGCACCCAGCATTGCCCGATCGTACAATACGCTACAACATGATATTTTAATTCATGCAGATTGCGTATGTATTATTATGGAATCAATCTTCTATTGAATATTATATATTAAGAGGATTAATTTTCCTGGTGGACTAATTAAAAAAAAAATTTTGTTTAAATACTAATGATAGTCATCAAATTCCATCTGTGTTTGTTTACAATATCATGTCAGCTGATATTTGAGTTTGACAATGAATGCCCTGGAAAAGTCACTTCTGATTAATGTTTAGTTTTAGAATATGCAAACGAAAAAAATGATTTGCTGTGATTTTAAATGGTATCTTTTATCGTAAATTGAACTCCTTAATAAGCAAAAATAAAAATAAAATGGTGAGGTACACCTGGGCTCTAACAGGGGATCACTCGATATGTAGTCGAATACACTGAGCTATTTTTCCAGATGACAGTAGGAGAAATGATTTGCTGAGAATTGAATCACCCTTTATTTGTTGAATTATTTCCCTTGGCCGGTGCAACCTAAAATAATTTCCTGTAAAAATTCTTTTTTCTCTATAAGAAAGAAAAACTATTTTTAGGATCAGATTTTCTTGTGTTTCAATATTTATTGAATGAATTTCTGTACAAAACATATCTAAGAACACTGCCAGGCATATAATTTACGTTTGTGTGAACTTTAATATAATTGTAGAGATATGGAAATTCTGAATTAAATTATGTAGAATTACAACAAAATTTATTGTTTGACAAAAGAGTGCAAATAATTAGTTTTTTCCTTAATCCATGGATTTTCAATGAATGGCTTACTTCATCAAAGCAATGTTGTCAGCAAAATAGATGTGGATAATTATAAATTTTGCTGATTTTGCATCCAAATTGAAAATTAAATTTGAAATGATAGTGTAAAAAGGGTACTCCAAGTAATTTCAATGTTTTTTTGGAACTTGATTTTAAAAATTCCATATATATATATATATATATATATATATATATATTCTTCGGAATAGTTTTTATTTAACAATCAGTGGTTATGTAAACGTGAGATTGTAGGTTTACAAAATATTACTGGCAGCAATATTCTATAAGATATCCCATCTAAACAAGAATTGTTCGATATGTAAGATAGAGCAAATAAATTAATATATATATATATTATTATTATTACTATAGTAATTTTTAAATACCTACAGACACTAGTGTTTCATCCTTTCGGGAATCATCTATGCAGGGTGACACGATTACTGCCGGTAAGGAGATTCTAACCTGGTCACTAAGCCATCTCTTACTCCATTAGCAAAGAACTAACCCCATGGCCAACCTCTACCTCGAGAAATATCATTGAAATTTAACGATTTATTTTTAAATGTCATAACGTCCGTCCAGAGTGATCTAATGATTATAACATATATATATATATATATATATACACACACATGCACATAGTCATCCAGAGACAAACTGTTTTGCTGTATTAGTTCATTAGAATGGCTAGACTAGCCAGCAACCAGATCTAAAACCATCTACAATCTAACTTCTTTAGAATGCAGCTATTTCTGTGTAGCATACAAAACGTACAATTGTGTTTGAAAGAATGTGAAAACCACGAGTAAATCCGTTCACAAGAAAAAAAAAAAAAATGTATGAAATAATAACGTTGAAGTCAAACCCGATTGATCATCATTTGATTTTAAAGACGTTTTAAAAAAAAATTTTCTGACTTTTTTTTTTTTTTTTTTTTTTTTGTTATTCTCAATATTCTTATTTTTCTTCAGAGCTGCTATTTATGCCAATCGGCATTACCTTGCCATTTATCAGAACAGTCACCCTGAGCGGCTGGCCATCAGCAAAGATGGATCCCCCAAGATCATTGGTGACGTCTTCATCCATAAAACTGCTGAAATCGACCCATCGTGTGTGGTAAGCATGTTGTGATTTTGATTTACAATTTTATTATTTTAGGAAAGAAACTGACACCCACTTCCTTGTACGATGAGCCATCCCATATAGCATATCAACAAAGGCAATGCTAGTCTCTGGGAGTACAGCAGTTTTATATGTACAGTCATCTATAATATAAATCTCACCTGTCTGTTGAAATGCATGCATGTTTTTCTAAAACTTTCAACAGAGGTGATGGATTTTCACGAGATCAGTATTGTTTTGAAGTTCGGCCCTTCGGACGACAAATATAAAAAAAATTGGCTAAAAACATCAATTCCTTCACCCTTAACTGGGCACTTTTCTACAAGGTGGGGTCGCTTTTTTCACCGATATTTTCAAAAGTCATCTCCTCTTTTTGATTGACTAGCCTTAATTTAAACCATCACCACTTCTGGTTTGGCAATAGATGAAACAGCAATGTCACATTTTTTTTTTTTTTTTTTTTTTTCCACATTCTTCTCTTCCTTCACGGTATGGGTTTGAGCCTGCCTGCCTACTAGCAGTTTTTTTTTTTTTCCTCAACACATATTTCCAAACATCCGGGCAATGCCGGGCACCCCGGCTAGTTGCATATATAAATTCCAAACCATTCTCTCCTTGTATCCTGTTTCATTGACTGTATTTACTGTGCTTGTAAGATTAAAAACAATCAAAGTGTCGGAATTTCTTTGTAATTTAATTTGCCACACTTTCTGATTTGATTCACTGCTCATGCTACAATCGATCTCCCACACTGACTCGAGAGTCATCATATTGCACCTGGGCGAGTGCATTCTTGTACCCCAAAGAGTCTCTTGTGAGAGCATGCACATTCTCGGGTGCTTCCACACATAGCTCTCGTACTCCTCTCTGATCTCAGCAAATCACACAAATAGCGAAATGTGATGAAAGGCTGCTTCTGTCTATTGCTCCGTCTCAATTTTACGGTCTTAGCTTGTCTGGTGCATCAGTCTCTGAAGAATCTTCCTTGCCTGATCTTTCATACAAGATCAGGACTTCCATCATTTGAGGAAGACATATCGTCATTGATGGAACCATCCTCCTTGCACGCTGGATGCACGTCTTTTATGTGACACAGCATTCCATTAACCCCTTTATGACCTGAATTATGACGTATATGATTAAAAAATATTTATTGTTAATTTTAGTTTAAGGAGTAATGATACTATGATTTTAAGACTTTTTCACTGTAATGATCTTTCATTATGAAGCTCAATAGTTAAACTACCACTTATAAATTTTTGCATTTCGTATAAACTTTGATTATTATCCATAGTGCTTGAAAAAGGTGTTTATAACAACAAACAAAATCCTCCAATCTCGTAGAGAGACTGCAGCATACTGAATGTAAGCAATGGACAGTTGCGATCGGGAAGTATCTGGCATCTACGCAGATACTGAACTAATACGTACAAGGCGTGTTTGAATCAATTCCCACTTCGTTTATGCTGTTAATATTCATTTATTTACAAATGAAAAACTGAACAAATTAGTTCAACTAGATCATAAAGGGTTAATAGAGATGGAGTGTGGGCGATTGTACCCTTGTGTTGTACATCTTCCGTGTGGATTCTTAACCCGACAACATCTCCTGCCACGTATGGATTGGAAACTGCTGTATCAGGCACAAATGCTTCATCCATACCCTTGATGCAAATCTTATAAGTGTGGGTTGCATTAGCTGGGGAGGTTGAGGCTGTTTTGTCGTCTTTAGTTATGACATTGTGCTAGTATACTGCCTCCGCAATTGAGCATTGTGTTCTTGTAGCAATTCACTTGATTGTGCGGTAATTTCCTGATCGTACGTGCGCACATTAAAATCATACATGTACACGCAATATCTGTGCAAACATGGCAAATCTCTCTTTGCAAAATGCTGCACTATTTTCCGTAAGCAGCTCAGTTAGTGTCCTCCCCCACCCCATTCACAAAACACTATTTCCAACTGTATGATGATGTAAACAGTCCTGATAGGATAAAGCTTTCAAAATGGCAAAACGGCCGTAGTCTATCAACGTCAAGTATAGACAATTTTCAAGATGGATTACATCCATCGCAATCCTGCTGTTGTATCAATGATCTCATTCTGGCTTAGAGTGGCAGTAATAATGGCTCACATTATCAAAGGAGCAACATTGAGTCCAAAATCCACGTGAGACAATATATTTGTCTCTTGATTTTTGAAATGATCAATGGGACTTGACGGCATGTACTTACAGATAGATCCAACATAGGTCCAACATAAGTCTAGCACTGCAACGTTTGTGATGTCCATACTATCACAGTGGATTGTGAGTCATAAACACATGATTTTGATAGAAGATTAAATTTGGACAGGGAAATGTGTGCAGAGCAGGAGACTTTGATGGTTTAGTCACATTGAGAGAATCAGAGAGAGTTCTTGAGTTAATAGATTTTTTTCTTTTCTTACATTTTCCCCCCAAACAAGGCGCATTGCCACTTTGATATAGGGGGCTACTATCAGGGACATAAGCTACAGAGGTACTATGTAGGGAGTTGGGCAGCAAGATGTCTTCACATTACACTTGAACTTCTGCATGTCAGTATAGTTGGGGAACTCGGAAGAGAGTTCCAAAGTCTAGCAGTTTTGGGGAAGAAACTATTGAAGTAGAAAGCTTTCTTACATCTAGGGATCTTTACTGTGAAGGGGTTGGATTTAGCTGCTTGTTGGGGTTATTTACATCAAGGGGGTACAAGTGTTTTCAGTTCGTCAGAGTATTCACCATTAAAATATTTATAGAACAGGCAGAGGGATGCAACATTTCGTCGTTGGGACAGAGGCTGAAGCTTAGATGACAGTTCAGGACCTATCAGGTTGGCGACTCTCTTTTGAACCTTGTCTAGGAGCAAGAGACTAGTAGCAAATGCACTAGCCCAAATGTGACAACAATATTCCATACATGTGCGAATGGTGGCCTTTATAGAGGTACAGGATATTTTTAGGCGTTAGTAGTTTTCTAGCACGGTAGAGAGAGTCTACCTCCTTCGCAGCGGTCCTAGCAATGCTCTAAATGTAACTGTTCAAACTCATGTTCCCTATAAACGTTAAGCTGAGGAGTTTAAAAGAAGTACTTTCAGGTAATGAGTCTTTGGCCATTGCTATTGTTGGTAGAGAAGGAAACAAGTTTAGTCTTAGCAGCATTGAATGTGACCCTCCATTTTTGTCCCCTATTCCACTACAGATTGGAGGTCTTCCTCTAATGTTTCTGCCATTTCCTTAGATATGTGCTCATTTGTTTATGTATGTAGAACAGTTGAGGTAACATGGTCGACCATGGACAGGTGAAGACCAAAGAAAAAACCTGGGTGAAATGTGGTGAGGATGTACTTAAAAAAGGGAGGAAGACCTGGCCAGAAATAGGTTAGTTTGAAATTCAATTTCTAAAACCTGTTCAACAAATGAAAGCATGAAGAAAAGAATGTTAAATCGATGATGATGATGTCCCCTCGCTCATTACAAAGAAATTTTCACTGTTTTTATTATGATCATAGTGACGACTTAAAAGAAGAGACATCACCACCTATTGAGCTGACTACTTATAACATGTCCTCAATGATCAGCCCAACAGAGGGTAGTGCGTTGTGGTTTCTTGAGTAAGTAAATGTAGACCAGTTAAGGTAATAGGGTCAGTTGTCAGGAAAAGGATAAAGAAAACATGGAAGGATGTACTTGGGAGAGATATAAAAATCTGGTCAGAGATAGATTAGTTTGGAAGTCAATTTTTAAAAAAAGCTGTCCAACACATGCCATTGTGTAAAACGGATGTTGCACCGAATATGATGATGAGTACTGAAAAGTTCTTTTTTTCTTTTCCCTTTTTTTTATCTTTTTTTTTCTTTTCTTTTATTTCCTTTTATTTCTTTTTTTCTTTTTTCTCTTTTTCAAAACAGATTGGACCAAATGTTGCAATCGGAAAAAATGTGAAGATCAAAGCTGGAGTTCGAGTGAGAGAATCCATTATTTTAGAAGGCGCCATGCTTCAGGCAAGTTTGAATGATTTCTTTGTATAACGTTGAACGCTTTTACACCTGTAGACCCAACACGTTGTAGCAGAGTATGTTGCAACGAACATCGGACAAATAATAACTCGACTCCTTTTTTGTAACAGCGACATTTATTTCTTCATTCTTCCACCATACGTGACTTCTCGTTAGAGCTGTGATGTCACTCACGTCTCTAACGTGCTCATCTTCTATGATCTATTCGAACATCGGTCCTTTCAAACATCGTGTTGCATGTGCTCTCAAATGTGTTGAATGTGATTGTGCGCATTCTTTTTTGCGATTGTTTAATCGCACGCAGCTTGGCATTTATATATGCGTGTCTACGTATATACACATATGCATATATGCACGTATACATATATATACATATATACATATGCGTGTCTACATATATACACATATACATATATGCATGTATACATATATATACATATACACATATACATATGCGTGTCTACACTCTGTTACATTTGAAGGGTGTAATATAACTTTGGTAGACTTCCTCTCCCATGGTTATGCTAACTCTTTCCTCATAAATTACTCCTTTTTCTTCTTTTAAAATCTAAAAAAAAAAATAATTTACTTCTCTTAAGGCAGTTTTAAATATCTACTAGCAAAAAAATGTAAAACATTGGGTTGCCCACTCAGCTGGGATTAGATTGATTGCATCACAAAAAATCGAGTTTGCAAAACCAGTTGAATATTAGGTACTTGTACAGTTTAATCAAGACATTCAAAAATGAAAATATCGAAAGCAGGTTATATTGCACGTTATGGAACGAAGTTCTCTGAAAAAAAAATTTCCCTTAATTTCATCAAGTAGGGTTTTTTTTTTTTAAATTTTTTTTTAATTTTTTTTTTTTTTTTTTTTTTTACAGCAAAAAACAATTTGTTATGATACCAAGCAAAAGATTTGATTTTTAGGAAGAAAAGCTAGTAATAAAGATGGGGAGGGAGTGTCGGCGCTTTAACTAGAGTTATCTCCCCGTGGCATGTTCAACAAATTTCATAACAGCTCTCATAAAAACGTGTCTTTCTGCTGTAAAATAAAAACTACTTGATCAATTTAATGCAAGAAATATTTTTTACGTAAAAAAACAAAATGAAACAAAAAGAGCCGTTCTTTTAAATTCTACCCAATCAACACCATTAACTCTTATCCTCGAGTGGCCTTCGGGCCTTGATAAGTGATGATGCCTTTGTAAAAAAAAAAAAAAGAGGAAATATAGGGAGCATAACAAGAAAAAGATGTAGATAAAAGTCAAAGAGGAGGAGGAAGGCGAAGAAGAAGGTACTTGTACAGTTTAATCAAGACATTAAAAAATGAAAATATCAAAAAAAGATAAAATTGTACGTATCCATTATGGAATGAAGTTCTCAGCAAAAAAATTTCACTTAATTTCATCAAGTATTTTTTTTTTTTTTTTACAGCGAAAAAACAATTTGTTATGATACCGAGCAAAAGATTTGATTTTTAGGAAGAAAAGTTAGTATTAAAAATGGGGAGGGAGCGTCGGCGCTTTACATGGAATTATCACCAAATTTCATAATGGGTGACTTCATTGGCTCTCATAAGAATGTGTTTTACAAGTACTGAATATTAAAATATAAAATCTACCAATTCTTGGTTTACATCATCCTCCTGTACACTTGTGAAACGTGGACAATGAGAGTATCTGACCAACACGACTCTCGGTGTCTGCGCCGCATTCTCTGGGTTTGCTGGCAGCAATTGCTTTCTATCATTGTGGACCGTACATGCTGTAAAACATCCTCACTCGCCCAATCTATCCTCATGAGCTGTCTCTAATGGTTTAGTCACACTCTTCGCCGAGAACCAGGTGATTTTATCCATGAATCTGTTGGCCTGGAAGAAATGTTGCATCAGACAGTTGAAGACCTGGATCAAGATGGTGAAACAAAATGTCGAACTGATTCTTGGCCCTCACCTTTACAATCTACATTGCTGGAACCACGAATGGCTCGTATTCTAACTATAGCAGCGTTGAATCATTGGGTGTGGTCAGCCTTGATTTGAGATGCGGTCAACTCAATAAGTGGAGCCAGTTCAATTGATCCACAGTGATAATTGGACAAAGTTAAAAAAAACACTGATTAATGGAAATTAATTACTTCTATCCTATCAGTTCAATCAATTCGGAAACAGACTATTAACTGTGAGACATCTCCCTGTCTTGAGAGTTCAAAAAGATCTCGGGACTTCCCCCCCCCCCTCCTCCTGATCCATCATTTTAGTACCCTCACTTTCTATACTTTTGTACTAATGAATCTTTTGTCTGGGGGGTTTGGCTTCTTTTATTTTTCTTCCTTTGAAGATTGTAACGCTGAGTATGGGGCAACCAAACCAGTTGCCAACATTGCCCAGCTTTTTATTGAAACCAACCGAGAGCTCTTTTTAGTATCCTCGCTGTTCCCTTGGGTGCAATTATCTGGATCTATTTGCACTTGGTTCACCAGGAATATTAGTTAGGTAGGACTTCAGGTTCTTCTTCATAAGCCCTGCCGCACCTATAATAACTGGTATGATTGATATCTCCTTAAGATTCCAGTTTCCTTTCACTTTTTTTATTTTTTATTTTTCTTCCTTTGAAGATTGTAATGCTGGGTATGGGGCAACCAAACCAGCTTCCAACATTGCCCCGCTTTTTTATCGAAACCAACCGAGAGCTCTTTTTTTTCTTTTTTTTTTCCCCACTGAATGGGAGAGGCTATGTCCATTAACAGAAGGTTGACTCAACAGGTTATGGATTATTAAAAAAAAATTAAAAATAAAACTCTGGTTTATTTTAATTAAATTATTAAGATTTGTCTTCAAAAAAAGAAAAAAATTTTTTTTATTTTTTATAAAATTGGCTGACATTTAAAATTTTTTTTTTCTTTTCTCATGTTCAGGATCATAGCTGCATTCTGTACAGTATTGTTGGCTGGAACAGTGTGATCGGAGCTTGGACACGAGTCGAGGGTACACCGAATGATCCCAACCCGAACAAACCATTTGCCAAACTTGATATTCCTTCGTTATTCACAAATGACGGGAGATTAAATCCTTCGATTACAGTCATTGGTAAGACTTTCTTACGTTTGAGTTCCTTACAAATATTGAACCCCTTTTCCTATGAAAGGAGTTTAGCAGCAGGATTTCTGTTCACATTACATTTAAATTTCTGGATGTCAGTGCAATCAGGGAAGCAGAAAACGGGGAGGAAATTTCAAAGTCTCGCAGTTTGAGGGGAAAAAATTATTAGAGTAAAAGGGATCTTTACAGTAAAGAAGTGGGACTTTGCTGCGTGTCGGGTTAGTCAGGGTTATTTATGTTGAGGCACAAGTGCTAAGAGTTCATCAGAGCACATTCCATTATAAAAAATCAAAAAAAGAATCAATATTGCGGTCTGATGAGGTGTTATCTTTGAATTGGGATTCCACTGAAACATATATGCACATATGTAAACAATAATGTTTCTATAATAAACAAACTATATACTAGCTCTGTACTCCATCGAGCACTTTTTAATAATTATGTGAGTTTCATTGGATTTACATCTAAGAAACTAATCGATACAATACAACCATTATATATATATATAGATTATATATCTATAAAAGTGAAAATGTCATGTGTACATTTCCCTACTAAATAACTGTCAATTTTCAGTCTAGAGACTTGAGATTTGACATAAGGGCTATTGAGATTCAGGAAAATCTTTTTAATCGGTTTTCGGCCAAAAATTTGGCTGTCAAGGGGTCAAAGTTCAAAAAATTTGATTTTTGCAGTGTCTAGCAAACTACTTAGCCAATTTTGGGTCTAAACATCTGAAATTTATGCATAACGGGTATTCAGACATGTGGCAAGCATTTTAATCAATTTTGGGGCGAAAATTTGACTGTAAAACGTTAAAAATTGAAAGAGTTGACCTTTGCAGTTTCTACCAAATTTCTCAGCCAATTTTGGGGCTAAACACTTTAAATTTTCGATGTAGGTAATTTTGACATGGGTAAAACTTTTTATTTTGATTTGAGACCAAAATAATAAATGTTAAGGGGTCAAAATTGGGGTCAAATTTAAAAAAAACATTACCTCTGCGGTCTCTACAAAATTACTCAGCCAATTTTTGGTCTAAACATTTGAAATCTTACATAAAGTTTATTCACACGTAAGGCAAGTTATGAACAGTACATAGAGCCCAAGCAAAATCGGGCTGAACTGCTAGTATATCTATAAAACTGAAATTGTCTGTTTGCGTGTGCATATTGTACTAACAAACTATTCTGTCAATTTTCGGTCTATAAACTCGAGATAAGGGGTATTGAGATTTGGGAAAACCTTTTTAATCGGTTTTCAGCCAGAAATTTGGCTGTTAAGAAGTCAAAGTTCAACGATTTGACCTTTGAAAACTATGCCAAACTCCACCACCAATTTTGTGTTTAAACACTTGAAATTTTAAATATGGGATACTTGGACATGGGTCAAACTTTTTAATTTGATTTGAGCCCAAAACAAAATATTAAGGGGTCAAAATTAAGGCCAAAGTTTTAAAAAATTTTACCGCTGTGGTCTCTACCAAATTACTCGGCCAATTTTTGGTCTAAACATTTGAAATTTGGCATAAAGGGTATTCAGACATCTGGCAAGCATTTTTAATCAGTTTTGGGGCAAAAATTTGGCTGCCCAGAGGTCAAAGTTCTGATAAGAAATAGTCATATTAAGTGTCCTGTCGAACAATAAATTCTTGTAAATTATAATTTACAGTCTTTAATTGTATTTTTTATGATAATCTCTATTTACTATTTTGGCTGTATTGAGCTTTTTGGCGCTTCTGCACTATTGGGACGAAAAAACTGAATTTCACATGAAAACAATGATATCTACATATTCCTCATTTTTAAGATGATTTTATCCAAAAATTACGAAAATCGATAAGATAGAAAATTTATTTATTAAAGAAAATTAAAAAAAAAAAAATTTAATGAAAACCATGATAAAATACTGTAGAATTCAAAAGCGAGGTAATTTTCCATTTTGGTTTAAAACAAGATGGCGGCAATTTTTCACCTAATACGATTAAAGTTGTTTTGTTTAATAATTCAGTAATATTCGGGTAATTTCAACTGCATAATTTGGAAGCTACTATTGTAACTTAGAATTAACAACAAAAAAAATCAGTTGAAACCGTTGTTTTTTATCTGAAAACTCCATTTATCGAAGACAAAATCTCATTCCAATTCTGTAGAAGCACCAGCTTTATTTAGTTGGAATCACTATATTAATATTTATATTCGCTTCAAGTTTACCAGAAGCTTTTGGTTTGTAAACTTTTTGCTTTTACTTTTTGATTATATAAAAGAAAAATCAGTCCGTTTGCTGCCACCTGATATTTGCTTTTCTTTGTAGGTTCCAAGGTTCAAATCCCACCTGAGGTGATCATTCTCAATTCTATCGTTCTGCCGGACAAAGACTTAAATTCGAGCTACAAAAACCAAATAATTTTGTAGCAGCAAAGATCTGCAAACAAATTTTTTTCATCGTCAACAAAAGTTTTTATTTATCAACTCTATTTTTTTTTCCAAACTTTTCTATATATACAAGAGGGTGGGGGAGAAGATTGACCAGACTCTGTAATTGAGTATGTCGAGTATCATATCGCATCGGCTTTCTTGTGATCATCTAAGCACTAATGCTATTGGGGGTAACGTCTCAACTTGTGATTTCTCTCCAGTGTTTATTGAATAACACCATTTGCAATTGGTTGGCATAAGGGCAGGGATTTTCAGATTCTGAAATCGTTCACAATTGTTAAATTAATTCCTCAGTCTGAATCATGGACTCTCAAAAGTTATTTAACATTTATCTGATGCCACAAAAGTTTTTCTTATATTTTCAGTTGAGTGTATCACTGTTTGTTTTTGTACAGCCTAATGTTTACATTGCTTGACCAATTGTCACCAAACTTGGTCAAAATATCATTTATAATCTTACTTGGATCTGATTTAATTTTGGTAATATCTTGGTAAAAAGGTTAATGTCATTAAATAGGTGAAAGTCACTTTTTGTTTTGTTTATCATAGACTCACTACTTGGCCCATACTGTTGACAGTGAAGTCTCACATTTTATATAACATTGGCCTTGACCTTTAAAAATCTGGTCAGAGTTGAATTTCAGTCTGATCAAAAGAATAGTTTTTGAGTTATCAATATTTTCAATGGCATAACTTTGGGAATACGTTATACAATACAAGCTGTACATACCCAATGTTGCCAGGTCAAAAAAAGAGGGTTTAATCAGAAATTATTTAAGATACACCAAATATCCTAAGTTGTTTGTGATTTTCCTGAAAGTTGATCATATTTTGGATTTTTGGAAGCATAAAAGTCATCTTCATCTATGAAATTGAAATAGGAAGATAAAATCTTGGATCTTAAAGGGAAATGACTCATAGATTATGTGAAAACTTCATTTTTTAAACGCAACTGATGTTGGTTATAATTATTATTATTAAAAATAAATAGATCCACTTTATTTAATATTTCTAAATAGAATACTTAAAACAATTCTATTACTAATTTACATTAAAAACTTAGAGCTAATTATTGAAACAGATTTTGTTTAATGTAATATGCAAATGAGATAACCTCTTAAATTTTTTTTTTTTTTTTTTAATAAATAGTATGTCTATAGAAATCATAAGGGGATGAAAGTGTATAAGCTAGTGATGGGACGATTCCAATATTTTTTCCCGGTTCCAATACAATTACCGATTCCGATTCTTTATAAATCTCTAAATATTTTACTAAAGACTAGTAATCTTTCCTGATTATCGTAAAAGCACACGTTAAAGGTGCAGATATTTTCTCAAACGTAAAAGAAAAACACTTACGGGGATGATCTAAAGATTTTAATATGATTGGCATTTTAAAATCAATAAATATTTATTATTTTATCATTATTACCAGCAATGGAAGATTTTGCTCTCAACAAAATAAAAAAAAAAAAAAAACAAAAAGAAAATTAAAAGAATTATTTTCAACATAAGAAAATCTGCACATATTTTTTCCAATTCTGCTATTCTCATAAGTTCCGATTTTTCTGATTCCCGATTCCGATGCCGATTAATTGCCCCAACACTAGGATGAACGTCCGTTTTTTAGTATGAAAATCTATGTGTTGAACAATGTACTTTTTGTATGTATTAACCGAATTGTGAACAAACGAACAAACACAGAAATACAACATTATTATAATACATAAGGCAGAGATCAGACTTGGTTCCATTTTTACATTGTCAGATGTATGCTATTTTACACCTGATTTGTATTCTTGTTTCTTTATTGGATGTGTGGAAATAAATTCCAGATAATTGTCTCTTAACTTTTTCTAAAGTATATTTTTAACATATTTTAAATTTAAACAAATGAAAGAGGTTTTTTTTTTTTTTTTTTTTTTTTTAAATCAGAAACAAATCTTTGTTCTTATCAAGAATTCTCCCCTATATTAAAAAAACAAAAGTAAAGGAAAAATCTGTATGATAAACATACCCCATGATAAAACGAAAATATCATATTCCAAAAATCATATAAATTGATCGAGTAGTTTTATATTTAAATAAGAAAATCAAATTTTGAGTATTTGATGAGTGACTGTCTCACCTGCCATTTTGAAAATAAAAATCTCAAGAAAAAAAAACAAGGGGAGGTAACTCAATAATTTAAACGTGATGTTTATGTTGTAATGCCTTCGAATTTTAATTGCTTAATTATGGTTTTCTTTCATAAAAATAAAACGAGTTGATCAATTTACATAGTTTTTGGAACCAAATTTTTTTATGACAACCTCAAGGTTAAAGTCAGTCTAAAAGAAAGTCTAAAATATACAAGGATCATTGTCAGTTTTATGCTTAAAGCTTTAAGTATGGATATAGGTTTATATATTTGAATATATAGGATTCACTTCTAAACTAATTAACCGATCATTATGAAATTTCAGCCATTTTCTTCGCCACCTTGAAAATAATCCCAAGAAATAAGGGAGATAATTGAACAATAATTCAAACTTGTGATATTTTTGCTGTAATGCCTACAAATTCCTATTAATCGCTAAAAAATGATTTTCTTTGTAAAAATAAAACTACTTGATCAATTTATGTGATTTTTGGAATATGACATTTTTGCTTTGTCATGGAAGCATGCATAATACAGATTTTTCTTTATCGTTTTTCAATGTAGGGATTATTCTGGACAAGAACCAAAATATTAATTCCCTGAAATTTAAGGCTTTTTTTTTTTTTTTTTTGTCTGAATGAATTAAAACAGAAAATACCAGAAGTTTTTTAAAATCAGAATTTGATTTCAGAAATCTGAAATATTTTGGCTTGTCTTTAATTATTTGTCTCCCCATGAGGACAGAGTTAGACACAAGATCATTTTTTTAATGTGGGGGAAATCCAGACAGGCACTCTGGATTTGGACAAAAATAAAAATTGCTTCAGTTTCTTTCAGTTTGTCAGAAGGCAAATCAACTATTAAGGGTTACTCATTTAAAACTTGATGCTTTTTTACAATTTAAGAATGACTTTTTATCATTACATTCCAAGATAAGAAAAATATATTTTGAATAAGTTTTAAGAAGATCTATTTCTGTCAAATATAAACCTTGGTTTCATTGAGCAGAAAGAACTTGAATTGAGGGGGTTGATTATTTAATAGTAAAAACATTTATTTTTAACATTATAGCAGTTTAGATCAACCTGGTACTTTGTTTCAAGCTGGAAGAACAAACCTAGATAAAAATTACTTTTTTTAAGTTTTAATTATAAAATCGTTTATTGCCTTTTGTCACCCATATTTTCTGACAAAAGCCAATGAGTGGGTTATAATTAAAACTCAAAAGTTCACTCCTGCAATTCAAAAACCATGTTGATCCAAACTTTTGTGACATTATAAATAAATATTCCGTAAAATAATTTAGTGTTTATGTTTACGACAGGCAAAGATAATAATAAATGTTTTATCGACAAAAAAAAAACAAAAAAAAAAAATTGATGGTAAATAAAACTGCATAATTAACACATGATAAAATATTTTTGTAAATTTTTACTTTTGCACTCGTCAGCATTTCAGATCAAAATGTTTTTTTGTGGGGGGGGGTAATGATTCTAATTAAGTCTATCTTCGATTTTGTCAGAAATTAAAAAAACTGTAAAAATTTTAAAAGGCGTGAAAACTACAGAAATTTTAAAATAAATAGCAAAAAAAAAAAAAAACTGCAGAAATTAAAACAACAAATTTCATCTAATTTTTTACACGATTAATTTTTTTACAGGATTAATTTTTTTACAGGATTAATTTTTTTACACGATTAATTTTTTCCACAATTTTTTACACGATTAATTTTTTTACACGATTAATTTTTTTAGACGATTAATTTTTTTATACGATTAATTTTTTCCACAATTAATTTTTTACACGATTAATTTTTTAACTTGACGCAGTTTGCTGTGGTGGATTTTTAATGAGAACCATTTTGCTTGACATGCTCTTCTGCTTTTGTTATAGGATGGTGTTACGTGTTGCAATATCAGTATCATCCTGCATTTCCTATGTAAAAGGAATATATATTTTGGAAATGATGTCCTTGCTAATAATCCATGCATTTTGTCTAAATTTAAAAAGCAAACTGCACCCACATCTATAAATTAAACAAAGATGGTTAAATATTTAGAAAAAATTTTTGTTAAGCAAAAAAATGTTTAATTAACCTAAAAAATGGATGAAATGGAAAATAAAAATGGCAAAATATTTTATAAAAATTTTTTTTTTTTTTTTTTTTTTTTTTTTTTTTACATCAATCTACAATATTGGCACCCAAAATTTTAAAACATTTTGGGAAATTCTTAATATGTTAGGGTCCTTTTTTTTATTTTTTATTAATACTGTTTTATTTATCTAATCGATTGCAATATAATAGGGGTGGGGGGGGGTCTTTTGGTTGAATGAACAACAAGTTGAGGCGTTTTCTTTTTTTTTTTTTAACCTTTTAATTTTTTGGGTGTTTTTTGATCCGTAGACAAATCTAAATGAGTCTTCATTTTATTTTTTTTAATGTTTCCATTGGTTGATGAACCATTGACAATCCACACACAATCATTTATGTACACATACATACATATATAGACAGGGTGAACCAAAAGTAAGTGGACAGTAAAAAAAAGCATTTATTTAGAGATCATGAATCAGTACAACTATATTTAATAAGACAATTATATTAATGAAAATTAAATGTTATTTATCAACACAAACTGTTTCCATTCTTGGTTTACGCAGCAAGTTTGCTTCTTGCACTTCAGCTTTTGGCTCATCCTGTACATACACATATTAGTGATGGGACGATTCCAATATTTTTCCCGATTCCAATACAATTACCGATTCTTTATAAATTGCTAAATATATAACTATTTTTTCTATGATTACCATAGAAACACCCGTGTTAAATGTGCAGACATTTGCCTCTAACACTCTTTTGGCTCATCCTGTACATACACATATATATTAGTGATGGGACGATTCCAATATTTTCCCCCGATTCCAATACAATTACCGATTCCGTACTAAATTTCCGATTCTTTATAAATCTCTAAATATATAGCTGCATTTTTTCTATGATTACCGTAGAAACACAAATGTGCAGATATTTTCCTAAACGTAAAAATATACTTGTGGGGAAAGATCTATTGATTTTAGCTTTGAAATAAGTAAATATTTTTTTTTTATTTTATCATTATTGGAAGATTTTGATTAAAAGAAAAAATCAAATAAAAAAAGACAAAAGAATCGTTTTGGCATCGGAAAATCGGTCCAAATTTTTCTGATACCGATTCCGATCCCCTCAAATATTTCGATTTTCTCGATTCCGATTAATCGTCCCAACACTAATATATATATATATATATAATATACATAATATATATATATATATATACACATACACACACAATATAAATATATATATATATATATATATATACACACACATACACACACAATATAAATATATATATATATACATACACACACAATATAAATATATATATATATATACATACACACACAATATAAATATATATATATATACATACACACACAATATAAATATATATATATATATATACACACACATACACACACAATATAAATATATATATATATATATATATATATACACACACATATATATATATATACACACATAATATATAATATATATATAATCTTTCTGTATATTTAAAGAATATTAAATTTTATATATTAAAATGTTTAATCTTTTCCATTTGTTTTGTTTTTTTTATTTTCTATTCGTGTCACTATTAATAATGGTCCAAAGCCACTCAAGGATAAAGGTTGAGACGGCAATCAATGACAGCCGAAAAGTGATGAACACTATGGCAATACTTTGAGTTCTTTGGATTACTGTTCTCAGCTTGAATATTATTTTCACAACGTTTCAACCGATGTAACCTCTATTCTTCTTTAGGTGTATCTTGTTGAACTTACCAGAACCTGTGGTGTGTTGTGTTATTGCTGCACTTGTAAATGATGACCGTCTATATAATTCTTTTAGTTTGAGTGCAAAGCGCGTACAGATATCTATATCGTCTATAAACACCTTTGCAGAAATAAGTTGACAAGTTGTTTTTACAAAACTTTGTTTATTTCAACACACGGCTCTGCATATATATATATAGAGAGAGAAAGGTGGGGTGGAAGTGGCTTGGTGACAAATAACAACTCGATCAGCTCTCTCTCGTTCTGCCTTTTGCCCTGGTTAGCATCTATTTATATTGACAATTTTCCCCAGTCAGGAATTCATTTGCTATTCCCAACCAAGACCAAAACATGTCGATTGTTCAATATCTGGGTCAGTATCACGAATATTGTTTTACAATGTTTGCACATTCTTCCTGCCTTTTTATTCTGCTTGGCATGTCTGTTTGTTGTAAAATTTCGTCAAGAATCCACTGCGTATGTGCACAACCAGGGATAATTCTGGCATTGCCCAGCTCAATATGCAACAGGCATTGTCAATAAAAGTACTTGATAAATTCAGTTCTAAGTTACACTTTACTGGAGATTGAAGGTACAATCCTCAATGCGGATGACACTCAAAATACAATTGTAAATTACTTGGGGTTTCTACCCAATCATGTCTGACGGAATGAGAGCATGCTACTCCTGTGGATTAAATAAAGATTATCTTTGTATTGACAAAAAAATGGCAGAGCAATGGTGCTTTTTCCAAGTCTTTTAAGGTAAACATCTGATAAGTATGTGATTAAATATGCAGCAAAGACCTAATTTTGCAGACTTGTTAATCGCAATATGAAATATAAAAATAGAAAATCGTAGAAATATCATCTAAAAATATAAAATACCAAAGTGGGATACTTACTCAGTTCAAAGAGAATCCAAAAAATAAAGAAATGTCTATATCTATAAAAGTGAAAATGTCTGTCTGTGTACATTTCCCTACCAAATAACTCTGTCAATTTTGGGTCTACAGACTCGAGATTTGATATGAGGGCTATTGAGATGTGGGAAAATCGTTTTAATCGGTTTTCAACCAGAAAATTGGCTGTTAAGGTGTCAAAGTTCAATTGAGAACTCTAAAAAACTCCTCCGCCAATTTTTGGTCTAAACACTTGAAATTTTAGATATAGGTTATTTGGGCATCGATCTTTTATAATTTGATTTGAGCCCCAAACAAAAAATGTTAAGGGGTCATAATCGGGATCAAAGTTTTTAAAAACAATTGACCTCTGCGGTCTCTACCAAATTACTCAGCCAATTTTTGGTCTGAACATTTGAAATTTTACATAAATTGTAGTCAGACACAGGACAAGTTTTCTTTTTTTTTTTTTTTCTGAAAATTTGGCTTCCAACAGGTAAAAGTTTCAAAGATTTGACCTTTGCGGTCTCTAGCAAACAAACCAATTTTGGGTCTAAACATTTGAAATTTTACATAAAGGGTATTCAGACATGCAGCAAGCTTTTTAATCAGGTTTTGGGCGAAAATTTGGCTGGCAAGAGGTCAAAGTTTACAGAGTTGACCATTACAGACTCTACCAAACTCCTTCGCCAATTTTTGGTCTAAACACTTGAAATTTTAGATGTAGGTTACTTGGACATTGGTCAAGCGTTTTAATTCAATTTGAGCCCAAAACAATAAATTTTAAGGGGTCAAAATTGGGGTTAAATTAAAAAAATTTTTTTACCTCTGCGGTTTCTACCAACTTTTCTCTATGGTAGTTAGGGAAGTCTATTATACAGAAAAGCATTACCATACACATTCACACTTTTTAATGTATACATATGCACATAAAATTATGAACAGTACATAGGGCTCGAGTAAAGCCGGACAGAACTGCTAGTAAATAAATGAAATAAAATGGGATGACGAGGTGAGTCCAAACTGCTTGTTCCCTTAAAATAGGGATTATGAATATATATATGACAAATGTATTTTGGTGTCTGAAGAGTAGCTATTTTTGAAATATTTTTAACTAATATAATGTTTAAATTTGTCCAAATGGTTGTGAAACAGTTGTAATACATAAGAAAATACACCATATGATGTTATTTTATATTTTGTTGTCTTAGTTTTTGCAAAAATATTATATGTATGCTTGATTATTAAAATCATGAAGCTTAATTGAGTCAATTAATTTTGCCTTTGATTTATTATTTTTTTTTGGTCTAAACACTTGAAATTTTAGATGTAGGTTACTTGGACATGGGTCAAGCGTTTTAATTCAATTTGAACCCAAAACAATCAATTTTAAGGGGTCATATGAACATTACCAAATTTTAAAATATAAAAGATTTTTGCTAAAAAGAAAGTATTAAGATATATATATATATATATATAAAATACTACGGATAGTCCCAAAAATGGAGTGTTTTTATTAGCCCTAAAAGAGCCTCTGGGGCACACCCAAGAGATTCAGCACCATGCATTGTCGACACGAGTTATGCCACTTTATCCAATGTTATCCGTATACTTTACGCATGTAGTTGAAGTGAAATTCAAAATTAAAATAAATACTATTAAAATATTTTTAAATAATAGAAAATTCACAGTTCGTAGTAAACACTGTTGATATTGGAATATAAAATTCAAAATTTAATGGTTTTTAAAGACCAAACAAGTGCATAATCTTTCTATAAAAAAAAAAAAAACATTTATGAGAAGGGTGTAGTTTGCTTCAAGCATTGTGCATAGTGTGTAGATTCAAAGATGTGTTTGAAGGCTTATCTCTCAGAAAATTCAGTAACTTTATACCATCAACAACAACTTGACATAGCCAGTCCTTTTTTTTTTTTTTTTTTTTCCCCCCCCCCCACTCCAAACAAGGCACAGTGCCACTTTGATGTAGGGGGCTACTATCGAGAACATAAGTTGCAGGGATACTATGTAGGGAGTTGAGCAGCAAGATGTCTGTTCACATTACACTTGAACTTTTGCATGTCAGTACAGTTTAGGAAGCAGGAACCCGGAAGGGAATTCCAAAGTCTAGCAGTTCTAGAGAAAAAACTATTAGAGTAAAAGGCTTTCTTACATCTAGGGATCTCTACCGTGTAGAGCTGAGACTTTACTGCTTGTTAGGTTTGCCGGGGTATTTACCTCGAAGGGGTACAAGGGCTTGTAGTTTGTCAGAGCATCCACCATTAAAACACTTGCAAAACAAACAGAGGGATGCAACATTTTGTTGATGGGAAAAGGCTGAAGCTTAGATGACAGTTCAGGACCGATCAGGTTGGCGACTCTCTTTTGGACCTTGTCCAGGAGTGAGAGACTAGTAGCAGATGCGCCAGCCCAAATGTGACAACAATACTCCATACATGGGGAAATGGTGGCCTCGTAGAGGTACAGGATACTTTCATTCACACCGGTAAATAAATATTTTAATTGAAAGTATTATCAATTATTAATTTATCTATCCTGTATTCAACAATTGTCTTTTTTTTTTTTTTTTTTTTTTTTTTTTTACACAGTGGTCACCACTTATCAAGGCCCGGAAGCCACTCAGGGATAAGGGTTATTACTTTCTACATTGTTAAACCTTCAAACACATCTTTTAATATATATTTATTTATTAAGATTAAATTTGATATTTCGATTCATAACAGAATCCATTTTTTATTTATTTATTTATTTATTTATTTGATATACCATGGCGATGGTAACGCTTGGCACGTCTCATTTTTCTAAAAGCCCACCAGAAAAAGTTAGCGACGATGCCTACCGTTTACTCATTTAAAGTTGGCTTAGATAAACATTCTGATGATTTCACTGGAGACATCTCCCGTCATTCTACATAACTTGTTGCACTTTCAAATTGTTTGCTAATCGATTTGATTGGTTTGCTGTGGATTTAAAACTACATTTTTGCAAGCTAAAAAAAGTGTGTATATGGGTGTGTGTGTGTGACAAAATCTGTGGCATCATAGGCTAGTTAATAGTCGAAAAATCGAAAATAAATGAAATATACAACAAATAATTATTAACAAAGGTAAGAAAATTTACTTTTCATACCGGCCTGCATAGTTACATCTAACTGTAAGCTTCTGCTGGGAGAGGACTCCTATATGTCTAGACACAATGGAGTGTGTAAATATCTCGACTGAACCATCTGTAAAAAGTTGAATATAAAATACTGTAGCAAATCCTGGGAACATATACCAGAAAGAACAGTTGGAAATAAGTTGTGCACCATCCATTACATGACTATACAATTCCTACGACTATGTACTACGAAGCCGTAAAACCTGACATAGTGATATGCGATAAGAAAAAGAAAGAAGCAACCTTAGTAGAAGTTAGTGCTGCCAATGGTGCTGCATTAAACATAGCTGAGAGAGAAAAGATAATGAAATATCAACGTCTTATGTACGACATGAAAAGAAATTGGAATCTTAGGAAGATCTCTATCATTCCAGTAATTATAAGAGCAACTGGACTCATGAAAAGAATTTTAAAAGCTACCTGGCAAATATACCCGGTGAACTAAGTGCAAGAGAGATTCAAACAATTGCACTTAAAGGAACGGTCAGAATCTTTAAAAGATCTCTCGGTTGGAACTTCTGACTGTGTAGGAGAATGTTTGGTATTAAAGGATAGCCATTGTCACTTTTTATGGATTTCTTAAAATTCTTTTTCTTACATTAATTGGATTTATAAGAGGAGGACAACATGGGGAGGGGAGTTGGGCAGCAAGATATTTGTTCATATTACATTTAAATTTCTGCAAGTTGGTGCTATTGGGGAAACGGTGAACAGGAAGAGAAATGCAAGCAGTCCGAAGAAAAAAGCGATCAGAGTAGAAAAACTTCCAGCAATTGGAGATCTCTGCTTTCTTCAGACTTCCTTTGCTTGGATTTCCCTTTCTGTTTACCGTTTCCCAAATAGTACCAACTTGCAGAAAATTAGATGTAATGTGAACAAACATCTTGCTCCTCTATCCCCAGCTTGAACAAGCTGATAAAAAAAATCAAACTTCTGAAACTGTTTTAAAGATTTTTTAAATTCAGTTTAAGATTTTGGTTATTTTTTTTTTTTTTAAATCAGTAGAAATCCAATATTGCTGACCCATGTGTTGGTGGTTGTTTCATTCCTAAAAAAGAAAATACTTTACCTTCTCACTAACCCTAAGTTTTACACAGAATTATTATGATGATTCACCGGTTCACATTAGATCAACATAGTTAAGCAATGTTGAGCCTGGTCAGTACCGAAGGTGGGAGTGACCATTTTGGAATACCAGTATGGAGAAGGACATAAACACCTCCCCGCAAAAATCTTGCGTCGTCATCTCCCATGATCGCGATATGCAACTGGGGACTGCTTGTGAACTTGATACTCCCCTAACACTTCCACCTTTAGAGGAAGCCATTTCTATTTTCTACTGACCTGCATAGTTTTAAACGTCTGAAACTCTTTTATAAAGTATTTTTATGTCAATATAAGATTTCGTTGATCTGTCTTTTTTGAAATCGGTAAAAATCCAATATTGCTGACCTATGTTTTGGTGGTTGTATTTCATTCCTAAAAAAAAAAAAAAAAAAAAAAAAAAAAAAAAATTTAGCACTAACCTTAAGATTTACATAGAATTATCATGCTGATTCACCAATTCACATTAGATCAACAAAGTTAAGCAATGTTGTGCCTGGTCAATATCAGATGGGTGACCATTTGTGAAAACTATGTACTATATAAAGACCTCAATAATTCTCTGCAGAAATCTAACGTTGTTATCTCCCCTGACAGGGATATGCATACAACTGGGAATCGTTTGTGAATTTAATATGCAGAGGAAACTTGTTTGACCCGCCTTGGGTGAATGCTGTGTTTTTTTGTTTTTTTTTTAACCCTAAGTCCTACTGGTTATCTTTTAAGCCTGAAATCCAAACAAAATTGACTACTAAAGTTTTGAATTTTTTTTAAACGAGGTCTATTGTTTATATTACTTGTATTGAATTATTGTTCTCATTTTGAGTGTTCGTTGTGCAATGTTTCGCTTGGATTGTCCTTCGACCGTCTTCAGCCATGTTGGTTGTCATTTGGAAAAGAAAAGAGAAAAGTTACTGGCGCCAAAAGTCTGCAAATACAGAAAAGTATACAAAGGTGAGACTGGTCGCCGCCTAAAGGTAAGGCTAGAAACGAACACTTTAAAGCCGTGTCACGGGGAGAGGTAAAAAAAAGTCGAGTCTAGCTGATCACTTATGGAAAGAAAAATGCGTCCTTTTGTGGAACGAGGTCAAAATAATTGACAGGTATGCAAGGTAGAAGGTCAAGCAACTCAAGGAGGCAGCAAACAAAAGAAAAAGAAAAATTACTGAGCAGACCAAGTTTGGAATTTAGTAACATTTGGTAGCCTCTAATTCTAAAAAAAAACAAAAAAAAAAAACACATTGTACACCCTTAAAATTTTAGTAATGGAAGGGAGATAATACCTCTGTCAAATTTTATTAGAATTGCCTCTCCTTTGTCAACCGTTTTTTTTTCTGCCAGATTCGAAACAATAGCCAAAAAATGGAGACTAACTCACAGAAATATGAAAATATATACAGAGCTAATAACTTTTCTCCTATCTTTTCCAAACAACAATCGGCATGCATGATGACGATTGAAGGACAATATGCCCGAAACGTTTCACAAATAACACTCAAGATGAGAACAATACAAAGTAATATAAAATTCACTACTATTTTTTTTTTATTTACTTGTGTTTAGCTTTTTTTTTTTTTTTTTTTTTTTTTTTTTGACAGACAATGAGTAAAAAAATAGTTGAGACAAAATGGCGGATGTAGTGGTAGGGGAGGAATTAAGAGGTTGACAAATGTTTTTTTTTTCTTTTTGGATTGTTTTTATTTCAATAAAAAATGATTTTAAACAAAAGCCATCACAAAATTCAAAAAATACAAACATGATGGGGGCATATATATATATATATATATATATATATATATATTAATGATACAAAATTTGGTACTTGTGCATCATAATTGGATATCTAAAAAAAATGCTTTTTCAGTAAAAACACTATCACGTTATGTGTCATGTCAAAATTAGTATAAATTCCAAAAATTATGGAAAATGATCCAGTAGAAAAATAATTACAGATCAAAATAGAATTTATTGAATTTTATCGAATTAAAACATTCGATAAAATTCAATAAATTCTATTTTGATCTGTAATTATTTTTCTACTGTGAAAAAGTTGAGCAACTAATTCTGTATGAAAACTGACTTATCTCCCTTGCTTTTAAAATGTCTGACCGCTAGTCTCTACGATTTTTCCAAAAACGTAAATGTAGCAGTAGCACATCTCTTACTGGATCATTTTTCATAATTTTTGGAATTTATACTAATTTCGACATGACACGTTAGTACGTAATTAATTTTTTAGTTGAAATGCATTTGTTTAAAAACCCGATATATTGTACAAACATCCAAAATAATTTAACATAAATTGAAGTGCTTTTTTATTTATTTATCTATTTTTTTTTTTTTCTTCTTCGGGTGAAACTTAGAATCCACCCATAGTTTATCTCGTTTCTCATTTTTTCAAAAAAAATTGTTAAACGATATAAAAAAAAACAACAAAAAAAAAAACCGATAATGTAATAACATAAGACCTTAGAAACAAAATGGCCGCTGATGTTGAGTTTTATGTAAAAACTGAAACGGAAAGAAATCGTTACTCCATATATAAATTATGACGATAATCGTTTGTAAGGAAAGCTTGTTTTGCTCTAAAAAAGTTTTTTTTTTTTCGTGTTGATTTTTTTGCTTGCGTTTGGCTGAGTAAAAATGATGGTAGCACTTAGATAAATAATAAATCTTGCAACCAGTTTCAGAACTTTTAAACTATGCAAGTCGGTGAAGGATTAAGGAATTGCTATATATATATATATATATATATATATATATATATATTTTCTCGGTTGGTGACTGTAGTGCACGAATTGTGAAATCTGCGTCCTCTCCCTCTCCCCACACATTCTCTCTCACCTATTAACAGCATTTCTTAAAGTTTTTTGTTTTTTTTTTTTTACCCACACTGAGAAAGGTTTGATTGACTGCGAATAACGGTTCAATACACATGGTAAATTACATTGCTTTCAAGAATTGGCTATTAACGACGCTTGGCAAATCCATTGGATCATTTTGAAATTATCAGTCAACTTCATGACAACTATAAAAGATGAGGATAATAATCCGCAAATAAATAAAAAAAAAATCTACAAATTACTCATCTGAAAAAAAAATTCCAATAATTAAATAAAATAAACTTCATGCAAAGTTGAAATATTGTTATTTCTTCAGTCCACATGAAATCGTGGTCATAAAAATCGTTTACAAAACTTGTTGGACGCATTCTAAGAACTCGGCGGCCATTTTCTTTCTCGGCTACGCATTACCAAGAAAAAAAAAAAAAAAAAAAAAAAAAAGCATGAGGTTCAGGATTAGGTATATAATTCCAATTAGTGAAGGGAAGAAGGGGCACCAAGACAGAGGGGAAGGGGGGAGGGTTATAATTTGGAGGCACGTTTGCCAGCACCAGTTAATGGAGAGTTCCAATAACTATTTACTTTGCCAGACATTTCCAGGTACTTGTCCAGAATTTTCCTTATATTAAAAACACAGAATAAAGAAAAATCTGTGATGTAACGAAACGAAAATATCATATTCCAAATTTTACGTAAATTGATCAAATAGTTTTATCTTTAAATTTAAAAAAAAAAATAAGCGATTAATTTGAATTTGTAGACATTACAACATAAATCTCACAAATTTGAATTATTGTTGCGTTATCTCCCTTTGTTTTTTTTTTACTTTGTTTTCATTTTCATAATGGCAGACGAGACAGTCTCTGTTTAGTCACTCATGAAATTTGATTTTCTTATCTATATGTGTTTATATGAAAAATATACTTATTCAATTATATTTCACTATTTATTTATACCAATCCTTTTATTTATAAAGCTCAATGTATGTTAAAATATAACTACAGAGCATATAAAAAAAAAATGAAAAAGTCTATATTCCAAATTCCAACATGTTTTTCATCTTATTGTTGATTCCTTTCAGCATATTAAATTGTTCAATCCTTGACAGCACCTGTTTCGTAGCACAGAAACAATCATATAATTATTATATCAATTTTTTAGTATTTTCTGCCCTGACTCATCAGAAGAATAAAAACTCACATTAACTTATATAAAGTTACTTTGAGTGTGTACAGAACGGTCTTTACTCAACTACTCTATCAATTTTTGGCCTACAGACTAGAAATTTAATATATAGGGTGCTCGGACCTGTAGAACAAATTCGATTTGATTTTTAGCAGATAAAATTAGTTGCTAGGAGGTAAAAATTGAAATATTGGAACTTGGCAGGTGTAAGTCAATTTAAAATGCTCCTCTATGCATGCCTAAATATACATACATTATAATCGGTTTACTTTTAAAGTTTTAATATTCATCTGTTGTTAGCTCAGATGGTAACAAATAGCGCTGGAGTGCTAAATGTTTTGATTTCAATTCTAGCTGAGGGCATGCAAGTAATTTGTTTTTTTTTAATCATTACAATATGTTAGGTACAATATAATAATAAATAGAGAATTGACTATAATAATAAATGTGAAATCTGCATAAAGTGAAATATCATATTTAAGCATATTGACCAAGCAACACTGGGTGGCCTGCTAGT
This sequence comes from Euprymna scolopes, assembly GCF_053919585.1. NCBI lineage: Eukaryota > Metazoa > Mollusca > Cephalopoda > Sepiida > Sepiolidae > Euprymna > Euprymna scolopes. Next base: position 17,590,342 of record NC_136511.1, on the reverse strand, counting down.
TGAAAAATAAAACTTTGATAAATATGTGATTTTTGGAATATGATATTTTCATCGCTGATATGTACATCATACAAATTGAAAAAAAAATTTAATATAGGGGAAATTCTGGACAAGAACCCAAGCCCATGTACAGACACTCAGGCACAAAACAAGAAAAAAATTAATCAAAACATTGCTTTTTTTATTTCTCATGCCTCATATTATGAAAAGCCCTATTTTAGACATTTTGTTGACAAGCAAAAAATGATTCTTACAATTCCTTGATATTTAAAGTTAGACATCTTAAGTTGTAACAAAGCTGAAATTAAATTTTTTAATTTTATTAAAAAAAAATGATTCAAACTTGTGTTTTTTTCTGAAAACTTTGATCTGTTTGAACCACAAATTAAAAAAAAAAAAGTCGTTTAGAAAATTAAATTGCTGTGTTTTCAAAAAAAAAAAAAAAAAATTCATCCACAATATGAAATGTGGGTGTGGGGGGGGGGGCTTAAAAAACAACATATTTTTTTTTTCCAGATTTTCTTTTCTGTTGAAGGGGGAGTAACAATCAAATCGTTTTTTTTTTGTTTTTTTTTTAAATTTTATAATGGAGGCAAAGAAAAATACTGTTTTTCTTTTTAGCTTAACAAAAATACAAAAAAAAAAATTTAAAAAAAAAATTTAAAAAAAACAAAAATTAAAAAAAGCATGAAAAAAAAATTAAAAAAAAAACATGAAAAAATAAAATTTTTTAAAAAAGCAACATCATACGTGATTTTTGCAGAAATCTAAGATGACATCCATGACCCCATCGTCTTAAAAACAAATTCAGAATCTTCAAAAATCGTAATCCCTTTTCCAATCCAACCAGATTTGATGTACCTGACTTGTCCACCAACTTTCACTGATGAATTTTCAACAGTCTTTCTTTCATAAAAAATTTGAATAATAATAATAATAATAATAATACATTATATATTACTAAAAACAAATCGATTTCTTTTTTATTTAATATAATATTTTTTTAACAATTACACAACATTTTCATTTTCTATTTCATTTCAGTTTCATTTAATTTATTGTGCTGGTTTCGTATTTCGTTTTAATTTCAGTCAGTTTTCATTTTCGTTTTTACATAAAATTTTATTTGGACCTCCATTTTGTTTCTAGGCCGGCACACGTAAGCATTGCATTTATATATATATATATATATATATATATATATATATATATATATACCAAATATGGTTGAATTGCAGGAAAAATTGTGAAGTTCATAAATTGATTGAAACTAACGAAAAACAGTTTTTTTTTCCTACTGTTTCTTCATTTAAAAATTGAACTGGATTTTTCTTTGAGAAAATGTCATCGTTATTACGCCTGTTTGTAAAAACGTATTCATTTTTTTTTTTCCTATTAAAAAAAAAATCATTGCTTTTAATTAAAAAAATTTCCTCTTAAAATTTGTGGAGGAAAAAAAATAATAAATAAAAATTAAGGTACTTGTACAGTTTAATCAAGACATTAAAAAAATGAAAATATCAAAAAAAGGTTATATTGTACGTATCCGTTTTGGACTGAAGATCTCCGAAAAAAAAATTCACTTAATTTGATCCAGTAGATTTTTTTTTTTTTAGTTTTTTTTTTACAGCGGAAAAACACGTTTTTATGAGAGCACGTTGAAGGTAGACATCTTTGAATTTTTTAATTTTTGTTTGCATTTTTTGGAACACGCCACGGGGAGATAACTCAGTTCAAAGCACCGACACTCCCTCCCCATCTTTAGCTTTTCTTCCTAAAAATCGAATCTTTTGCTCGATATCATGACAAACTGTTTTTTCGGTGTAAAAAAAAAAAAAAAAAAAAAAAAAAAAAACTTGATCAAATTAAGTGAAATTTTTTTCGGAGAACTTCATTCCATATCAGAATATAAACTTTTTTCGATATTTTCATTTTTTATGTCTTGATTAAACTGTACAAGTACCAAAATTAATAATAAATAAAAATAAATAAATAAAAATTACGTTTCCTGAAAAAAGAAAAAATTTCCTCTTAAAATTTGGAAAAAAAAAAAAAAAAAATTTCTAAAATCTCGGTGGTAAAGGAAAACCATAAAACATGGGGAAGGAACTCGTTTAAGAAAGACACAATTCTCGCTTTTAGTGCATGGAAAGACGAAGAGGGAGAGGATAGAGGAATGGGGATGAAATTCTAAAGAAGGAAAAAAGGACATGAAAATTATTATTTTTTTTTTGGACTATTGTTCTCATTTTGAGTGTAACGTTCCATTCAATACAACAGCCAACCTTCTTCAGAACCCTTCATTTAATCCACGAGGATGGCATGCTCTCATTCAGTCAGGAGTGGGTACAAGTCTTGAGTAATTTGTAATTGTACTTTTGAGTATCGTCTGCACTGAGGATTGGATTTTCAACCTCCAGAAGAGTGTAACTGAAAATCAAGTACCTTGCAGATTTGTGGCACAGTGGATAAAGTACTTGGTAAAATTCAGTTGTAAGTTACACTCTTCTAGATGTTGAAGGTTCAATTCTCAGTGCAGACGACACTCAAGATACAATTGCGAATTACTTAGGACTTCTATCCAGTCATGGCTGATGGAACAAGAGCATACTACCCCCATGGATTCCGTTTGAAATTCTGTGAAAGTTCCCAAGTTCAACAGTTTCCTGAATTTGACGAGATACGTCTGAAGAAGGTTGGAGGTTACATCGGCTGAAACATTGTTAAAATAACATTCAAGATAAGAACAGTAATCCGAAGAATCCAAATATGAATTATCAATCCTCATTTTTTTTTTTTTTACAAGGAAGTCACCATTTATCAAGGGCCAAAGGTCACTCGAGGATAATGAATGTAAGGTGGTGGTGTAGTAATCGTTACTGGTGTAAATTGGGTAGAATTTGATTATTTATAGGGACGGCTCGACAAGAACTTGTTTACATTGGATTTGAACGCTGCCATGTTGTAATCAGCCGGGAAGCAGGCCAGCGGAACAATGTTCCACAGGTGAGCAATTCTAGGAAAGAAGCTTTGTTCATGGAATCTGCGTTTAGATTTAGGCACAGATAGAGGATAGAAAATGGGTGAAGTTGTTGATAGTGGTTGTAGCTAGTCGAGTGTTTTTTTTGGTGAAAGTTTGGCAAATTTTGGGGGACCATAGATTGGAGTTCAGATGAGCACTTGCTATAAAACTAACGATATAGCAGAGACAGGTTCGCAACGTCTCTTCTGTGGGAAAGAGGTTGCAGGGGGTGAAAAGAGGATCACCTACTAAGTTTTGAAGAATTGAAAAGTCCCAAAGTGAAAGTTAAATTTGTACTACATCATACAATCCAGAACTGATCAGCTCGTCCCATAAAACGTTTTACAAAAGGATCTGAAATCAACAAAGTCATTCTAAGAAATTGCAGACGATACAAAACGCAACATTTTATATATAAAAAAAATTCTGTCTAATTCGGCATGAATTTTGGTCAGTTTCCCATACTGTTATCAAATAGAACAATTTAACAAAACTGACTTCTCTCCCTTGTTTTCAATTAAACTCCACCATTTCAATATACAATATGGCAGATCGTTATAGCAGATGATTTTATATTTTTAAAAAACTAGATCTTAAACCATCTCTTTAGTAAAGTGAGATCCATCTCAATAAATTAACAAGCAGACCACCTGACATTGCCCGGTCATAAGATATGACCGGGCAATGTCAGGTGGTCTGCTTGTTAATCTATTGAGATTCTGAAAGTCTGAGGAAGCTACAGACGGCCAAAAAAACGGCCGGGTAGCTGAAACAATAATGTAACTTAACAGAAAGATACGGTAATAAAAATTAAACGCATATTTGCTCTACAACAGTATTGAGCACTTTCTTCAGTTTTTATTAATTACCATTTCCACTATATATATATATATATATATATATATATATATATATACTAGCAAAAGTACCTGTCGTTGACTGGGCCCAAAAACAGCCTACAGAAAATGGACTCTGA
>NC_136511.1:17563844-17583844 GCF_053919585.1 Euprymna scolopes | reverse complement strand
TACAGAAACATGTATGCACATATGTAGCCATTAATGTTTGTATAAATAAAATTAATATATGTATGTATGTATGTATATATATATATATATATATATATATATATATATATATATATTCATTTTATTTATACAAACATTAATGGCTACATATGTGCATACATGTTTCTGTAATCACCCACGTTGGGGGATTACGTCTTCAGGCCAAGAATTACCATCGAAAGTGATATTTCCACCAAATACATTTTCCTATTTCGTTTATCAAGTTAGCATGCAACCTGGGTGGGAGTCATAAAAAACGGTAAAAGGATGAGTGAGGTCTTTGAAGATAATAAACATCTTTTTCATTTCCCTTTCCCCTTCCAAGCTAACTTTTGGTTTTATGGCATAGGGTACTTGAGAATTTAGTTTTCTTGTCTTGGAGTCTGTAAGTTAAGAACCTTAGCATGGTCAGCTAAGTACTGACCGGTGCCTTTTAATCTACATCCACCCACACACACATGCAACACACATACAACACACACATACACAGACACCGCCACACACACACACACATTAATACGTATATCCAATATACTTGCTCTGTTCACTCATTGAGCACTCTTTGGGTGGACACATGTTGTTTCATTGGATGTACTTCTAGGAAACTAAACTCTACTGGCTATATATATATATATATATATATATATATATATATATATATATATATATATATATATATATATATAGTTAAAAGTTCTTTAGGCTTTCGCAGGTTGCTCAGCAATTATCTTCAGATGAAGATTGTTGATACAGTGGATGATGATAGAAGAGAGAGAGAGAGAGAGAGAGAGAGAGAGAGAGAGAGAGAGAGAGAGAGAAAAGAGAAGTCTTTCTTTGATATTTGACGAATTCTCTCTGCTAGTCAACCATGATTTCCGAAGTGGCTAAAGAAATTCTTTAGGGGATAGATGGAATCGATGTCAATTGGTCAGTGTGTGCCCAAATTGTTAAGCATGGAAATTGATTCATGAGAGAAATTTTTATTTTTTTATTTTTACAAAGGCATAACCACTTATCAAGGCCCAGAGACCACTCGAGGATAAAGGTAAAAAAAGTGTACAGTAGTCAGTTGGACAATATAGTAATCGTTAGTAATGGAAATTCGGTACATTTGTTAATTTAAGTGGAACGACTCATCAAGAACTTGTTTACATTGGACTTCAAGACAACCATATTGTTGTCAGCTGGAAAGCAGGAAAACGGAAGACAATTCCACAGGTGTGCACTTCTAAGAAAGAAGCTTTGTTCATGGAATCTACGTTTAGGTTTAGGCACAGATAAAGAATGGGGGGAATTATTGATAGTGTTTTCAGCTAGACAAGTGTTTCTTGTTTGGCGAGGGGGAGGACCATAGATTGAAGCTCAGTATAGCACTTGAGCACCTAAATATTTTTTTATGCCTGCTATACTTCTATCAATTTTTGTAATTTATACAAAGGTGCTTGTTAAGATAGTCAACAAATCGTTTTTTTTAATATGTGTTTTTAAGCAAAACAATATTGCATACTTAATTGTCATGTAGAAAATATTGCTATTGTGTTTTTAGTTAAAAAAAAAACAAAGCAATCCATTACTATAGGTTATGTCGGTGTAATCTAAATTTTACATTCCGATTTATGTCTGCTGCGTGTGAACTCTTTATTGTCTACTTTATAACATCCAAGAAAAATGCAATTTTACCCAATTTTCCGTAAAAAATACTTTTAGCTATAAATAACTTTCTACTCGATGAATTTTTGTAATTTTTGGATATATTACTATTTTCGACATGACAATTAAGTACGTAATATTGTTTTTGCTTAAAACGACATATTTAAAAAAAAATCGATTTGTCCTCTCTATTTTAACAAGCACCTTTAGACTAAGTTCAACATGACATGTAAGTACATTAATGTTTTCACCTGAAATGCGTTTCTTTCAAAATCTACTATTCTGCATAAGCACCCATATTTTTGTTTTTGTAAAGCAATTAATTTTGTTCTCGCAAGTATCTACTCCTATTTTACTGGTGTTTAACAATAGTATGAATATTACGTTAGTGACATTGGCTAGAAACAATGTGTAATGTCTGAAAAAAACAAACAATATCGATTCGATCCAGGAACAGAAAGTAGGAAAACCCCTGGAGTGATTGCTGCGAGTCAGAACTTTACCTAGGGATACCCCTTAGACAAGTAAAAATGTACAATGACAAGGTTGACCACAGCCCCCACCCCCCATTTTTTTTGAGTTGTACCTAATTGTTTATTATTTGAACTTTTTTACAGAAAATAAATGATAAAAACCATAGTGTAGTATCTGTTCTGACACTACACTTCACCTTTTCTGTCCTCGGTCAATGGAGGAGAAATCCTTCATGATTGAGACAATCATAATTTTTGTTCCTATCCAGAGTGCCCATTTTTAGGGAGCTGGATTTTCCCCACATTAAAAACCGACCTTGTGTCTAACTCTGCCCTCATGGGGAGACAAGTAAATAGGGACATAAATTAATGAACAAGGGCGATAATCCTAAGCACGAATTATCTGTCCTTTTCATCTGCTTGTGAGGCAGCCATATTTAAAAAAAATTTTTTTTTAATGTTTGTATCTTCGAACGCTTTCGTATTAACGCAGGCGTTTACTTTGATAAGTTCCATTACGTTTTAATATATTTCAGTTATTCATAATTTTGGTACTTGTACAGTTTAATCAAGACATTAAAAATGAAAATATCGAAAAAAGTTTCAATTGTATATATCCGTTATGGAACGAAGTTTTCTGGAAAAAAAAATTTCACTTAATTTCATCAAGTAGTTTTTATTTTACAGCGAAAAAACAATTTGTCATGATACCGAGTAAAATGTTCGATTTTTAGGAAGAAAAGCTAGTATTAAAGATGGGAAGGGGTGTCAGCGCTTTTACTGGAGTTATCTCCCTTTGGCATTTCTAAAAGTCAAACAAAGTTGAAGGCAGCCATCTTGAATTACCAAGATGGCTGCCTTCTACGCGCTCTCATAAAAACGTGTTTTTCCGCTGTAAAAAAAAAAAAAAAAAAAAAAAAAGTACTTGATGAAATTAAGTGAAATTTTTTTTCGGAGAACTTCGTTCCATAACGGATACATACAATTTAAACTTTTTTTTGTATTTTCATTTTTTAATGTCTTGACTAAACTGTACAAGTACCATAATTTTAACTAATAATTGGCTCAGAAGTTATCCCAGATGAAATGAAAAGACAAACAAAAAAAAAAACAAAACAAAAATAAAAAATAAAAATAAAATAGAGGGTTCTTGTTTGGGATTGGGTCTTTATCTAAGGGAGATAACTAACATCTACTAAGAAAATGTAAGTAATTTAGGACGCTGGAACGATCAGTAGAACAAGGAAAGAAATCTCTTTTTTATATATACAAAGAAACTTCATTATTTTATAGAAACGCAATATATATACTGACAAATTCATTTTGTCAGGATGCTGAAAGGGAAGATTTTTTTATAAAAATTATCAAGTTCATCTTTCGAACAGCCAATGATGAAGAAGTTGTTTTTCGAACAGCCAATAAAAATGTGATTGTTCGCTTTAAAAATTAAATTTGATAAATTTATTTCGCCAGAATAGTCATAAATATCTAAGCACAAAAATAGTTATTTGGATAAATTTTAGGGTAACGTTAATTAACTTGTTTAACAAGAAAAATCCCTCCCCCCCCAGAAAGTGCACTCTTGATTGGTGAAAATTTTTCTCAGTCTAGAAGAATTTCTCCGTCACTAACCAAAGAATGAACAGATGCAACACTTAAATTCAGTTTATGCCCAAGTTTTCGGCAAATAACGTAAGCATCCAGAAAAAAGCTATAGTGAAGACTATCAGACAATTTAAAATGTGGCATTTATCTCGGTACGAAGTTGACAGAGATTGGGTAGTTAACTTGATGAATACCCAAAATTTCAATGGTGTCTTTAAATTCTGTGAACAATTTAACCCTTATAAAAACTAATTTGAATATTCTAACGGTTACCATGTTTACTAGCAGGAGCTGTGGAAATTCCACTGTGGCATCTTTTGTATGTAATATATTCCTGCTTGGTATTTTGTAGACATTCAGCGTGAATGGAGACCCCGCAATATTATTGTAGCCCTTTTGTTAAAACTGTAAAAGTATTTATCTAAGTAATTTGGTTAATGTAGTGCCAGAATATATCTGGTTATTATGGTTTATCTCCAATATCCTTATAGAAGTCTGTGACGTATTTTCATTGTATGGACGCTTAGCGTGAATGGAAACCCCATGATATCATTATATCATCTTTAGATAGAACAGATACTACCCTTGGATCCTAGTCAGAAGACAAAAAGTATATTTTAGTTTCATGTACAGCCCAAAAGCGACATCGATTTTTTTAAAATTTAATTTTTTTTTTTTATTGCGTTTTCGGTGATCGGGAGATCCTATTTATTAAAAAGGAGGACAGAAGGTGATAACATGCTACAAACATTAAATTAGCGCATCTAAAGACTAATTTAATGTTCGTAGTATGTTATCATCTTCTAACCTCCTTTTTTAATAAATAGGATCTCCTGATGGAAGAATTTATAATCTGGAGACCATGACACATGTATGTATGTACTTTAAACGTACTACGGTTTTAATATATAGATTAGCACGTACGCACGCACACACAAAATTACAGCATGAATCTAGCAAATATGATTCATTGTTGGTTTTGAGATTTTTCAAATGGCAGGCAAAAGAATCATTTCAGCGATGCTCATATAATTTGATTTCCTTTAATAAATAAATAAATAAATAAAATAGCTTGATCAATTTACATGGTTTTTGGAATATGATATTTTCGTTTCGTCACGTACACCATAAAAATTTTTCTTTATTTTCGTTTTTTTTATATAGAAGAAATTCTGGACAAGCACCTGGTGTTCTAAATGTTAACATTAATTTTTCTATATATAGATTTCAGTCCTTTTCCATAAAGCATTTTATAGAAAAAATCCGATTAGTGATGGGTTTTAGTCTGTATTAATAGCTTTGCTTCTTAGGTACTTGTGCACTTTAGCTAACCAAGATTTTTTTTATTTATTTTTATTTTCGGAAGAGTTATAGTAGAGAAAAGGGGAGGCTATAATGTTGCAATCAAAGAATTACACAATTTTAAACCGAATGTTATATTTTATTTGTGAATTAAAAAAATATATATTTATTTTGAAGTATAAAATGTTACATTTTATTTGTAAATTTAAAAAAAATATTTTTAAATATTGTTGATAAATTTACGAAAAAAAAATTGTTAAAAAATAATGTTGGTAAATATAAGAAAAAAAAATATTTTGAAATATTGTTGGTAAATTTACGAAAAAAATGTTTAAAATATTGTTGGTAAATTTAAGAAAAAAAAATATTGTTAGTAAATTTAAGAAAAAAATTGTTAAAAATATTGTTGGTAAATTTAAGAAAGAATTATTTTGAAATATTGTTCCTGCAGTAAAAAAAAAAAAAAAAAAAAAAATTCAATAAATGTTTCGGTAATTAATGTATTTTTTGTTGTGTTATTTCGTTTTTATGAATTTGCTTTAAATTACGATAAAATTTTAGCCTGATAAACTATTACATTACGTCATAACTCTTCCAAAAATGAAAAACCAAAAATCAATACTTCTGGTTAGCTAAAATGCACTAGTGCCTCCTCTATCACTCCCCGACAAATACCAATAAAAATACCGTTGTGCAACCAACAAAAAATTATTTGAAAACAAATAATAAAACTTCAAAACTCAGCTTAAAATAAAGAAATACAGTTTTTTTGTTTTGTTTTTTAAATAAATTCATAATTTTTCATTTTTGTTGGCTAAAAATAACAGCCAAGTTAGTTCATATGTAAAACCTAGGAACATTCGAATATCTGACAAAAGTTTCACTTAAATTTATCCAAAATGTGTCTGAAAACTGAGTTGCTCTTAAATTATATTTTTCATCCAAAACTAAAACTGTATTTTACTTTTTAAAGACTTAAAAATTGAATTGTAATTCAATATTTGAATTGCTGGGAGCCATTTTTTTTTTTTTTTTTTTTTTTTTTTTTACACCAAAAAAGTTTAATTTTTTTTTTTTTTTTTAAATACTAAATATGTCACATTTTGTAACATCGAAATAATTAAATTTCTTCAAAATCAAAATAAATAGAAACGCAAAAGCAAATTTTGACAGATTAAATATTTGGATAAAAAAGTGATAAATGAAGTAAACAAATTTAAACACAAAAATAACGATATTGCAATTAGAACTAATCGATAATTTAAGAGCAACCAATAATGGGGGGGGGGAGATGTCTGCGAGAAAAAAAAACTTTTGTTAATCTTGCAGTATGGTTAACAGCCGAGAAATCGAAAATAAACAAAATATACAATAGTATATATATAAGTAGTTATATATATATATATATATATATATATATATATATATAAAACTACTTATTAAAAAAATAACTACCTATATTAAGCTACACTGAATATTCCGCGTTTCATCCACTCTATGACTCCTAGTGGATGAAACGCGGAATATTCAGTGTAGCTTAATCGCCATATATATTTTATAAATTACTAACATATATATATATATATATATATATATATATATATATATATATTAAACGCATAAAAATTTAATTTTCTACCGATATGTATGCTTTTAGTGTTTTTTTTTTTTTTTTTTTTTTTTAATAAGTTCATTATCTCGAAGCTGAAGGAAACACGTAAGACCGCCATCCAACGTTTATGTACTTGTTTTAAAAGAAACCTTTAGAGAAATAGCGAACTTTCAGTTTTTGTTCAGTTGCGAAAATGGGGCGGGGGGGGGACGAAAAGCAAAAAAAAACAAAAAAAAACAATTTGAGGACGTTAAAATTATACAGGTCGGTAGAAAATTAGTTTTTAATGCGCTTGGTAACAGTTATTTGTCGTATATTTTATATATTTTCCATTTTTCGACCGTTAACTACATTGCACTGCAAGTGCAATATCATAAAAAAAAATGTTCAAACGTATAAACTTTAAAAAGCTAAATACAATTTTATTTCCTGGCGAAAAATACAATTTTATAGAGCAATATCATAAAAATGTGTGCAAAAACCGATTAAAATAGGTGAGACATGCCAACGATCCGTACGCAACAACTGAACGACCAACGTTTTAATTTCAATATTTTAATGAACGAAAAACGAAAAATGTTGTAAGTATAAAATAATGGGAAACAACTTTTTTTTGTGTGTTATGTAACAACAAAAAAAAAAAGATATAAAAAAAGCAAACAAAAAAAAACAAGGGAGATAACTCTTATTTTTTTTTTTAATTATTTTTTTATATTTAATTAATAATAATAAAAATTAATTAATTATTGATTAATAATAAGAAATAAATTATTAAATTAATTCTTTTGGATTATTTAATTAATTATTTTTATTATTTATTATTTTATTATTAATTATTTTTTATTATTAATTAAATATAAAACATAAATGAAAAAAAACGGAGATAACTTTCGATTTTTTTTTTACTATAATTAATAAATGAAAAATAAATGAAAACACAAAACAAGGGAGACACTTTTTTTTTCACATTGTCATCTTTCATCGATTTTGAGACGAACTTTACAATTTAAAAACTAAAAGACATTCGTTCACTTTTCAGGCAAAAGTAAAAATGGAAGGAAGGGCTCCTCTGTCCGTTTTTCTTTTTCTTTTTCACAGTGTTATGAAAACCAACAAAATTTCGTAAAATGGAAACAGGTTTCAATTTCACTGCCGTATAATACAAAACTTATATACAAAATTACCATATTTTTTTTCTTCTGTCGAGCTTCGGAATAGAGGCCGCATCGTTTTTTTGTTGATTTATTTTATTTTAATTTTTTTAATTAAAATTTCACCCTTCAAATTTGCAGATTATAATTGATTATCACGATCAGAAAGGAGAAAACAATTAAAAAAAAAAAAATGATTTCTTTTCACGTACTGAGATGGGGTGGGGTGGGGTGGGGGTGTCAGTTCGCTAATGGCGGGCATAGAAATAAACATCTGGTTTAGAGCCGGTGTTAATTGAACTCCATTGATGCAAGGTCGGTTTTTTAAAGGAGGGAGAAGAAATGCATTCGCACCTCAGTCTGGAAAGATTTTTCCGAGGACACTAAATATGCTCAGAAAACGACTAAAAAAAAAAAAAAAATTTGTAAATAAAACTATATGTATTGAATATGTTATTTTATGCATAAAAATTGCCTCGGTCTAGAAGAATTTCTTATACACTGACCAAGGACAGGAAAGATAAGCGTCCTAATTTCGTAATTCTAACGTCGAGTTTTAATGTAGGAAAATCCTTTTTTATCCCCAAATGGGGAACTCGGAATTGGAACAGCATAAGCTCTGCATTTATTATTAGAAGGCGTTATACTCTACAATAAAAAATATAAATATTTAATATCTCCCTTCCTTTCTTAGAATAAAATTTTAAAAATATTAATTCGCTCCCTTTTCTTAAAATAAATTTCTTTTTTTTTTAATTCACATACCCCCTTTTCTTAGAATAAAATTAAAAAAAAAAAATTAATACGCTCCCTTTTCTTAGAATAAAATTTTAAAAAGAATTAATACACCCCCTTTTCTTAGAAAAAAAAAAAAAAAAATAATGCAACCTTTTTCTTCAAATAAATTTTTTAAAAATAATACACCCCTTTTCTTAGAATAAAAATTTCACGATGTTAACAATTGATCTTGTGACAAAAAAAAAAAAAAATTTAAACAGTAAAATTAAACTGCCTACCAAAAATAAATCAACTCTTTCTTTTGTTGATTAAAAAGTTTTAAAGTTCTGAACTTTTTTTTTTAGATGAGGACTGATTTTTTGTATTACTTGTTTTGAGCGGACTATTGTTCTCATCTTGAGGGTTATTTGTGCAACGTTTCAGTCGAATTGTCCTTCGACCGTCCTCCAGCATTTTGGTTGTTGTTTGGAAAAGAAACAAGAAAAGTTACTGGCTCCGTAAATATTTCCGTATTCTGTATGGCTGTGGCTTCGTATGTGTGAAAAAATTGTTGACAAAGGGGACCCAAAGAGGCAGCACATATGCTAAAAAAAAAAGAAGATCCAGCCTAGAGATTAATAGCATTTGGGAGTCTCTAATTGTAGGAAAAACAAAAATTGTACACCCTTAAAATTTCGGCGATGGAAGGGAGATAATCCTCTGTGGATCTTTATTAAAATTGTCTCCCCTTTGTCAATCAATTTTTTTTTCACAAATTTGAAACTAAAACCATAAAATAGAGACTAACTCCAAGCATATATAATTATCTATGGAGCCGGTAACTTTTCTAAACAAACAACCAACATGCCTGATGACGGTCAAAGGACAATCCGATCGAAACATTACACAAATAGCATTCAAGATGAGAATAATAGTTCAATCAATACAAATAATTAAAAAGTTTTGTTAAAAAATGCATCCTACCTGAAAAATAAATATTTAATATATTTCCACACTTAAATAAAAATAAAAAAAACATTGGTGCTTATTAAGATAGTTGGCAGATCGATTTTTAAAATTATTTAGTTTTAAGCAAAAAAAAAAAAAAAGCATACTTATGTCGAAATTAGTAATATATCCCAAAATTACGAAAATTCATTAAGTAGAAAATTAGTTATAGCTAAAAGTGAGTTTTATGGAAAATTTGGGGAAATTGCATTTTTCATACATGTAAACACCTTGAAGATTGCAATTGGAGAGGACATACTTATCTTCCTTTTCGCCACTTTAATAGCCGACATTTTGTTTTAGACCATAGCGGTAGACTTTTTTGTTTTTACTAAAAACATAATAGCAGTTGTTCTATTTGATGAATTATCATAATTTTTGAAACTATTACAATTAAGTACTATTGTTTTTGTTTAAAACGACATTACAAAAAAATCGATCTGTTGACTCTATTTTAACAAGCATAGAAAAATTAATAACTGATTCCCTATAGTAAAAATCGATATTTTAACAAAACAGAACAATTTGTTTTTTCTTATATTTGTTTATGGATGTCATGTGTGTATGTGAAGGTCAACCGGTGTCGACCGGGATCTATTCTGTTTGTGGGGTACTTAAAATGTACTCCTTGATCGGAGAACTCTCCTTGGTATATGTATTAATTATATATATTAATCTAATATATAAAAGGCTATTTGTCTGTCTGTCTGTCTCCATATTTTCAAACTCTATCTCCTCCGAAACTAAAAGTCACAGAGTGTACTAGGGGCCTCAAATGATTGGATTTTTTACTAACTGTTCTTTTATGGGCCTGTAGCTGTTAAAATAGTTTTTAAGAGGTCAAAAAAAGGGGTAAAAATTGAAAAAAATCGTTATATATTTTGTACAGTCATCCTAGTTTATTTTTAATCAGTTCATATTTGTGTCACATTAGTACAGTGGTAACGTTAGTAACTTTGAATACTACAGTTTTTCATTTGGTTTCGATTCTTGCTGATGGCACCCAAATACATTTTTTTTTTTACTATTGAAATCACGACTCTATAATAATATACAAAATCTGGATAAATTAAGATATAATTAAGTGTATTTTATGTCCGGGCAAAGCACCCCCCCCCCACCTCACCCCACTAGTTTTAATATTTTGAAAATAATCTGAACGTGGTAATAAAATGTAATCGTCAAATTTTTTTTTTTTGGGGGGGGGAGGGGTAATTTTAAATCTATAAGACATGTGGCTTCTATTCTGTGAACTGCACATTTTATGTGTTTATTTAAAAAAAAAAAAAAAAAAAGGCGTGATCGGGTGTTAGGGTTAGACAATCTTGTATTTTCCTGCCGCTTGGAGGTTGTGAGAGGCAGAACAAAAAAAAAAAAAAAAATCAGTTGCGGCCGTCGATTCTCGTAGTTTTAAAAATGATGATAACGATAATGAATTTTAAAAATTAACCACCGAAAGTACGGAGGCGGGGGGGTTGGGGTTGCTTTCTTTCTTTTTTTTTTTTTGCTATTGTTTTTTCTTCACCCAGTTTTTCTTAAATTTCTCTTTTTACAGTGAAGGAATATCGCGCAGCCCGTAGTGGGAGGGCCTGCACTGACTGTAAAAAGATGTCTAACATATATGAGCCCCCCCCTCTTCCATTTCTTATAAAAAAAAAAAATCCCAAACTTATTTTTCAAGAAATTCTTTGCTTCCATCAAACTTCAATTATTTTATTTTAAAAAAATCTTGTGTTTTAAAGCAAAAGTGGTACTTGTGCAGTTTATGAGCTTTTTTTTTTTTTTTTTTTAGAAAGGATTTTCAAGTTAAATTTAATTTTTACGGCATATTTTGTTGATTTAATTGTTAGGTGAAAGTACAGAAGGGTTAACAAAGACCCCCTCCCCCTCTCACCAAGAGTAATGGTTTAAAAGTAATGTTAGTATTTCAACACGATCTGTAAATTACACAAGTACCAAAAAGTGAAAAAAAAAATAGATTTTTTTTTTTCAATTACTTTTTCTACGGTTGCGTAGGAGTGGGAGGAGGGCTGGCATTGAGACTTCAACAATTCAGGGCTCAACAATTTTCAATCCTTCTTCCAAAAAAAAAAAAAAAAAAGGTGCTTCTTTTCTATAAGAGTGAAATCCAAAAGTCAAAAATATTGAATTTTCATTAGAAACAATGTCATCTACTTAACTGCTATGTCACAATTAGTTAAATATTACTGCACTATTAAATAAAACATGCACTTTGACGAACTCATGATTGCGATATCCACCATTAATTGTAACAAGACGGGCATCAGTTATTTCCCCTGACTTTATGCTGTTTTTTTAAAAAACTATTTTCATTAATAATTAATTTCCTATCTTATCGTTTTTTTTGTTGTTATTTTTGGATATGTTACTAAATTCGACAGTTAAGTAGATACCATTGGTTTTATTTAAAATTCAATATTTCAATTTTCACACTTATAACACCCCCCCTCCAAATGCAAAAACTTTTTCTTTTTTATTTCTATTTTTCAAAGAATGCAAAAAAAAAAAAAAAAAAAGAAAAGAAAAAAAGAAAATAAAAGGTCAGTCTGCAAAGGTTTTTCACATTGGGTGGGGTCTCGGGAGTCTAGCGGGACATAGGAACATCATGAGGAAGGGGGTTGTGGCATGCAAAGGAGAGTGAGGGACACGGGGCGTCAGGCATCGAAACATATTCAAACTATCTCTCTTTCTCCTGATAGGTACTAGGAACTATACTTGAGTTCGGGGAGCATGTAATCAAAGAATTACCCCTTACCCCACCCCACTCTCGGTATCACCAAACTTTCACATACCACTGGGAAGAGTCAAAGCTTTATAAAAGCAATTTCTTATGCTATTTCTACAATATGGAACTTCCATCAAATCACACTGAGACAAGAACACGATGCAATGTGAAAAGTATAAAAAAAAATCATATTGTATGAATAAAATGTGAATTTGCATAGCTTATTCCACCGTTATTTTTCTTAATTTTGTTCGGTTAGTGTCGATCCATTACACCTCTCCGTTCTATGGTCTTCTATAAATTTTCTCCATATACACATACTAAACAATGCTTCAAGCAAACTATAATAACCTTTTAAAATATAGCTTTTTAAAAATTTTTCATTTATTTTGATTGAGGATGAGGTTTGGCCCGTTTCTCAGCTTTTGCGTTGAATTAAAAAAATTTTTTTTATCTCAGATTTCACAAATAAGTCAGTCAAAAAAGAAAAAAGGGTGTCGAAAAAAAAAAAAAAATCACAAAACTCGGACATCTAAGATTTATGAGCAAAAGAACTGAACTGCCTACAAAAATTAAAAAAGGGGTCAAAAAAGTAATTTGCGAAAGTGAAAAACAAGGGTCTATGTTGCCACATACGCTTAATTCGATAAACCGACTTTTACGTTTACGTTGCCATCTCGGACATGACGCACAGACATGAAAACAACACCAGCTTCTAAATCAAATATTAGGCCATGGTCATATAACCGTTAGCAAAAGACAGAATTTACTAAGCTAATTAGGGAATGCGTAAAACCTAGGAATTTCATGATAATTATACAATGCAGAACCCCGAAAATGTAACAGTGATACATGTTCATTCAGACTAAAGTAGATCGCTAGTACATCTCTGTGCAAACACTGGTGTGATTATGCAGAGGATCTAATGTGAGTGCATATCGTCACAGGTCTGTTCAGTCACAGCACAGGGCAATAGTTAAGCATTGTGATGAGGCAAGAACCATGAAATAATCTGTAAGCAACAGAAGCAACTTTCACATTGAGGCAGCAAGTTCAGGATTGCAGAACACAATGCAAAAGAAGATCGCCGGTACATCTGAGCAGACACCAGTGTGATTATACAGATGGTCTAATGCGAATGTATATCAGTCACAGCACAGGGCAATAGTTCCTATTTACAATGCCTCCCCACGGGTCGTTTTTTATCATGGAGAAAAGGAACAAAAATTTTAAATTGTCTCAGTCGTGAAGAACTTCACTGACAGAACAAGAAATTGAAGTGCAGCATCTGAACAGATACTACACTGTGATCTCGGTCCAATGTGGTGGGGGCAAGAACCATGAAATAATCTGTAGGCAACAGAAGCAACTTTCGCATTAATAGCAGATCTAATCCAAGCAGATCATATACTCCAGAGGGAACAGGGTCACGGCTGGGAATATGTAGTATATATCTGATGGCACGATGCTGTAGATGCCCAAGAGAGTCATAACATCTTGCCAACTTATCTTACGAACACTAGGAAACCATGTCTAAGTAGGGACGAATCATTACCTTGTAAAGCCTAGTCAGCAAATGCCATTCGTGAGGAATTTGGTAACTCAGGATACACAAAACGTAAAACTTCTTCGGCAACTTAAAAAAAAAATTCTTCCTTGATCTCATCACTAACCCTAAATATCTGGGTGCCCCCCCCGAATAAAACAAATAAATAAACAAAGAGTAGCTTATAAGAGTTAGTATTGTTTTCACATTTGCTTGTCATGTCATACATGAGACTGTTTGGTTGTTTTGTTTTATGGCATATCAACCCCACTTTCCGAGTTTACTAAATCCAGTCATTTTGTGAAAAAATTGTTTATGTTTCAAGATCGTTTGTTTCTTCAAATATTTATTTATTGTTTTTGGTTTGTTTGTTTTGTAAAGGAAAATTGTTGTTTTTGTTTTTGACTTTGCAGAAAAAGAGGGAAAGAGGAAAAACAATAACATCAATGTCTGGTGCATTTTAGGTAAGGAAGCCAGTATCTTCAGACTGCCTGATCTGGTAGCACCAATGCCCGAGACAACAATGTAATCCTAAAAGCAGGTTTATCTTATTAACCGTAGACAGCAATGTAGCCATTTTAAAAAGAAAATTGAAAATCGTGATGTGACCTCCCTCAACTCAAGCATAACGGTATACCAGCACTTATTTGTAAAGATAAAAACCAAAATCTTCTTAACAATTCAGTTGTGAAATTCCAACATAAAGGTTGAGGAGAACTTGATTGGAATCACTTCAAAAAAAGAGAAGAAATAAGTAAAAATAAAAAAAAAGATATTTCTTGAAAGAGGCCGTGACTGTTAAAAAACGTTTTAAAAGATTCTCATTTTATTTTATGCAGATTTCTTTTACAGTTAATAATTATTTCAGGTGAGAGAAAAAGAAAAAATATTTCTTAAGTTTCAAAAACTAACAAGGTGGCAGCCATTTTGATCTTTTTGTCATCTTTTTTTTTTTTTTTTTTTTTTTTTTTTCATAATGACAGTCGTAAATGTTGTGATAAGAACAGTACAAAATCATTTTAGATTTTTAGCAGGTGATTTTCAATTCAAAGATCGCCCAGATAAAAATCAAATAAACATTTAGATGGTTTCCAATCAAAAAATCATCACAATAAAAATCAGATAAATATTTAGATGGTTGCCAGTCAAAAACTTATCAAAATAAAAATCAGATAAATATTTAGATGGTTTCCAATCAAAAATCATCACAATAAAAATCAGATAAATATTTTGGTGGTTTCCAATCAAAAAATCATCACAATAAAAACCAGAAAAATATTTAGATGGTTTCCAATCAAAAAATCATCCTAAAATCATATAAATATTTAGATGGCTTTCAATTAAAAAAAAAGTCATCCCAATAAAAGTCAGATAAATGTTTAGATGGTTTTCAATAATATACAGTGGATTTGTTATGAGTATTTCAAACTTACAAAAGGGGTAAAAAAAAAAATTAGTCAACAATTTGGTTTATTAGGAGGGGGGGGGCTTTTTATTATAAGAACAAAATCGACTGATTTACACGCAGGATGGGAGGACAAAGTTTTAAAAAGATTTTTTTTTTTTTTAAATTAATTTCTTTTAATTTTTATGAGAAATGATACCTCAGATTTTTTTTTATCTTTGTTGTTTTTTTTTTGTTATTTTAAGTTTTGTTTATTTTTTATTTTATTTTTATTTGTATTAAAAACGATTTTGAAAATGTTAAAAACATTTAATGGTTAAATTGCGTGAAAAATAGCACCAAAAGTTGGACTGTTTAGTAGTTTCTGTTGTGTAGGTCAGATTGAGGATCAAATGCTCTTCCACCAGACGTGTGCGTTGAATAACTAATGTACGTATGCAGCGGCTGGTGACATTGAAATGGAGGTTTTTATTTAATTGTAAAGAAGAAGCAAACACCGGGTGAGTCGCAGACCGATGACAAAAAAAGAAACACAGATTTACCCACCTCCACCTCAATGCATGACGTTTTGGTTAGCTATTTTTCCATGCATCTTTTGAGCCAATATATAAAGTAAAGTTGCAACTACACTATAATAGCAAAATTCGGAAAACAATAAAATTGATTACCCCCCCCTAAAAAAACAAAAAACTATGGTATATTTTTGTGTAAATTTTAACTAATAGCAATGATATCTACTTAATTGGCGTGTCAGAATTACTTAAATATTACCGCATTATTTAAATAATTAAAAAAAAAAACCCAAAAAACGTGTTTTCGATCTTTATTGTAAAAAATCCTTGTCATATTTCTTTTGGGAACACATGACATAATAAAAAGGGATATAATCGGTTATGCTAAAAAACAAATCATATTCATATTAATTAACGCACAATTTTTTTTTTTTAAATTGGCAATATTTACATGCTATTTACCTCCCTTTGGAACTCTCCAGTGTTTATTTTTTTTTTAATTTTTTTAGGCAAACATTTTTATTTTCGCTAATTTTCGTCCCAAAATGTTTTCTATATTTTTTTTACGACCTGCCCCAGATAAACACCCCATCCACCCCATGTAAAGAACGGCATTCGGAATACCCCCCACCCACCTCCCCATGTTAAGAATGGCTTTCAAGGATCGAGGGGGTGTTTATTCTGAAAGCCGTTCTTAATATGGGGAGGTTGAGGTGTTTATAATATGCTGGGGCTTGGCGTAAAAATTTACCAAGTTTTCTTTAATTTTTTTTTTTTTCACTACCTTATAGTGTTTCGTAATTTTTGGATATATTCATTACTGTAACATGACAAATAAGTAGAGACCATTGGTTTGCCTTGAAATTCAATGTTAAAAAAATCGAATTTAGCTATTATAGTTGCATTAAGATACGTACAAAATGGAAATAAAATACAAGATAAAACTTATTTCACATAAACTTTAAAATTGTTTCATTTTATAAAAAAATTGGTCCTTATACAGAATTCAATCTAAAAAAAAAAAAAAAAGAAAAAATACAGAAAAATATTCATGATGTATACTGAACAAAAATGTCATATTCCGAAAATCACGTAAATTAATCAAGTAGGTTATTTTATAAATATAAAGAAAATCATTTTTTTTTTTTTAATGATTTTTAGCGATTAATTTCTAATGAATCAAAACTTTGGCAAAAAATAAACGTCCAAGAACCTGGACACGCAAGGATTTTTAATATATTATTATTACTCTCAACGTAAGGGAATTAAGTGATTGTCCAGAACTTTCCATATATTAAAAAACAAAAATACAGAAAAAATCTTTATGATGTACATATCCATTATGGAACTAAAAGATCATATTCCAAAAATCATATAAATTGATCAAATAGTTTAATTTATTTTTTAAGAAAATCATTTTTAAATGATTTTAAGTGACTAATGGAAAATTGTAGGCATTTTAAGGCTGAATTTGTAAGTTTTAATTATTTGAGTTATCTGCCCTTTTTTTTCTTCAAGACTGTTTACTCATAAAATTTGATCTTTTTTTTTTTAATTTAAAAATAAAACTACTTGTTCAATTCACGTGATTTTTGGAATATTATATTCGTGTTCTGTCACGAGTAGGTGCATTATACAGATTTATTTTTATTTTTTTAATCCATGGGGAATTCTGGCAAAGAACCGATAATTATTCTACTAAAAAAAGAAATCATCAAACTGCAAACTTGTTTTAAACATATTAATTGAAACTCCAGGAAAAGTTGAAAACAGAGTATACGCCATCTTGAAAAAATAAAAAACAAAAAGCCCCAAAAACCTTTCTAGGTCATCAGACTGGTAGAGTGCTCGTTTGGTGCTTCTTCATTATTAGAGCAAAATTCAAAACTCGAAATATTGAATTTCAAGCGAGACCAATCGTATCTACTTAATTGTCATGTTACAGTAATTAACATATCCAAATATTATGAAAAACGATAAGGTAGAAAATGAAATGGATACATTAAATAGTTTTCATTAATGTTCTGCAGGATTCACTCAGCTCATAAAATTCCCATTATGCACATTTGAAAATTGAACGCATGCCTGACAAAGGGAAGTACTTCCCGAAATATTGCAACAAGGATGTGCCACCTGATGCAAGTAAAAACATTCTGCACACACACACACACACACACACACACACACATTATATATATATATATATATATATATATACCAGGTAAAAAATATCCAAAATTGAGTATTCTTTTTCATTTTTTTGTAATTTTTTTTTTCATTTTCCTGTAAACTTTTTTCTCTTTTCTCTACCGTTTTCCAAAATTGGACTAACCAGCAAAAAACAGATTTTATCTATATATTTCTTTTGCTAACGTTTTTTTCCTCCTCCGAGGAGAAGAGCCTATTTTTGAAATTCCATGTAATAAGAAATTTTTTCACATTTACTTTGTATTCCTTGTATTGCAAAGATAATTCTATAATATCGTGACGTCTTTTACTCATATATATGAGGCTGAATATAGATAAATGCACTTAAATGTAACTAAGCTTGCTTTGAGAGGACGCATCATAGTTATTGCAAACAATGCCCCCCCCTCCCAAACTGCATGACATGTATCCAACAACTAACCGCGACAGTCCACAAGTTAGCGCCACATCCTTAACTGCTTGTCTCTCTCCTCCTCCTTTTAGTTCTTATCCCTCTCTTTCTTTTGCCCTTTTTACCATTCTTACGCCCCTGTTTTCCATCCTTTCTCTCTCTCTCTAGCCCTCCTTCTATTCCTATCCGTGTTTGGTTGAGTATTTTAAACTCCCCCTCGCCCCTTACCACCTTCCAATGTTTCTTAAATCTTAAAACTTAACTCTTGTTGAATTAGAATTATAATTCTTTTTTTTTTGGTGTGCTTTCTCGAATATCGTTTTTCTAGTTATAATAACAATTTCTGTAAAGTCTTATGAAGTTACTGGATCGTTGATACGATTCGGTAGCCGAAACATGTGTAACTAAACAGATAAAACGGTAATATATATATATGTATATATTTTTTTTTAAATGAAATAAAAGAAATGTAGTGTTTACCTGATATACGCAATGGTAAACTTAAAACTAAAATAACAGTATTTATATATAGATAATTTAATCTCAACTGAATAAAAAAAGCTCAATACGCAATAGAGAGTAGAGCTTATCATAAGAGAAAGAAAATTAAAACTGTAAGTTAAACTTTACAATCAAAATGTATTGTTCGACTGAATACTGCAAAAACAATTTACAAATTTATAATTTGCTGATTTCTTTATGTCCTCTGATGAGAAGAATAACAAGAATAGCATTCTTTGAAACTCCACGGAATAAGGACTTTGTAAATATAAAAAGAAAGAAAATTAAAACTGTAAGTTGAACTTTACAATCAAAATTTATTGTTCGACTGAATACTCCAAAAAACAATTTACAAAGTCCTTATTCCGCGGGGTTTCAAAGAATGCTATTCTTATTATTTTTCTCATCAGAGGTCATAAAGGAATCAGCAAATTATTTTCTTTATATCCTCTCAATACGCAATAGAGAGTACAACTTATTAGCTGTACTCTCTATTGCGTATTGAGCTTTTTTAATTCGGTTGGGAACACATTTTCTATATATAAATACTGTTATTTATATTAGTTTCAGGTTTACCATTGCGTATATCAGGTAAACACTACATCCCTTTGTTTTCATTATATATATACATATATATATATATATATATATATATATATATATATATATATATATATTCCAGATTAAAAATATCCAAAATTCAAATAAAAAGATGCAAAACGAGTATCACTATTATTATTATTATTAGTAGTAGTAGTAGTAGTAGCAGCAGCAGCATTGCTTGTTTTTTTCTTCTGACCAGCAGAAAAAAAATCCAGATATTTACTATATACCATTCTGTCAGACAAATAAAATTTGCTAAAATACTAAAAAAATTTGTTAAATTTGAAAATTTTAGAAAAACGAGTATGGCTGTATCATTTTTTATCAAATAAAAAATTAGTTTTAATTATTATTTAAAGATAATATTTTTGGAGGATGTGGGGAATTTGTAGTGGAGTATTCGCACCAAACACACGACACCCATGAGATGAATCTTTAATACAATTGTCAACGAGATATGATGTATAACTTTGTTCTCTTTTAGGGACAACCATTCCCAGACTTAGCAACACCATCAAATTGAGAAAAAAA
>NC_136511.1:17511344-17548844 GCF_053919585.1 Euprymna scolopes | reverse complement strand
TATCAAAGCCTGGAGGCCACTCGAGGATAAGGGTTAATGACTGTACAGTAGTCAATGGGAAAATATCCTAGTATCGAATGGAAATTTAGCAAATTGAATTACTTAAGGGAATGGCTCATTAAGAACTTGTTTACATTGGACTTGAAGACGATCATATTATACTCAGTTGGAAAGTAGGAATATGGGACAGAGTTCTACAACCATGCAGTTCTAAGAAAGAAGCTTTGTTTATGGACTCTACGTTTAGGTTTAGGCACAGATAAAGAGTGACGGAAATTATTGATAGTGTTTTCAGCTAGACGAGTTTTTTGTGAAAGTCTGGCAAGGGAGTGGGACCATAGATTGGAGCTCAGACGAGCATTTGCCATAAAAATAACGATAAATCAGAGACAGGCTCACAACATCCTTCTGTGGGAAAGAGGTTGCAGGGAAGAGAAAAGGGCATCCACCATTAGGCTACAGAGTTTATTTTTGAACTCTGTCATGGCAGGATAAGCTGCTTCTAGCAGTTCCTGCTCAGATGTGGCAACATTACTCCGTCTATCTAGCATTATAACAGCCTCTTATAACCCCTCTCTATATATAGTATACACAATGCTTCAAGCAAACTACATCACCTTATTTTATCTAATATATATATATATAATATAAAGAAAATAAGAAAATGACAATATAAAAATATATACTAGTGCATATAGATGTATCCTTATTGAATAAACGAATAAATCTATATACATTAAAATATATTTTTATTTTGTTGTTTTATTTTATTGATATTCTTTATAAGCTCCAAAGCAATTTGTTGAGCTTTGCATTATCCTGATATGTCTCCTCTTAAAGAATCGATCTTATTCTTTTAAGTTCCTCCATATCTATCTATCTCAATGCACAATTATTTCGATCCTAATTTAGCTATCGCTAAACGTCGCATCCCTATTATGTTACCTAGCATCCTCTCTCCTCTTCTGATGAGAAGCATTAGGCTTTGAAATATCATGGTCTAAAACGTTTTTACCTATTCTACAACCCTAATTGATGTAACATCCATCTTTATTAAACGATTAAATCTATATGCATTAGTACATTTTTATATTATTCTTTTCTTATTTTGTTCGTATTCTATATAAACTCAAAAGCAATTTGTTGAGCTTTGCATTATCTCGATAAGTCTCCTTTTAAAGAATCAATCTTATTCTTTGAACGCCCCTAAATATATATATATATATATATATATATATATATATGTGTGTGTGTGTGTGTGTGTGTGCGCACGCGCGTTTGCAGGGAGACCCAACGTTGCCCAGGATCTAATGAGGATCAACGAATGTTCCACTTTCAATACTTTTATTGTCATCAAAATCGGTCAAATCACCCATTTTTTTTTTATTAAATCGATTGATTGCCTGCCTGCTCTAGTTGGGGACCCATCACAGTGCAGCAGGACGAAGCTTACATGCTTCCCCACACAGTGACTTAATCCACAATACATTGTAGTCTTCGGTGCACTGTAAAGAACCTACTGTTGATTTTATAAATTAATTTTATACATAATGGCCGGAATTTAAGTTTAAAATGGAAAATTCAAATATCATGCTTCAATTGTGCTATAAAAAGAAACATTCATTTTGAACCCACTCCTGTCATAAAAAAAAAACCTACTGTTGATTTTATATGTAGGGCCTTTCTGCTTGTTTGGTGATAAAACGTTTTGAATGTAATCGTGATGTTAGGCTGTATAATATGTTAACGTTGGTCAAAATCAAACTCCTTTCTTTAATGGGATTTTTGATACCTATGGAAGTCATTCCAATATAAAATCTATCTAAGAACACGCCCAGAAACATCAAGTACCGTTGTGTTAAATTTAAAAAGACAAAAACAGCCCAGCTGTTTCGATGTCCATAGAGAACAAACTCAGACACACAGAAAAAAAATTCCCTTTTATGTATATATATTTCCTTGAAATAGCTTCATATATATATAATCTTTCTAACATCATTTTATGTGAATACATGAAATAATAATAATAATAATAATATATATATATATATATATATATATATATATATATATATATATATATATAAGTTATAAAAATGTATATGGCAATTAAGATACACAGAATTTTCTGCATTTCATCCTTGTAAGGACTTGTCAGCCTAATGCATGGAATTGATATTGCCACATGTTTTTATATTTAAACATGGTATTCAGTTTGCTTGCTAACCAATCAGATTCTTTGTTATACCTGTCACTGTTTTCACCAGTCAATAGCCGGGCTTTTATCAAAGATTGGCTGACTTCCATATAACCTTTCCTTGTTCATTTTTGGAGAGGATGAGCCATCTTTCTTTGTGTATTAAAAGGTGACGTTGTTTTAACCATGTTGATATTTATCCTCTATCGCTCCCACAACAACCACAACAGCAAAATTACCATCATTGAAAGTATCTCTGAGAAAATTGACAACATTCTCTCTGCTCATCCCTCGGTTAACATTCGCGTCTGTGAAGACTTCCATGTTCACAATATTGAATGGCTAGCTCACTCAAACAATGATGAGGGGAGGTTCTATCATGATTTTGTTATTGTACATGATCTAATACAAATTTTTCACAAACCTACCCATGTGCCCGACACTGACAGACAGTATGCAAGTCTCTTAGACCTTTTCCCTTCAACATGCCGAGAACTGTACTCATCCCGTTTTGTCCCCAGTAGGATCTTCCGATCATTCAGTTGTTTCAGTTAAAATAAAGACAAAATGCAATAAGTACTCAGATGTACCTCTCCATCGAACAGTATATGGATACTCTATGGCAGACTACACAGAATTTTCTGCATTTTATCCTTGTGAGAACTCGTCAGGCTAATTCATAGAATTGATGTTACTGCATTTTTTATAACCCCCACAATATACATAGTATACACGTGGTATTAAGTTTGTCCATTAACTAGTCAGATTCTTTGTTATTTCTGCTTCTGTTTTCACCAGCCAATGGTCAAGCTTTAAACAGTTTGGTTGATCTGTATTTCACCTCTTTCTTTGTTTATTTTTCAGAGAGGGTGAGCCATCTTTCTTTGTGTATAAAAAAAATGACCTTGTTTTAACTGTGATGTGCTTTGATCCACTTTCTTACTTTTTATGTGTTATATTAGTTTATTTTTTTTTTATTAATTTATTTTTTTTTTATTAATTAATTTTTTTTTATTAGTTTATTTTTATTTTATTAATTTATTTTTTTTTATTAGTTTATTTTTTTTTATTAATTTATTTTTTTTTTATTAATTTATTTTTTTTTTTATTAATTTATTTTTTTTTATTAATTTATTTTTTTTTATTAGTTTATTTTTTTTTTATTAATTTATTTTTTTTTATTAGTTTATTTTTTTTTTATTAATTTATTTTTTTTTTTATTAATTTATTTTTTTTTATTAATTTATTTTTTTTTTATTAGTTTATTTTTTTTTTATTAATTTATTTTTTTTTTTATTAATTTTTTTTTTTTTTATTAATTTATTTTTTTTTTATTAATTTATTTTTTTTTTATTAATTTATTTTTTTTTTATTTATTTTTTTTTTTTATGCATTCTAATGATTAGCCTGATAAATTCAAGGATGAAATGCAGAAAATTCTCTGTAGCTTAATTGCCATATATATATATATATATATATATATAGCTAGCTCTACTCACATAATGAGCACTGTTGAAGTAAATACTGACAATTTATACAGAAAATATATCTCCTTATAACATTTTATATGAATACATGAAATAATAATAAAAATAATATATATATATATACACACACAGTATAGTGTGTGTGTGTGTGTGTGTGTGTATATATATATATACACACACACAGTATAGTGTGTGTGTGTGTGTATATATATATATACACACATACACACTGTATGAGTATGTGTAGAAGTTTCATATGACGTTTTGATATATATATTATTCCTTAATTGGAATTCATTTTTGAGATGAGCATTATATATATTAATTTATTTTTATTTCGGACTATTATTCTCATCTTTATTAGTTGTTTTTCATCTTTTATTGGTTTTGTTTATTCACAACGTTTCGGCCAACTATTCCTCTGGCCTTCGTCAGGTGGTAACCGCGACGGATAGGAACTTCGAATCTCCTAACTGCATTCTCAGCCATCACTGCCATCCGTAGTTGTTGTCGTCTCACCATATTTTGGCCAAGTAAACCTCTGGCACGCTTTGGGTGGGATTGAAACTGCTATCTTCAGACAATGTTCATCTGGAACTGTAGAGATTCAACGTCTCTATCAACTGCGCCACGGGCCCCGAAGGTGAGACGACAACAACTACGGATGGCAGTGATTGCTGAGAATGCAGTTAGGAGATTCGAAGTTCCTATCCGTCGCGGTTACCACCTGACGAAGGCCAGAGGAATAGTTGGCCGAAACGTTGTGAATAAAAAAAAACAATAAAAGATGAAAAACAACAACTAATAAAGATGAGAATAATAGTCCGAAATAAAAATAAATTAATACGTTTTGATATATTATCATGTTTCTTAAAAAATGCAAACGTCAATAGAAAAAACAAATCCATTTTCACATCAGAGCAATGTCATGCAAAGAGGAGGGAAGGAAGATCCAAATGGGTCAGGGTGGGCATCCAATCATATTTAAACTATCTCCGTTTCTCATTTTATTTCTCAGTACTAGGACTTATACTTGAATTGTTGAGGCATACAATCAACGAGTTGACCACAGTTATCACTAGACTTTTGCATCGGCGATTGCATTAAAAATGGATAAAGAAAAATAGTTCAGAATGGAAATCGAAAAAGCTTGCCCCCCCTTTCTTTATTGTTTCTCGTTCTCCTCTGTCTATTACCTTTCCTTATTCATATATTATGCGATCTCCGATGTGAAAACATCGTTTTTTTTTTCTTTTGACTTTTTCATATCCGATGAAGTTATGTAAATGCGTCATATGGAATGAATAAAACTTTTGTCACATAAAAATTTTATAGTCAAATTTTATAGTTTATATATATATATATATATATATATATATATATATATATATATATATATATATAAAGAGATAATACAATTTTTTCCTGGTTGTTTTGGGGACAACTTCCACCTGTGTTGATGAAATTTCAAGTGTCCAGAGAGAGAGATTAAGCCCCCCCCCCTTCTTTTCTATTTTCAGGTAGCAAAAAAAAAAAAAAAAGAAGGAATTTGAAAAAAAAAAAAAAAAAAAATTGTGGAACTTTTATTTAGTTTTTTTTTTTTTTTTTGTTCAAGGAATTTGTTCTTCTTTCTTTGGTATAACAAAAGTTAACAAAAAAAAAAAAAAAATGGTTGGAAAGAATATATATATATTTTTTTTTCCAGTTTTTTTTTGTTTGATTTTTTAAAATGTTTTTTTTTTTTTTCAATAAACAAAACAACAATAACAAGACTTCATTTTCTTTGTTTTTTTTTTTCAAGATATATAAAAAAAAATTTTTTTTTCAAGATATATAAAAAAAAAAAAAAAGGTTGCAGAAATTTTTATAGGAATCAACAAGAAGAAAATTGATAGAGGAAAGGGATGTGGAAGTAGAGGATCGACGAATGTGGGATTGGGAGTGGGAGTATCAGAAAAAAAAAAAAGGTAAAGGAAATGGAGCATGACCAAAGTCTCACTGATAAGCCGGGGAGGAAAGGAGTGGAGTCTGATCGATCAGCCTCACACTAGTGGTGAGGGGGGATGATTCACCCTCTGCCCTCAGTGTACAAAAAAGAAAAGAAAGATAATCCTTAGTCCCCCCTTTTATGGGTCCTTCTCACTGTATAAAATATCTAGAAGGGGGAAGTGTTGTGAGAGCTTGTGGGGTTGGGTTGTCTGACCCTTCTTCAATCCACCCTCTCACCTCCAGCGGTCTTACTCACTCTTCCCACCCCGGTCCTCACTGTACAGATTCAACAAAATATTGACTCTCCTTCAAGTAAACCTTGAGACTTTCCGGGATAGGGAGGTCATCGATAAGGTCTCGCCTAACAAAGCCGAGAATCGAGAATCGGCACAGGTGCATAAGAGAGTTGACGGCATAAAAACGAGAGACGGGATGAAGCAGGCGGATGGGAACCGGTGGCATTCCGGGGCCTGGGGCCTGCAGGAAGTACAGGAACTTTCCGTCTTCAGAGTTCTGCATCGCCTGTTCCATAAAGTCTTTGATCATGCATCGTTGGTGCGATTCTGGCTGTGACGAAAAACTGAAAAGACCTAAAAATAAATAAAGTAAAATTTAAAAAAATATCAATGATGGATTAAACAAATAATAAATTAAATTAAATTAAAAAAATATCAATAAATAAAAAAATAAATAAATAAATAAAATTAATTTAAAAATATCAATGATAAATAAATAAAATAAAATTAAATTAAAAATATTAAGGATAAATAAATAAAATAAAATTAAATTAATAAATAAAAAATAAATAAAATTAATTAAAAATATTAATAAATAAATAAAATTAATTTAAAATATCAATGATAAATAAATAAAATAAAATTAAATTAATAAATAAAAAATAAATAAATAAAATTAATTAAAAATATTAATAAATAAAGAAATAAATAAAACTAAAAAAATATCAATGGATAAAAAAATAAATACATAAATAAAATTAAAAACAATGCCAATGATAAATAAAAATATAAATAAATAAAATTAAATTTTAAAAAATATCAATAAATAAAAATTTTTTTTTTTTTAAATATCAATGGATAAAAAAAGACAATTAAATTAAAAAACTGAACTGATTAACATTCACTGATATCTGTTGAATATTTATAAAGTCGATGCAGTTGATGTCAGCACAGTTAGGAGATGGGTTTGTCGATTTCAGAATGGTGACAGAAATGTGAGTGACAAAGCACGCTCCAAACTTTTACAACCGAAGCATCAATAGAAGCTGACACAAGTGCATTGTGAATGATGGTAACTATGTAGAAAGATAAATTTTGGAGCACGATTGTTTTAATGGTACCACTCTAGTCTTTATAGCTCTTAAACGTTTTATTTTTTGAGTTAAAGTAGGAGGCCTTACTTTTGGAATAAAACTTGTAATTTCACAATCAAAAAAAAATATATAATTAAAACCTTAAATGAATGAGAATTAATTATAAATACATGAAAATAAAATATTAAGTATTTACACATACGTTATATCATCAAGTTCGCATTATAATAGATTGTTTAAAACAAAATTTACAATTTCTGCAAAATTGCTCACATTTACATTAATCATAATATGTATATGTCTGACGAAGGAAATTTTTTCTGAAATATTACGATATAAATCCTCCATCAGACTATGCAAAACACAATTCATGTGCAAAATATTAATCATTTATCTATATATATAAAAGCAAAAATGTATGTATGTATGTATGTATGTATGTATGTATGTACGCTTTTCCTCGATGTCCACAAAAGGCTTCTTTCAGAGAAGCGCTTGCTCGGTTCACAACTTCTTAAAACTTTTTATATCATCTATAAATTGTAATATCTCAGAGTTACCCACGGAGCTCGCCTGTCTATTTAATTTTATTGACTTTCAAACGTTAATTATTTCCCGCATCGGCACGCGTTACATTCGGTTTTCGGTATAAAAAAAAGCAAAACTCAACTCTAATCACAGGCCAAAAGCTAGTTGACTCAAGAGAGCTAAGTAACGTTTGTTCAATGTCGACTTCGTCATATCAGACTGTAGCTTTCATTTCGCTCCTCATAATAAACAGGGAGCAGGTTTTTAAAAACAAACAAACCGATTTATTCACTTCATTCAAAACTGTCCCGCACAAAATGCTAACTGCTGAATACCTATCACCGTCACGTCAATCAAAAACGCGCACCTGTTTTTTTTAACACTTTACTATTTTCCAACTGTGCATCGTGAAGGCTTCATTTTTTTTTCACGGGCACCTGTTTTTTTTTCACATTTTCGGGGTTTTTTCACATACCCCGAAAAACACCCGGGCAACGCCGGGTACCCCTCGCTAGTCTAATATATAAACGGCTATATGCCTGTCTGTCTGTCTCCATATTTTCAAACTCTATCTCCTCTGAAACTAAAAGTCACAGAGCAGTGCTAGGGGCCTCACATGATTGGATTTTTTACAGACTGTTCTTTTTGGGATCTTTGACGGTTAAAATAGTTTTTTTGGGGTGAAAAATGGGTCAAAAAAAAAATCGCTATACATTTTGTACATTCATCTTTATTTTTAATTTTTAATCAGTTCATATGCGTATCACACGTTGGTACAAACACTGTCAACAATTTCTTCCACTCTCTATCTTTGCTTAAATCTAAACCCGAATTCCATGAACAAAGTTTCTTTTCTAGAATTGTCTGCCTGTGGAACTCTGTACTGTGAATCCACTTTCCAGTTGATTACAACATGATTGTTTTCAAGTCTAATGTAAACCAATTCCTGTTGAGCCGTCCCCATAAACAATCAAATTCTACCTAATTTCCACATTAACAATCTCTACGCAGTCGGTTATATTTCTGTTTGTCTGATTGCCATCTTTGTTTCGGAAACTACTGGATCAATCTCGTTAAAAAGTTTTTATGGACCTTTACAAGGTACAGAGAACCAAGTATTATGGTATCTGTTTGATGCATATTTAGGGATTAGGATTTAATTTTTAAAAAATGATCATAAATTTAACCATATTCAACCATTAATTTGACACAAAATACTTTTTCCGTGTCATAACTTCTGGTCATTTTTAACGTGTGTGTGTGTGTGTGTGTGTGTGTGTGTGTGTGTGTGTGTGTGTGTGTGTGTGTGTGTGTGTGTGCGTGCGTGTGTGTGTGTGACTAGTATATCAGAATAATGATATAATGTGAAATACCGGTTCATTTGTTTTGATTGGTGGAGAAGGAGAGAGGAGAAAAGTAGAGAAAGAAGTAACTTGGTCGTTCCAGCAGCAAGAGGGGGGGGGGAGAATGCAGAACAAGAAAGGGAAGGGAAGAGTAGAGAAAAGGAGAGGGAAGGGAAGAGAAAAGGAGAGGGAAGAGAAGAGGGAAGAGAGGAGGGAAGGGAAGAGAGGAGAGTAGAGGGGAAGGGAAGAGAGGAGAGTGGAGGGGAAGGGAGAGGAGAGTAGAGGGGAAGGGAGAGGAGTAGAGGGAAAGGAAGAGGACAGTACAGAAAAGGAGAGAGAGAGAGAGGGGGGGGGAACCGAAAGAAAGAGAGGAGGAGGAGAATAAGGGAGCTTAAAGCCTGAAGTCGAATTAAGGATAAGTAGATGGAAAAGCTGGCAAGGAAAAGCAAAAAAGTCTCATAATAGAATGTCATAGTCAGTGATGGGCGAGGGGATTCTTTGGAGAGGAAGGGGAGGAAAGGAGATAGAGAAAGGAGGGAATGAGAGGGGGGGAGCAAAGAATGGAGGAAGAGGTAGAAGAGGGAAAAAGAGAGAAAGTAGTGAAGAGACTGAGGGAAAAGAGATAAAGAGAAAAAGAAAGTGGGAGGGAAAGAGAAATGGAGGGGAAAAAGCGATAGAGATAGAAGAGAGCTAGAGGAGGGAAATATGGGAGGAAGAGGCGGAGGGAAAAAAGAAGAGCAGGGGAAGAGAAAAGAAAAGGAAGAAAGAGAGAGAGAGAGGGAGGAGAAAGTGTCATTTGGTTAGAATGCTAAAGATTTCATGACCTCGATTGACCTATTTCCAATCCTTATCACAAGACGTTTCTGTTGCTTCGACTTCTTCAGTGCTCCCCTTCCCAACCTCTTCTTCATCACAAATACCTGATCGAATACGTAGTTTTCGATTAGTCATACCCAACTCTTACTCACCCTCCCTTCTCTCAAACCTGTTCATGTTAGATTACCAAAGTTAAGCAATTTTAAGCCTGGTCAAATCCAAATGGGTAACCATTTGTGAATACCAGGTGCTGTATATGGGAGGAGAGCAAAAAAAATGTCACATGATAAAATATGGTAAAAAAAAAACCCAAAAAAAACACATCAACCTTTGAATCATCATTAAACGACCACCATTTTTTTTTGTTGTTGCTTTACCCAGTTTCACTCCAAACAACGCAAATTTACAATTGGAATGCAAGCGATTACTATTTAGGATCATGCCCAACAGGAGAATGTGGGGAGTTGAGCAACTAGATATCTGTTCACAGTACATTTAAATTTATGCAGGTTAGTACAGTAAGAGAAGCAGGAAACGAGGAGGGAATTCCAAAGTCTAGCATTCCAAGGGAAGAAACTATTAGAGTACAAGGCTTTCTGGCATTTAGGAACCTCAACAGTGAAGGGGTGGGGTTTTGTTGCTTATCGGGTTGGTCGGGAGTATGTGCATCGAAGGGGGCACAAGTGCAATGAGTTCATCAGAGCACATTCCATTAAAATATTTGCAAAACAGGCACAGGGATGCAACATTGTGGTGATGGGCCAGGAGTTGGAGCTTAGTTGACAATGTGGGATCTATTAGATTGGAAACTATTTTTTGGACTTTATCTTAGAGGGAGAGACTAGTGGTAGATGCACCAGCCCAGATGTAGCAACAACACTCCATGCATGGTATGCGAATGGTGGCTTTGTAAAAGTACAAAGGTACAGGACACTTTCAGGCGTGTTGGTTGGTTGTTTTTGTTTTACAGCATATCAACCCTTTTCAGGTTATTTAATGTTGAATCCAGTGATTTTGAAGAACAATTTTTTTAATAGAATATATTTGTTTTTTTCAAATCGGTTTCTATTTAACCCATAGTTGGGACCTTAACAGGTACTACCACTCCGGGTCAGAGTGAACCTGGGAGCAATGGCAATTAAAGGGTGGCTCCACACTTCCCAAAGCCCGCAAGTTGGGGCCTCAACACTGGATATAGTTTAAGGTCATATCCAGGACCTTCAGGTGTGAGTATTCTTCTGGCATGATAGAGGAAACCCAACTTCTTTGCAACAGCCTTTGCAATGTCCTCAATATTTTTTATTTTTTTAATTAAATTTTCACCCCAAACAACAAGGCGCATTGCCACTTTGGTGTAGGGGGCTACTATCAGGGACAGCAACTACTGGGGCACTATTTTGGGATTTGGGCAGCAAGATGTCGGTTCACGTTACACTTGAACTTCTGCATGTCAGTACAGTTAGAGAAGCAGGAACTTGGAATGGAATTCCAGAGTCTAGCGGTTCTGGGGAAGAAACTACTGGAGTAGAAAGATCTTTTACATCTAGGGATCTCTACTGTGTGGGGATGGGATTTAGCTGCCTGTCGGGTTTGTCGAGGGTGTCTACGTCGTGGGGGCACAAGTGTCTGCAGTTCGTCAGAGCATTCACCATTAAAATACTCGTAGAACAGGCAGAGGGATGTATTTGTTCCAATTCATATTGCCTGTGAATGTTAAGCCGAGAAGCTTGAAAGAAGAATTCTAAGGTACGATGATCTTTTGCCATGGATATCGGTGGTTGGAGAGGCTTCTTGTAATTGTTAATGAATATTAGGAATAATAATGGTGCGAGGATCAATCCCTGAGGCACTCCTGCATGTTAAGCTGTTTGGATGTATGCATTAGATTTGAGACTCCAGTTTGTAAAGCGATTTTATTTCAGTGAAAAATATACATTTCCGACATTTTCTTTTTACAAAATAATTGTGATAAAGTACATCTTTTGTTTTAGGGATGAACCCCAAATGTTGTTGTTTTTTGTTTTTGCTTTTGTAGGAGAGGGTTACGTCGATGGCTATACAATTTGTCAAATAATTCTGGGCTTACCCTATGCTAGATACTCTCGCTGTATAGGATTATGGGGTATGTATAGTCTCTGATTTTTATTTTTTCTATTAAATTCTTTTTCAGATTTTATTTTAAAACATTCATTGTGGGGGATGGAACAATATTTTCTATCATAAAAAAAAAAAAAAAAAAAAAATTTAAATATAGGTTAGTTAAGCAAATATCCATAAAATGATGAAACTCCTCAGACCTCAAAAAAAAAAAAAAAAAAAAAAAAAAAAAATGACGAAACTGCTCAGCCCCCTAAAACGATGAAAAACCTTGGTCTCCTGAAACGACAAAACTGCTCAGACCCCTAAAACAACTGGTCAGACCCCTAAAAAGACAAAACTCTTCGGAACCCGTAAAAAGACAAAACTCCTCGGACCCGTAAAAAGACAAAACTCCTCGGACCCCTAAAAAGACAAAACTCCTCGGACCCGTAAAAAGACAAAACTCCTCGGACCCCTAAAAAGACAAAACTCCTCAGACTCCTAAAAAGACAAAACTCCTCGGACCCCTAAAAAGACAAAACTCCTCGGACCCCTAAAAAGACAAAACTCCTCAGACCCCTAAAAAGACAAAACTCCTCAGACCCCTAAAAAGACAAAACTCCTTAGACCCCTAAAAAGACAAAACTCCTCGGACTCCTAAAAAGCCAAAACTCCTCGGACTCCTCAGCTCTGACTTGACAGACATGTTTTGTAAGATGCTATTTTAACAATTTGGCCACTAAAAATAACTGAGACTTGAAATAAAAAAGAAAAGTATGCATTATTTGTTGTTGACATCAATTTTTATTTATTTAATTTTTTTTTTTTTGCAGGGAAACATTTCGAAATATTCGAAATGATTGAGTGTGAATCTGCAACAACTGGGAAAAACCTTTTTGCAACAAATTTTAATGCATTTAATGGTAATGGAGGAAGGAGGGAGAGAAGGAAATAAAGAAGAAGGAGAAGATGGAGGAGGTAGAGAAGGAAGAGGATAATAAGAAAGGAGAAGAAATGTACAACCACAACGACACCTGATAGAATATACAACTAATTGAACATTGGATAAGGTTAAAAAAAAAACTCTCCAATCTAATAGGTCCCACTTTGTCAACTAAGCTCCAACTTCTGTCCCATCACCGCAATGTTACACACCTGCACCTGTTGTACAAAATGACCTCCAGACCGTAGTGGAATGAGGTCATAAATGTTTGGTAACATTTAATGCTAGAAAGACTAAGCTGCTCTCTTTTAATAATTACAAGAAGCCTCTCCAACCAACAATATCCATGACAAATAACACTACCTGAGAATTCTTCCTTCAAACTCCTCAGCTAGCTTAACATTCACAGGCAATATGAGCTAAAACAAATACATTGAGGACATTGCAAAGGCTGCTGCAAAGAAGGTAGGCTTCCTATATCGAGCTAGAAGACTACTCACACCTGAGAGTATCCTGTACCTCTACAAGGCCACCATTCGCCAATGCATGGAGTATTGTTGCCACATCTGGGCTGATGCATCTACCACTAGCCTCTCACTCCTGAATCTAATAGGTCCCACTTTGTCAATTAAGCTCGAACTCCTATCACATTACTGCAATGTTGCACCTCTGTGCAATGTTGCAACTCTGTGCCTATTTTACAAGTATTTTAACAGAATGTGCTCTGATGCACTTGTTGCATTTGTACCCCTTCAACATACATATCCCCAACAAGCCTGCTTAGCAACAAAATCACATCACTTGACTGTTGAGGTCCCTAAATGCCAGTAAAATTTTCAACTCTAACAGCTTCTTCCTTCGAAGAGCTAGACTCTGGAATTCTACCTAGTTTCCTGACTGTACTGATATGCAGAAGTTTAATGTAATGTAAACCAACATCTTTTTCAACTTCCCTAAGCATGGCCCCAAGTAGTAGCCCCTTACGTCCAAGTGGTGATATGTCTCGTTAGGGATGAATGTAAGTAAAAAAAAAAAAAAAACAAACAAAAAATAAAAACAAAAAAAGACACTCCATAACATATATATATATACAATTTCCCCCACTCTCTATCTGTACTTAAATCTAAACGCAGATTCCATAAACAAAGTTTCTTTCTCAGAACTGTTTGTCTGTGGAACAATTTTCCACTGGTCTGCTTTCTGGTTAAATACAACATGGTAGCTTTCAAATCCAATGTAAACAAATTCTTGTTGAGTTGTCCCCCAAAATAATCAAATTCTACCCAATTTACACCATTAATGATTACTATACCACCTTACATTCATTAACCCTTATCCTCGAGTGGTCTTCGAGCCTTGATAAGTGGTGACTCCCAAGCAAAAAAGAACAATTAAACTTCCCCCAAATATGATAAACATTGTTATGGGCCAATTCCTAACCAACTACGAGTTGCCTTAAATAAGTTTCCAGATTCTTTTCTGTACAGGCATTTAAAAATTGTTGTAGACTCTTGAAAATTCAGTATGTTATTACTTTACATTCTATGAGATGACTGACCAATTTTTATGATTTCACGTCCAAATGAACAGCTACAACAAGAATTGGAATACACCATACTAAAGTCTGATTGTCACAGCTGATGAATTTTAAAAAAAATGCAATCTGGACGTGAGGACACTTTAGAAGAATGATATGCAATAAAATTCTGTTTTAAGCTTCGAAAAAAAAAAAAAATGCCACAGAAACGTGTGGAATGCTTCAGACTGCTTTTGGACCATCTTGCATGAATCGAGCATCAGTTTTTGAGTGGCATAAGAGATTCAAGGAAGGCAGGGAGTCTGTGAGGGATGATGAGAGGTGTGGGAGGAGTAAGAAAGCCAGAACACCAGAGTTGATTGACCAAATAAAGAATTTCATGGATAAGGACTGTCGTGTGTCTATAGAGACAGTAAGTGCAGTTTGATGTCAGTGTGGGAACTGTGCACACAATTATTCACAAGGAATTGAAGATGCGAAAGATTTACGCAAAGTTTGTTCCAAGGGTGCTCAAAGGAGATCAGAAGGAAAGACATTGTCATGAACATCAAGACAGTTCCTCCCCCTCCCTATTGTCCAGACCTTGCTCCCTTTGACTTTTGGTTATTCCTTAAGCTCAAGGAAAACCTTACAGGCTGTCTTTATGAGACAATTGGGGAGATGAAAGAGGCTGTGATAAGGGTCATTGACATGCTCACACAAGAGGACTTCTATGGGACCTTCGAGAAGTTGTTAGAACCGCAAGCGCATTGCAGCCGGAGGAGATTACTTCGAAGGGGACTAGAGTTTCCTGTGTGTACTATCAATAAAAGTGCTCATACGAAAAAAAAGTCTAGAAACTTATTGAAGGCACCTTGTATGTTGAGTTGGTACCAGAGCAGCAGGTTTCTCAAGTACTCGTTAAACAATCATATGGAGGCAACACTGCAGTGATGGGCCAGAACTTGAAGCTTGATAGATAGTGTGGGACCGACTAGAGTAGCCTCTTTTACAGACCCTGTTTTAGAGAGGCTTGTGGTTGGTGCATCAGCCCAGATGTAACAACAATACTCCATGCATGGGCGAATGGTGGCTTTGTGGAAATATAGGATATTGACAAATGCGAGTTTTCTATGCATTTGTTCCAATTCATGTCACCCGTGAATGTTAGGCCAAGAATTTGTATTATTTAGATTCTTCAAACTATTGTTATCATCTTGAATATTATTTTCACAATGTTTCGGTCGATGTAATCTGTGACCTTCCTCAGGTGTATCTTGTCAAACTCAGGAATCTTTCTGTCGAACTTCGGAATCTGCACGGAATTTCAAATGGTGTCCTAGGTTAACGATTTTTATCCTGGCCTGCCAAAATCAACAGAGATTGGACCATTCCTGTAATGATCCGGTCCCTGTTGATTTTATGGTGGGAGTTTAGTTCTGTGCAGTCCTAGGAGGTCCACCTTCCCAGACTTTGCTTTCTCTCTTTGAAAAGGGGGTCGTTTATTGCTAATCGCCTGAGGCGCCCTCACTGCGGAATGCCGCCGGGGCTGCCGAGGCACTTTTTGCAGGTCAGAGTATCGATCCACCTCTGGGGGTGCTGACTTTTGAGTCTCACTTTCCGACGCTGGTATCTAAGTTCTTCCAGTGAGAGAAAACTAAAAAATTTCAAATGGAAATCTTTATTTAATCCATCAGGGTAGCATGTTCTTGTTCAATCAGCCATGAATGGGTAGAAGTCCTAAGTAGTTTGCAATTGTATTTTGTGGACAGCAAGGACCCATGGCGTAGAGGATAAAGTACTTGGTAAAATTCAGTTGTAAGTTACACTGTTATGGAGGTTGAAGGTTTAATCCTTAATGCAGAATAACACTTAAAATACAATTGCCAATTACTTAGGACTTCTGCTCAGTCATGGCTGACAGAACAAGATCATTCTACCCTCGTAGTAGAAATAAAGGGTTCCAGTCAAAATTTTTTACAGAAAAATTCCCAAGTTTGATAAAATGCACCATAATGTGATCATATTATTGTAATATTATAACACAATCCAAAAATTTAAATAAAAATTATTGCCGCTAGTGTTCGGACAATTAATCGAAATCGGAAAAATCAGAACTTTTGGGGGTATTGGAATCGGAAAAATTTGTGCAGATTTTCTAATGCCAAAAACGATTCCTTTAATTACATTTTTTTTATTTAATTTTGTTTAAAGCAAAATCTTCTACTACTGATAGTAATAATAAAATAAATATTTATTGATTTTAAAATACAGTAAAGCTAAAATCTATAGATAATCCCTTACAAGTGTATTTTTATGCTTAAAAAAATATGCACACCTAAGATGTGTTTTTACTGTAATTAGGGAAAAATATCCATTTTATAGTTAAATATTTAGAGATTTATAAAGAATCGGAATCGATAATAGTTTTGGAATAAGCAATTTAGTACGGAATTGGCAATTGTATTGGAATCGGAAAAAATATTGGAATCGATCCATCACTAATTGGTACTTCCGCAGAATACGGGCCATGCTGAAATAATAACATTATTTAAAACCCATTCTTAACATGGAAGTGGTGGGCTTTCTTGACTGTTTTGCACTTTCCCCTAACAATAAACAAAAGATACCGTCAAAATTGAATTTAACTTGAAAATCCTAAAAAATAACACGGTTCGTAAACTGCAGAAGTACTACATTATTTATTCCCAAAATGCACGAAAGACTGTTTAAGAAAAGATTCCGTATTCTCTGACAGACTCTGCAGCATCAGCGGTCGTAAAATGCCGCAAGGATTCTAGAACGCTGAAAACTCAGCCGAATTCTTTTCCGTGCAGTTTTCAAGGACACAGCAAATTGTTCCATCTCGCATTTTTGTCCCTGGCACAGAAGCTGCTTAGTGCATCGGCCCCCACCTCGCCTCTCGCCTCCATCTTTCTTTCACACACGAGCGCCACAGCTGAGATCATCTTTGATGAAATCAGGTTATGAGATTTAAATAATAAAAAAAAAAAATCATAGCAGTGGAATGGGAGACGAAGCGGGGGGGGGGGGGTCTTTTAAAGCAGAAGACTTTTTAAATAAATAAAAGCAAATGGCTCAGAGGCTTGATGGACGCGGGGAGGGGGGTGTACCTGATAAAATAACGGATTTTAAGATGCAAATTACCGCAGGAAGAAATTTTATCATAAAGAGAGAAAGGGGGAAAAATTAGAAAAAACTGGAAAACCACAAATGGACAATAAAAAGTATAGATTTTTTTTTTTCATCCATTTTCTTAGAACAACACGAAAATTTTTGGAGATTTTATTTTTCTACTTAAATGGGGGTGAATGACAAAAAAAAAAAAAAAAATGATATCGATAAAAATATGTACGAAAAACTGCTTTTATTTTCATTAAAAATCCAAAAATTTTTAACAATTTGGTCCCTAGAAATAACTGAGACTTGAGATGAAAAAGGAAAGTCAAGTATGCATTGTTTGTTTGTTGTTGACGGCCATTTTTTTTTTTTTTGCAGTAAAACATTTTGAAATATTTAAAATGATTGAGTGTGAATCTGCAACAGCCAGGAAAAACTTTTTTGCAACAAATTTTTAAGTATTTAATGGCAGTGGAAGAAGGAAGAGGAGAAGGAAGAGGATAATAAGATGAAGAAGAATGAGAAGAAATGTACAACCACAACGACATCTGGTATAATATACAACTAATTGAACGCTGGATAGGGTTAAAAAAAAAAAAAAAAAAAAAAAAAAAAAAAGAGTCTCCAACCTAATAGGTCCCACTTTGTCAACTAAGCTCCAACCCCTGTCCCATCACTGCAATGTTACACCCTTGTGCCTGTTTTACAAAATTAAGCTTCTGGGCATGACCTTTACTCCTGATCTGAAATGGAACACATACATCAAATCTGTTGCCAAGGCTGCTGGAAAAATGGTGGGATTCTTCTATCGATCCAGTAGATATCTCACTGCTGATGCAATTCTCTATCTATATAAGAGCCAGGTACATCCAAGGATGGAATACTGTTGCCACATCTGGGCAGGAGCTGCTAGAAGAGATGTTGCGAGTTTGTCTCCGCTTTATCGTTATTTTCATAGCAAGTGCTCGACTGAGCTCCAATCTATGGTTCCCCCCTTGCCAAACTTTCACAAGAAACACCCGTCTAGCAGAAAACACTATCAATAACCCCTCCACTCTTTATTTGTACCTAAACCTAAACGTAGATTCCATGAACAAAGCTTCTTTCTTTCTTAGAACTGCACGCCTGTGGAACTGTCTTCCATTTTCCAGCTGACTACAATAGGGTTGTCTTCCAGTCCAACGTAAACAAGTTCTTGAGAGCCATTCCACTTAAGTTAACAAATTTACCGAAATTCCATTACTAACAATTACTATATTGTCCAATTGACTACTGTACACTCTTTAACCCTTATCCTCGAGTGACCTCTGGGCCTTGATAAATGGTGATGCCTATGTAAAAAAAAAAAATGCTTTAGTGGAATGGAGTTATAAACGGATGGTAACATTTAATGCTAGTGAAACTAAGCTGCTCTCTTTTAATAATTACAAGAAGCCTCTCCAACCAACGATATTCATGACAAATAACACTACCTGAGAATTCTTCCTTCAAACTCCTCAGCTAGCTTAACATTCACAGGCAATATGAGCTAAAACAAATACATTGATGACATTGAGAAGGCTGCTGCAAAGAATGTGGATTCCCTCTATCGAGCTAGGAGACTACTCACACCTGAGAGTATCCTGTACAGTTACAAGGCCACCATTTGCCCATGTTGATTTTTTTTTTTAAAGACGTGAAAACGTGACAATTTTGTTTAATTGGATTTAAAGAAAATAAAAACTATTGTAGAATTGAAGAGATTATTGTATTTTTTTTTTTTTTACACAGTGGTCACCACTTATCAAGGCCCGGAAGCCACTCAGGGATAAGGGTTATTGCAAGTACGTACATTACTTTAGTGTGGAGATTTGATGAAGTGTTTACTTAAGGGGGCGGTTCATTAGGAATTTGTTAACGTTGGACTTGAACACATCCAAGTTGTAGTCAGGTGGGAAGCAGGCAGACGGAACAGAGTTCCACAGGCGTGCAGTTCTAAGAAAGAAGCTTTGTTCATGGAATCCACGTTTTGATTTAGGCAGAGATAAAGAGTGGGGGAAATTTTTCAAAGTGGATTCGGCTAGACGGGTGTTTTTCGTGAAAGATTGGCGAGGGGGGGGGGACCAGAGATTGGAGCCCAGACGAGCACCTGCCATGGAAATAACGATAAAACAAGGATAGGCTCGCAACGTCTCTTCTGTGGGAGAGAGGTTACAGGGTAGAAAAATGGGCACCCCCACCAAGCCACGAAGTCTATTTTGTACTCTGTCAAGGCAGGACAGGCTGTTTTTAGCAGCTCCTGCCCAGATATGGCAGCAGTATTTCGCTTGAAGCATTGTTTAATGTGTATAAAAAAGTAATTGCTAGAAGGCAATAAGATGCAGAGACGTAACGGATAGATACAAATCAAAACAAAGACATAACACTGAAACGAGGCTCGAATAAGACCACCATTTTGTTTATAGTTCTAACTTAATAGGTTTTACACTACCTTTATTTTTAATTTTAAAAAAACACTATAAAATAAGTTAAGCCACAAAAACCTTACACATGTAGATAAAAGAGTAACTTGGCTTACCTTTGGTAACATTTATTTGTTGTATATTTAGTTTTTCACCTCCTTTTTGCTTTGTTGGGTATTCTGGAAAATCACCAGAGAAGCTAATGTTGTTTTCATGTTCACGCGTCTCGCGTGCCATATCCGAGAAGGCAACATAAACGTAAAAGTCTGTTTATCGAATTAAGCGTATGTGGCAACATAGACCCTTCTTTTTCACTTTCGCAAATTACTTTTTTTTTTACCCTTTTTTAAAAT
This sequence comes from Euprymna scolopes, assembly GCF_053919585.1. Taxonomy (NCBI): domain Eukaryota; kingdom Metazoa; phylum Mollusca; class Cephalopoda; order Sepiida; family Sepiolidae; genus Euprymna; species Euprymna scolopes. The sequence continues at coordinate 17,528,681 of NC_136511.1, read as the reverse complement.
TTTTTGTAGGCAGTTCTCTTGTTCATAAATCTTAGATGCCTAAGTTTTGTGATTTCTTTTTTTTTTTTTTTTTTTTTTTTTTTACGACACCCTTTTTTTGGGGGGGACTAACTTATTTGTGGTATCTGAGGGGGTGGGGAAACCAACATAAAAGCTGAGAATCAATCAAAATAAATGAAATTAAAAAAAAAGTTATATTTTAAAAAGTTAATATAGTTTGCTTGAAGCATTGTTTAGTGTGTATAAAAAGGGAATTTATGGAATGCAATACAATGCAGAGGTGTAACGGATAAACACAAACTTAAGCAAATTAAGTTATAAATAACTGTAGCACAAATTATGCAGATTAACCTTTTATTAATATATTATACATGCATATTTTTTTTTTTGGGGCAGTATTGCAGTTAAGCCCAGCAAACTTGAAAGTAAGTTCGACAACTCTAGCAGGGTCATGTCAGTATTTACACCGTCAAATCATGTGTTATTCTGTTAAGAAAATTATATTGAATGAATTGGAAATAACCACTTGATTAAATAAATATACATTTTTATATATTTATAACTGTTTATTTGACAGAAAAAAGAAACAATTTTTAAAAAGTGCATTATTGTTTTAACAGAACAAAATAAAAAATGAAACTGCCGTGCGTAAAGCGTAAAACTTGAAAAAATATTTAAAACATTAATACTTCGTGATAGCGTGATAAAACTTTGATAATTCATAATATCGTGATTTGACGGTTTTACCCTAAAATTAAATTTTAAAAATATTTAAATATTTTTTAAAAACCGTGAAACTTTGCTGTGCGTGATAAAAGAAAATAAAAATATTTAAATAATTTTTTTAAATATTTTTTTATTAAATATTAATTAGATATTTATTATTTTATGTTTTAAAACTTTAATAATTCGTAATATCGTGATTTGACGGTGTAAATACTGATGTGACCGTTCTAGAGTTGTCGAACTTACTTTTGTAGTTCGCCGGGCTTAACTGCAAGGCTGCCATTTTTTCTTATACTTTTAACAACGTACTGTATTTTTGCATCAGTGTGGTCACATGGAAATTCTGTATCGTATGATATTTCAAGAAAATTTCCTTCTTCAGAATTATGTTAGACTTTAGTTAAAACATGCATATGAAGACTAGTCATTTTATTAATCGATTCTTATTTTTTAAATCTATTAATATAGAATCATCATTAATATTCCATTTGCAGAATTTGTTTTTAAAAAGAAAATTTTTCTAAAATTTTCTTTTTGCAATTTTTCTGTTTCGTTTTTTTATAAAACAGAAATAAGCCGAGATTTTTTTTTTTTTTGCAAGTTTGGAATATTTTGTACAATATAAATCTCAAATTCCATCTGCTCTACAAACAGACATGTTGTCAGGTCACCGTTGCTACGATGCATTGCACGTCATGCAACCTGTGTTAAAGATGAACAATACTATGACTGCTACAGACAGAAAATAAGCCTGCCCACTTTCGATATGGACAAAATATCAGACTGCACACCTTTGACACAGACAGACAATAAGCCTGGACACCTTTGACACAGACAAACAATAAGCCTGGACACCTTTGATACAGACAAACAATAAGCCTAGACACCTTTGATACAGACAGACAATAAGCCTGGACACCTTTGATACAGACAGACAGAACAAGGTACCACCAGACTACCTCCCAACAAACTACAACATGGTCGTCTTCAAGTTTAATGTAAAGAAATATTTGATCAGCCACCCTCTTGAATAATCAATTTCTTTTAAGTAATTTTCTGCTCATTCCACCCATTGTTTCTGGTCCTCTCATGAGTACGAAACAATTCGGACTTCATGCCTTTGGCAAGTGATGGACTTTTGTGACATTTATCTATATTGCTGTCTGGTGACCACCACACACTCATTAACCTTTATCCTCGACTGGCTTTCAGGCCTGATATGTGGTGACTCCCTTGTAAAAAAAAAAAATATATATATATATAAAATAAAAAGTTCATTCTGGTATATGTTCCCAAGACTTGTTGCTACATTCACTCTTCAACTATTTACAGGTATATGTACACCTGGACACCTTTGATACAGACAGACAATAAGATTGGACACCTTTGATACAGACGGACAATACGACTGGACACCTTGATACAGACAATCAGATTGGACATCTTTGATACAGACAGACAATAAGATTGGACACCTTGATACAGACAGACAATACGACTGGACACCTTGATACAGACAATCAGATTGGACACCTTTGATACAGACAAACAATAAGATTGGACACCTTTGATACAGACGGACAATACGACTGGACACCTTGATACAGACAATCAGATTGGACACCTTTGATACAGACGGACAATACGACTGGACACCTTGATACAGACAATCAGATTGGACACCTTTGATACAGACAGACAATAAGATTGAACACCTTTGATACAGACAGACAATACGACTGGACACCTTGATACAGACAATCAGATTGGACACCTTTGATACAGACAGACAATAAGATTGGACACCTTGATACAGACAGACAATACGACTGGACACCTTGATACAGACAATCAGATTGGACACCTTTGATACAGATGGACAATACGACTGGACACCTTGATACAGACAATCAGATTGGACACCTTTGATACAGACAGACAATAAGATTGGACACCTTTGATACAGACGGACAATACGACTGGACACCTTGATACAGACAATCAGATTGGACACCTTTGATACAGACAGACAATAAGATTGGGCACCTTTGATACAGACGGACAATACGACTGGACACCTTGATACAGACAATCAGATTGGACACCTTTGATACAGACAGACAATAAGATTGGACACTTTTGATACAGACGGACAATACGACTGGACACCTTGATACAGACAATCAGATTGGACACCTTTGATACAGACAGACAATAAGATTGGACACCTTTGATACAGACGGACAATACGACTGGACACCTTGATACAGACAATCAGATTGGACACGTTTGATACAGGCAGAGAATAAGCCTAGACACCTTCGATACAAACAGGCACTAAACCTGGCTATCCACCTAGTAGTCAAACAAGAGAACAGATAAAAATTATTTTTTTTAATTTACAGAAAAAAATATTTTCATTTAAAAAAAAAAAAAAAAAAAAGAAGAAAATATTTTCATCGAAACAAATCAATTAAGACAGAATTATTTTCTGCATTTTTAAAAATAAAAAAATAGAAAATATTTGGAATCGGTTTAACAGATTCTTTTAACGATTTAACGACAGAACGAAACACCTGACACATTTTGAGATTTTCGTAAAATTCTTCTTTTCATTAATCCATGTTCGATTATTTTGATTATTTTGGTTGAATGGCGAAAGGTGGGTGGGTGGGTGGTTGGTTGGGTGTTGGAGCATTTTTATCATAATTGAAAATCGCCCTGGAAATTTATTTGCTACAAAGATTTCCGAACCAAATCTATCACACAATTAGCTTCTTCTGTTTTTTTTTTTTTTTATTATCAATTTATTTTTGGAACAAATGACGTCATTATTTTTAAAATAGCATCATTCTAGAACATTCTATGAATAAACTGAATGAATTCCGATATAATGGCAGAAGTACGAATCTGCAGGGACACTTTTGGAGTCTATCTGATGATATCAACTCGGACTTTATAGAACAGAATGATTCGAATCAGCATGCCAAGATGAGAGAAAAACATTGGCAGTGAATATTTTTACGTTGTCTAAGGAAAATCTGTAAAACAAAACAAAAAGAAAACAAAAAAAAAGACAACAAAAAAAAAAAGACAACAAAAAAAAACAACAAAAAAACAACAGGATCATTGCCATTAACCAACTAGTCCTGCCTGTGATAACTAGGGCGAGGACAACCGCATATTCTTTTCATTGTTTTCACTCTCGAGTGTGTATCCGTTAATATCTTATATGCTTTTATATAGAGTGATGTGGTTCTCGGTTGTCTGTGTCGGATATATACTCGAGAGTCAAAACAATGAAAAGAATATGCTGTTGTCATAGCTCTAGTGATAACATACAGTTTTAGTATTGCTGACTGGCCACAAAGGGACATAAACAGACTAGACCTACCACAAAAAGTATCTATTCTTAAAAGAGCCCTCGGATATAAATTTAAATCATAACGGAATCAAGTGTTAGCTCCAGGAAGGAGCCCCTTGATCTCTTTAAACTTACTGAAGTTAAATACAAAAAAAAAAAAAAATAGACACTAAAATGGAGAAAATGTTGACAGTACAAAATAATATACCGAGACGAGTGTCTGTCTAGACTGTATCTGCCCAGGGGAGCAGGCGATATGGGTCTTTCAAAGACTGACCATTAGCATCGTGCCACTATTGTGAGCATTGAGCAATATCTGACGTAATGAAACAAGAGCCAGCAAAACAACCCCCATCACAAAACTGGCCAAACATTTTGGACAAGATTCGTTTCACAAATGAGACAGAATCAGAAAACAAGTCTGCTATGGAAATAGCCTAAAAGAGTTGCTAAAAATACACCAAGAATTTCCATTGCAAAATACTGGAAGAAGAAGCCAAGCAACAACATGCAACGTATTTTCTGGGTGAATACACCCAGGACTATATAGATAAGGAATGCTCTATAGACTGGCTAAAAAGAGGATCGCTCTATGGCCAGGAGAGGATTATAATGACTGCTCAAGATCAAGGCTTGATGATTAAATGCTTTTAAGAAGAAGAGTGGTCTCAGCAACGACAACAATCGCAGGTTCTGTCAAACAGAAGTAGAGAACATGAGCCACCTGACATCCAACTGTAAAGTTCTGTTGGGAGTCGGCTACTATATAATGTGACACAATGACGTGCGTACATATACCTGTAAATAGTTGAACAGTGAATGTAGCAACAAGTCTTGGGAACATATACCAGAAAGAACTTTTTATTTTATATATATATATATTTTTTTTTTACAAGGGAGTCACCACATATCAGGCCTGAAAGCCAGTCGAGGATAAGGGTTAATGAGTGTGTGGTGGTCACCAGACAGCAATATAGATAAATGTCACAAAAGTTCATCACTTGCCAAAGGCATGAAGTCCGAATTGTTTCGTACTCATGAGAGGACCAGAAACAATGGGTGGAATGAGCAGAAAATTACTTAAAAGAAATTGATTATTCAAGAGGGTGGCTGATCAAATATTTCTTTACATTAAACTTGAAGACGACCATGTTGTAGTTTGTTGGGAGGTACTCTTGTGGTATCTTGTTCCACAGATTGGATTTTCTTGGAAATAAATTTCATTCATGGAAGTTTCGTTTGTTTTTTTTTGGGGGGGGGGAGAGAGAGAGAGAAAGTGGTTGTAGAAGACTTCTTCCTTCTCAAATACTTCTCTTCTACACGGCAGTTGAATTGAAAATAGTTGGCTTTATTAATGTGTCTTAATGTTTTAAAAATGTATTTTTAATAATTAAAAGAAAAAAATCTATACACCTATGAATTTGAGTTTTTTTTTGTAACTCTGATATTAATATTAAAAGCCTACTTTTTCTATTTAAAAATGATTGAAACGAACTTTTTAATATACTCAGTCATAAAAAGAATTAAGCATAATAATTAAATGAAACAAATCATCTAATAAAAAACCATAAAAAATTAATAATTAATTAACGTTCATTAGTCAAAGGAATATACAAATTAGTTAACCTTCATGTGGTCGCTCGCATATCCATAACCGAGTATATTAAGTTCGTTTTAATAATTATTAAATAGAAAAAGTAAGCTTTTAATATCAATCTCAAAGCAAGAGAAAACTGAACTTTATAGGTGTGTGTGTGTATATATATATTTTTTTTTATTTGGAAATTTATAACTACAATCAATTGCAGTTTCACTTAATGCCTTAACTAGCAAATTCTAGCATTGCTACAAATATAATTTGCTGATTTCTTTATGTCCTCTGATGAGAAGAATAATAAGAATAGCATTCTTTGAAAATCCACGGAATAAGGACTTTGTAAATTGTTTTTTTGGAGTATTCAGTTGAAAATAAATTTTTATTGTAAAGTTCAACTTACAGTTTTAATTTTCTTTCTCATATATATATATATATATATAGATATATAGGGTGTTCAAAAATATATATATATACAGGGAGTCCAAAAAGTCACTTAAGAGTTTTGAACTTAAATAGATTCTTTATTCTTGATGAGATCTTTCTGAAATTTTAACACAATCTAATCTGACTAAGAGATTGGGAAATTTAAATAAAAATGCAAAATTCAAACAATCTTTATTTATGAAAAATAATGTTCCTCAAAATGTCAAACCTCAAACCTTGCAAGAATTGAAGGAAAAGATCAGGAATGAAATAAAGGAGTTAAATCGCAATCCAGAGATTCTGCAATCTGTCATGAATAATGTTTTGGAAGGAACACAAATATGCGAAGCTGAAAATAGGCAACCTTTAAAGGACATTTTTTGTAAAGTAAAGATTGTCTGAATTTTGCAGGTTTTTTTACATTTAAATTTCCCAAAGTCTTAAATTGTGATAAAATGACAAAAAGATATCATAAAAAATAAAGAATTTAAGTTCAAAATCCTTCAGTGACTTTTTCGGACACCTTGTGTGTGTGTGTGTGTGTGTGTGTGTGTGTGTGTGTGTGTGTGTGTGTGTGTGTGTGTGTGTATATATATATCCAATGACCAGTGTAAAAAAATCAGTCCACAATTTTCAGTTAATTTTTTAATATATTTTTTAATTATAATTTAGACAGATGTCTATAATTTGTTCATTACTGTCTTACACGTGTTTCACTATCATGATGGAAACCTCAGACCTTGCACCATCATACAGCTCGTCGGGGACAAACAATAAAAATAACAAAGTTCAAAGGATGAAACGAAAAGATAAAGAGAATGGTCATTCTAAAACACTTAAAAAGAAAAAAAAAAAAAACAGCAAAACAAAACAAAAAAGCTGCCATCTTGGATTTTCACACATGCACACACGTTTATATATATATATATTCAGCCATCTCTGATGAGTCATAGATGACGAAACACGTGTCAGTGAGTGGATAATTATATTTTAAACAATATATATGCCTCTCCCCATTTACGGGTACCAAATTGGTAACAGGGAAAATTATTCCCAACTCGCATTTAGGTAAAAATGCACTTACATATAAATAATTGAATTCATTCAAAAAGTATCACAAACAAAACCAAAATAAATAACACACACACACACACACACACACACACACACACACACACACACACACACACACGCACATATATATACTAGCAAAAGTACCCATCGTTGACTGGGTTCAGAAACAGCCTATAGAAAATGGACTCTGATTTATGAAAGTATGATAGGTTATGAAAAGGAAGGGTTGTAAATTTGGGTTGAATTTGGGGGTATCAAAACCAAAGCAAAATATGATGAAAGTAAAAATAAAATAGATAAACCCCATAATTTATTATACCATACCTGTTCACACTAAAACACTTATCACAATATGCTGTTGATCTATATTAAAAAACCTTCTAAACTTTGTGACATATTTCCATTCTATGGAGGTCAGGTGACAACGAACACCCCATAATTTTATTATATCATATTTCTTCAAACAGAAACATAATTATCAAAGTATACTTACACAGATAGATATGAAAAGCCTTTATTAAAGTTTGTGCCTATTTCCATTCTATGGCGGCCATGCGCAAACGCAGACCCCACAATTTTATTATACCATCCCTATTTAAGTTAAAACATACTTATCAAAGTATTCTTATCTACATCTTTATCAGAAATACTTGCAAACCTTTTCTTTTTTTTAATTTTTAACTTTTTTATTTCCATACTTTGTGGACCAGGCGCGAATGCAGACCCTACAATTTTAATGAACCACTGTTCTGCCAGATCAAACGTACCCATTCCTATGTCTCGATACATCTTCTATTATTATATGTAATCAGTTTTTTAAAATAGTCAACCATATAGGAGCCTATTCGTGACCAGACACACACATACACACACATTCAGCTTTATATATATATATATATATGGCCTTGAGGTAAGATGCTACACTACAGAGTAAAGAGTGACTTTGTGAGTGGGTAAAAGTCTTCCGACCAATAGCAATTATCACTTCCTACACTGATGATCGCATAAGCATGAAACACAAGTGTCTGTAGGCAAAAAAAAATAATTGTTAATGTTGATTTAAAACTAATATATATATATATATATATATATATATATATATACACACACACACACACACACATACTAGAAGTTCAGCCTGGCTTTGCTCGGGCCTTCATAACTTTATGTGTGTGCATATGTATATATATATATATTAAAAAGTTTGACTCATGTCCAAGTAACCTACATCTAAAATTTCAAGTGGTTAGACCCAAAATTGTCGGAGGAGTTTTGTAGAGTCTGCAAACGTCAACTCTTTCAACTTTGACCTCTTGGTAGCCAAATTTTCGTCCAAAAACTGATTAAAAAGCTTGCTGCGTGTCTGAATTCTCTTTATGTAAAATTTCAAATGTTTAGACCCAAAATTGACTGCAGAGTTTGCTAGAGACCGCAAAGGTCAAATCTTTTGAACTTTGACCCCTTAGCAGCCAAATTTTCAGCTAAAAACCGATTAAAATCTTGCCCTATGTTATGTAAAATTTCAAATGTTTAGACCAAAAATTGGCTGAGTAATTTGGTAGAGACTGCAGAGGTCAAATTTTTTAAAACTTTGACCCCAATTTTGACCCATTAACATTTATTGTCTTGGGCTCAAATCAAATTAAAATGTTAGATCCATGTCCAAGTAACCTACATCTAAAATTTCAAGTGTTTAGACCCAAAATTGGTGGAGGAGTTTGGTAGAGTTTTCAAAGGTCAAATTGTTGAACTTTGACTCCTTGACAGCCAAATTTCTGGCTTAGACCTGATTAAAAAGATTTTCCCAAATCTCAATACCCCTTTATGTCAAATCTCGAGTCTGGAGACTAAAAATTGACAAAGTAGTGGTGCAGGGAAATGTACACAGACACACAGACAATTTCATTTTTATAGATACATTATTTGCTTTACATAAGTATTTATATGTTGCTACATATTCATGTTTCAATCAACCAGTTGCAACTGGAAAGTACTTTACTTTTGTATAAGCAATATCGCCTGAAGAGGTCTCTAGTTACTTGTTACTGACTGACCGAAACATGCTCATGAATGTGTAGCGACATATTAACGTTTATGCAAAACAAATACAAATATATCTTGCCCTACTTTGGTATTGAGCACTCTTGTATGAACCTTGTTTAAAATTCGTTGATTGCTTCAGCTCTGGAAAATATTAACCTGGAATAATTATATATATAGGAGAGAGAGAGAGAGAGAGAGAGAGAGAGAGAAAGAGAGAGAGAGAGAGAGAATGGAAACCCCAATAAATAAATGTCGTATGTTAATTAGACCGGCATAAATGTTCGTCATTTAAATCCGATACTCTGTACCCCCCCACCACCACCACCAGCATCACGACTGCATCCAAAAATTCTTTAAACTGATGCATTTTCTTTATGAAATCATTTTCGATCTTCATTTAAAGGAAGTGAAATAAGAACCGGACCCCCCACCCCACCCCGTTTACCTGAAATGGGGGAAGGATTGCGAGGGGGGGGGGGCAACGTTTTGTCTGACTAATCGGTTACGGATACAACAAATCCATATTTCAAAAAAGGTCAAACTTCTTACATCTTCCCCCACACTTTTTGTTTTTAGATCCACGAAGAAATCGAAGAAATCGGCATGGCATCTTAAGAGAGGGAAGTGGGGTAGCATAGTAAGGGTTAGGGTCCTGTTCAGCCCCTTTCCATCAATGACTGTTGTCGTTGCACTTTCTTTTTATCGTGTCCCCCCACCCCCACTATTTCGAAAAGTTCTTCCCTTCAACTCCAACGCGCGTTTTAAATGCAAAAGTGAGAAACGGTAAGAATTCTGTTCGTTCCTTTCTTAGTTTGTTAGCAATGTTGCCGATATGTATTGAATGAAAGAGTTGGTTGGTTGTTTTTGTTTTACAGCATATCAACCCTTTTCGGGTTATTTAATGCCGAATCCAAAGATTTTGAAGAAAGATTTTTTAATATAATATATTTGTTGTTTTCAAGTCAGTTTCTATCTAACCCATAGTTGGGACTCTAACAGGTACTACCACTCCGGGTCAGAGTGGACCTGGGAGCAATGGCTATTAAAGGGTGGCTCCACACTCCCCAAAGCACGCAAGCTGGGGCCTCACCACTGGATATAGTTTAAGGTCATATCCAGGACCCTGAATGAAAGGGAGGTAATTCGCTCAAATTTGATGCAATAGTAGTATTGATACAGTGATTTTGTATATAGGAACAACAAGCAGATTGTGATACTATGGACGTCCATCCCAGAGTATTAGGAAGTGATTCAGAAAAAAAAAGAGGAAAAACTATATAGCAAAACAAACTTATAGGAAGTGAGATTGGTAGAAAGATGGAAAGAAGACAGATCTTTTTGAACTCCAGATTTTTTTCACTTTTTTTTTTAGACTTCTCCAGATTTTTTTTGTGATTTATGTAATTCTATTTTCTTTTCCTTTTAAAGTTAATGAGGTCTTATTCTTCTGGGCAGAAAATATTAAAAAATGGACATAATTATATGAATGTTTCTCCACTACGAAACAAGCGTTGTCAAGAATTGAACATTTAAATATGCTGAAAGAAAGAAACGCTAAGATGAACAACATCTTGGAATTTGGAATAAAGACTTTGTTGTCATTTACTTGTATATGCTCTGTACTTATATTCAACATACATTGAGTTTCATAAATAAAAGGATTGGTATAAATAGGGGGTTGAATATAACTGAATAAGCATATTTCCCTCCCTAAACTTTATATATATATCTATATAATTATAAAACTCAAATGACCTTGTAACGAGTGTTGTAACCCAACATCCGGTTTATGACTTCCGGTTGCGCATGCGTACATAAACAAATAATCAACGCGACAATAAAACATATTGTTTTACTGTGTACGTTTTCAGCGTCCCAATTGTTTTTTTTTTGTTTAAATTATCCAAATAGACAATTGTTAATACTTTCTACATTTTTTTTACATCATTCATTTCCATATTACGTTGAAGTTATTTTAATGCAATTTTCTTACAAATAAATCTATTTTAACCCGTTGACAACCATAAGAGCATTTTACAACGGCGATTTGCCCACCACCTTCCCTTTTTTTTTTTTTAAATTTATTCTCTATTTTTTAATACACCTTTCTTAAAAGCATTCGTACATTTTCTCCTACATTACAAACATAAATAAATAACCTCGAAAATGTTTCTTTTTTAATTTGTGTTACAAATAAATAATCAACACGACAATAAAACATATTGTTTTACTGTGTACGTTTTCAGCGTCCCAATTATTTTTTTTTGCGTTAAAATTAAAAGATATATCAAAATTTGAATTTAACTTTAAGTATTATGATATCTGTTCAGTGCACATTTACCTATAAGTATGGCAAACCACTTATAATTACAAGAAACTTTCTCTACCACCAATAGCAATGGCCAAGAACACATTGCCTGAAAGTACTTCTTTTAAACTCCTCGGCCTAACGTTTACAGGGAATATGAACTGAAATAGATACATTGAGAGCATTGCCAAGGCTGCTGCAAGGAAGGTTGGCTCCCTCTACCGTGCTAGAAAACTACTTACGCCTGCCAGTATCCTATATCTCTATAAGGCAACCATTCGCCCATGTATGGAGTACTGTTGTCACATCTGGGCTGGTGCATCTGCTGCTTGTCTCTCGCTCCTGGACAGGGTTCAAAAAAGAGTCGCCAACCTGATAGGTCCTGAACTGTCATCTAGGCTTCAACCTCTGTCCCATCGACGAGATGTTGCATCCCTCTGCCTGTTCTACAAATACTTTAATGGTGAATGCTCTGATGAACTGCAAACACTTGTACCTCCCCGACGTAACTACCCCCGACAAACCCGACAAGCTACTAAGTCTCATCCCTTTACAGTAGAGATCCCTAGGTGCAAGAAAGCCTTTTACTTCAATAGTTTCTTCCCCAGAACTGCGGGTCTTTGGAACTCCCTTCCGGGATTCTGCTTTCCCAACTGCAATGATATACAGAAGTTCAAGTGTAATGTTAACAAACATCTTTCTACTCTTCTCCCTTCATAATGACCCCGCTAATTAATTCCCTAATAGTAGCCCCCTGCTTCAAAGTGGCACTGTGCCTTGTTTGGGGTGAAAATTGAATAAAAAAAATTTAATAATTCAATGGCTGTAAGTTTTTTTTTTTTTTTCAAAAATAAACAATTATAAACAGAAAAACTCATAGAAATCTATGTATATTCTTTTTTCATTTTAATATACTTTCATAGAAATGTTTCTGTTATGTCACAAAAAACTATTTTCTTTACGTCACAAGTGTCAAGCTCATATATTAATTCTGTAGCTAACATACTGACTCAATGGGTCATGGGTAGTCTAGTATATATATACGAGTCTAAAGGTTAAAAACGGCAAAACACTATCAATAATTCCCCCCACTCTTTATCTGTGCCTAAACCTAAACGTAGATTCCATGAACAAAGCTTTTTTATTAGAACTGCACGCCTGTGGAATTGTCTTCCGTTTTCCTGCTTTCCGGCTGACTTCTTACTACAACGTATAGCAAATTAACCTGGAATAAAACAAATATGGTTGTCTTCAAGTCTAACGTAAATAAGTTCTTGATGAGCCGTTCCATATAAGTTATCAAATTTAACAAATTTTCATTACTAATGATTATTATATTGTCCAATTTCTACTGTACACTCTTTAACCCTTATCCTTGAGTGGCCTCTTGGCCTTGATAATGTGGTGATGCCTATGTAAAAAAAAAAAGAAGAAAAAGTCCAATGTGAACAAGTTCTAATTGAATCGTCCCCCTAAGTAATCCAAGTTACAAAATTCCCACTGTTTACTATGCTAAAATCACAATGACTAATGTATACCTATTAACCCTTATCCTCGAGTGGCCTCTGGGCCTTGATAAGTGGTGACACCCATGTAAAAAAAAAACCCCTAAAATAAGAAGTATCAATAAAGTATTGAAAAAAATAATTGACAATCTTAACATAACAGTTCCAGCAGATAAATCAATATGCATATACAGTATGAAGTTTGATACATATAATTAACTCATTTTAGTGAACTAAAAATAAAAATTATAAAAAGGCAACGGAAGAAGATCTTTATAAATAAAGAAGATAAATAAACTTATTAACATTAAGAATATTTGAAAAAAATGAACATCTATAAATATAAAAGCGAAAATGTATGTATGTTTGTATGTGTGTTCGCTTTTTCTGTATGTCTACAAAAGGCTTTTTTCAGAGAAGCGGTCGGTCGCTTCACAACTTTTTAAAACTTTTTATATCACATATAAATCGTAATATCTCACAGTTAACAACGAAGCTCGCCTGTCTATTTAATTTGCTCGATTTCGGGAAGATAAATATTCAACATTTGTCGCTTGCCGCATGTGGGTTAGTCTTTTTCCTATAACATTTTGGGAAAATACTATCCTGCAGTCAAACTTGACCTCATTAACTCATTAAAACGGGCACCTGCCAAATCCAAGTAATTAAATAAATTCAAACGTGTTTCCATTAGCATCTCGTGGTGGGGCAATGGTTAACGTCGCACGTTTTTTTTTTTCACACTTTAATTTACAACTTTGCCTTAATGGTTCGGGTTCGATCCTCATACTTACTTTTTTTTTTTTTTTAACCCCCACCCCCCACCCCCGGAGTTTCCACACACACCTCCAAACACCCGGGCAACGCCGGGTACCCCTCACTAGTTCAAAATAAAGTAGAAATATATACACCACTTAACTTGTCGACTTTCTTCAAGATCCAACATTCTGCTCTATATGTTGCTATTGAGAATACCAAAGCTTGCAGGAGTCGTTTGCACTGACGCTGGTATTAAAATCCTACTTTTCCTATTCAAAAATTATCAAAACAAACTTACTTAATATACTCAGTCATAGATATGTGAGCAACTTCATGAAGGTGTACTAATTTGCGCATTCCTTTAAAAATGAACTTTCATTAATTACTTATTCCTTTTATGGTTTCTTATTAGACAATTGGTTTCATTTCACTAATTATGCTGAATTCTATTCATGCGTAGTTGCTACATTGTGCATAATTGTTAAGAATTTAAGAATAAAACATTTTAGCACATGGACATGTGTGCGTGTATGTGTAAATTTCCCTACCAAACTACTCTGACAAGACAATTTTCAATCTACAGACTCAAGATTTGACATAAGGGGTATTGAGATTTGGGAAAATCCTTTTACTCGGTTTTCTGTCAAAAATTTGGCTGTCAAAGTTCAACAATTTGACGTTTGAAAACTTTACCCAACTCCTCCATCAATTTTGGGTCTAAATACTTAAAATTTTAGATGTAGGTTACTTGGACATGGATCAAACTTTTTAATTTGATTTGAGCCCAAAACAATAAATGTTAAGCAGTCAAAGTTTTAAAAAATTGACCTTTGCGATCTTTACCAAATTACTCAGCCAAATTTTTGGTCTAAACATTTGAAATTTTACATAACGGGTGTTCAGACATGCAAACTTTTTAATCAGTTTCTGGGCAAAAATTTGGCTGCCAAGTGGTCAAAGTTGAAAGAGTTTATCTTTGCAAACTCTACCAAACTCCCCCCCAAAAAAGATAATTTTGGGTCTAAACACTTGGAATTTTAGATGTAGGTTAACTGGACAGGAGTCAAACTTTTTCATATATATATATATATATATATGTTCTATTTTTTATTACTGTATTTTTCTGTTTAGTTACATTATTGTTTCAGCTATGCGACCGTTTTTTGGCCGTCATGTAGCCTCCTCAGACTTTTACAGAAAAATACGGTAATAAAAAATAAAACGCATATTTGCTCTACAACAGTATTGAGCACTTTCTTCAGGTTTTTATTAATTACCATTTCTACTAAATATATATATATATATATATATATACACATATGCAAATAAAATGTCTCCACCAAACTCCTCTCTAAATATTTGGTTTACAGATTTGAAACTTGATATATAGGGTATTTGGACCCCGTGAACACTGCAGGATAAACAAACAGAAAAAAAAGTGGTCTTTCTCTTACCTTTGTGATGCTCCATTCTTGTGTGATAAACTTTTCCGTTGGATTTGAAAGACAAACTGAGAATATAACAATCGTCGGAACTGTCACGCAGTAGAAATGATCCATCGGGTTTCGTGTCCAGCAATGCCTTAGCTCCTTCATAAGTCAACGGACCCCAGTACCAGCCACACTTTAAAAAAAAAAAAAAAAAGAAAAGAAATTAATTCTCAAAGCTCAACACCGAGATTCTAGGAAAATCATACAAGACTTGATTTAAATTTTTTTTTAAATGTTATCAATAAAACAATAGATGTATGAAGGATGTTGGCAACCTTCATATGCTCCCGTCTGTAAGTATCTGATTTCTTTTTAGAAAGAATTCTGACTAAGAAAACATTGAAGAAATCAATGTCATCACTTATCAAGGCTTGAAGGCCACTCAAGGATAAGGGTTAATGAATATAAGGTGGTAGTGTAGTAATTGTTAATAGTGTAAATTGGTTTACATTAGATTTGAAGGCTACCATGTTGTATTCAACTGGGAAGCAGGTCAGCGGAACAGTGTTCCGCAGACAGGCAGTTCTGGGAAAGAAGCTTTGTTCATGGAATCTGCATTTAGATTACGGCACAGATAGAGAGTAGGGGTCGGTGTGCCCTATCTAGCCTTGATAGAGACTAAAACTGGCTTCAAAATCTAGTAGGTGATGCCGTTTTCTCTTCCCTGAAACCTTTCTCACAGAAGAAACGTTGCGAGCCTGTCTCTATTATATCGTTATTTTCATCGCAAGTGCTCAACTGAGCTCCAATCTATGGTCCCCCCTTGCCAAACTTTCACAAAAATACTCGACTAGTTACAACCACTATAAACGATTTCCTCACTCTTTATCTGTGCCTAAACCTAAACGCAGATTCCATGAACTCTCTTCTGTTTCCCTGCTTTCCAGCTGACTACAATATAGTCGTCTTCAAGTCCAATGTAAACAAGTTCTTGATGAACCGTCCCCTTAAATAATCTAATTTATCAAATTTCCACTACTACCGATTACTACTATATTGTCCCACTGACTGCTGTACATTTATTAACCCTTATCCTCGAGTGGCCTCCAGGCCTTAATAAGTACTGACTCCTTTGTAAAAAAAAAAAAAAAAAAAAAAACCCAAATGAAAGTAATATCTATATATAAACATGAAAAAAAAAAATTTCCGACCAACAGTATGGATTTAGACTGCTAGACTTTGGAGTTCCCTCCCAGGTCCCTGTTTCTCTGTACTGACATGCAGGAATTCAAATGTAATGTGAACAGACATCTCACTGTCCAACTCCCTACATAATATCCCGGCAAATCTAGTCCCTATTAGTAGCTCCTTATGTCTTAGTGGCACTGTGTCTTGTTTGAAGTGAAAAAAAAAAAAAACAGATTAAAAAAAAAAAAAAAAAGAGATTAAATGTTAGCACAGGAAAGGTTACCCCAGGAAAATGTCAAATGTTAGCTCAGGAAAGGTCCCTTTGATTTCTGAGACTGTCAACAAGAAATCAGTGCTAAGGAACCGCAACAACACGAAATGATAATGCCACTTGTAGAGTAAACAAAAACAGAAATACACTAGGTAACCTGTCCCAGGATAGGTAAAATTCCCTGAACAATTTTGCACCACTTTGATAAGTCTTTATAAAGATTAAAATTCAAACACAATGATGCTAAACATTATGCCCAGAATCCTTATTCCAATTTTGATTAAAATCCATTACATCGTTTAGATTCTAGAAATTGCCTAATATTCAAAACTTAAGCTTAAGGAGTCCTAAGAAGAAACTGAAGTGCAGAGAGTCTTGCTTTGTTAGTATCTAAGACTATGGATCAAATTCAATGCTAATCTGAAATATCTGAATTTTCAAATACGATGTTTTGCCCACATTATGTCTTAATTTTTAAAAAGAAATTTGGAGAATATTTATTAAATTAGCAATACACATGAAAAAAAATTTAAATGGCTTAAAATATTTCAATATTGGTATATATAGAAAGAGCTTGGTAAGCTAAGAAAGAATATTGGTATATATAGAAAGAGCTTGGTAAGCTCAGAAAGATTATTTTTAATCCAAT
>NC_136511.1:17466344-17508844 GCF_053919585.1 Euprymna scolopes | reverse complement strand
ACAAACTTACAAATACGATATTGCATGACAGACAAGCAGCAATACTGTTTCAAACCTAAGTATAACAGACTGACGAAAATAAAACTTGAGCATCACATCACACACGACATATGTTATTGCATGACAGACCAAGGGAAATGCTGTTTCAAACTTGAGCTTCACAGATCGACGAAAATAGTGCTTCAAACTTGAACTTGACAGGTCAATGAACAGTGCTTAGTGCTTCAGTAGAGAGACGCAAGACTTTCTCTTAAGAATAAAAACAAAAACCAAAAACACACACAAGTGAAAGAAATGCCATCTCCCTACCCCCTCATCCCTATGTGGGTGTGCCCCTTGCCCTGAATTCTCATTGAAGGCTTTTCTGCTTTTCATGTTAAATTGTCGAACAAATGACACGGTGAGGAGGAAGAGGAGAAAGCCAGATGCACAGCAACGCAACATCTGGGCCGTGCAGTAGAAGCGCCAACCACAGATGCAGCAGTCAGTGGTAGAAGCAGTAGGAGCAGTAGAAAAAGTGAGGTGGAGGGGAGGGAGGGTGCTATGCCTAGCAGCGGTGTTTTAAGAGCAGCGGTATCTTGAAGAAAGGAAAGGTTTGAAGTTGGTGCAACGGCATTTCTTTGAAAGAATGGCAGACAATTGAAACAGGGGAAAAAAAAAAATACATAAATAAATAAATAATAAAAAAAAGCGCTTATTCATCATTAAATAGTGAGTTGTTCGAGAGGTCAACGGCTCATTCGGTCGTGAAGGCTAAATTGTCACCAACCAATTATAACAGTTGTAAAGGTTTTGCTTAAGATGATACCCCCCCTCCAAAAGGACAGCATTGTGTGTGGGGGGGGGGGGAATAGGGGAGAGTCACTCGATAAATAAAGTGAATATTAAAATGACTCGCATTTCACTTGATAAAGAAAAGAAAATATTTTTTAACAAGTTGTGTAGTTAATCGCTATCATTGAGAGAATTCAAAATATTGTTTTCGTATTATTTGGATTCTTCGGACTACTGTCCTTATCTTGAGTGTCATTTTCACAACGTTTCGGTTGATGTAACATCCGACCTTCTTCATATGTATCTTGGTGAACTCAGGAATCTAAATGAAATTTCGAACGGAACATTTTAGGCAAAAAATGTACGCAGTAGAAAATAACTTTTTAGTGAGTTGTAGTTAATTGCTATCACTGAGAGCAAAATAATTCAAAATATGATTGTTTTCATATTTGGATTCTTCGGACTACTGTTCTCATTAAAGCCTCATCTAAAAAATTCAGAAACGTTAAGTGAAAAGCAATACCGATTAAATTAAATAATGGAACACTTTAATTCACAAGGGGTAGCTTGCTCTTGTTCCATCAGCCATGACTGGACAGAGATCCTAAGTAATTCGCAATTCAAACGAAATTCAATTGAATTTTCTCAGTACTCTAACCACTGCGTTGTGGGTCCTTGCTGACAAAACGAATGCGAACTACCCCCGTGAATTGAGTTCCGTTCGGAATTCCGTGCAGTCTTGAGTTCAACAAGATACACATGAAGAAGATCGGAGGTTACATCGACCGAAACGTTGTGAAAATGACCATGAAGATGGGAACGATAGTCCAAAGAATTCAAATAATAATAATAATAATAATAATAATAATAATAATAATAATAATCATCTCAAAAGTTCAGAAATGTAAAGTCAAGCAATACCGATTAAATTAAATAACTTTATGTAATCATTAGGGCTATGACAACAGAATATTCTTTTCATTGTTTTGACTCTCGAGTATATATCTGACACAGTTAATCAAGAACCACATCATTCTATATAAAAGCATTTAAGATATCAACGGATACACACTCAAGAGTGAAAACAATGAAAAGAATATGCTGTTGTCCTAGCCCTAGTAATTAAATGTTTCTGAAAGGATTATTTGACATCACCTCTTAATTTATCGGAGAAAGATAAATACGCATTTATGTTTCTGAATTTTTAGATGAGGATTGGTTATTCGTATTATTTGGATTCTTCGGATTACTGTTCTCATCTTGAATGTCATTTTCGCAACGTTTTTGATCGATGTAACCTCCGACCTTCTTCAAGTGTATTTTGCTGAACTTGGAAATCTTTCTGTTAAACTCATGGAATCTGCACGGAATTTTGAACAGAAGCCGTTATTTAATTCACAGAGGTAGGATGTTCTCATTCCGTCAGCCATGATTGGATAGAAGTCCTAAGTTATTCACAATTACATTTCCACAAGGACCCATGGCACAGTGGTTAACCGCCAGCATTGAGAGCAAAATAATTGTTTTCATGTTATCTGGATTCTTCGGATGACTGTTCTCATCTTGAATATCATTTGAACAACGTTTCGGTCGATGTAACCTCCAACCTTCTTCAGATATATCTTGTCAAATTCAGGGAATCTTTCTGTTGAACTCTGGCAATCTGCACGGAATTTCGAACAGAACCCTTTATTTATTTAACGGGGGTAGAAAATGCTCTCATTTCGTCAGCCATAACTGGACAGAGGTCCTAAGTAATTCACAATTGCTTTTCTGCAAGGAACCGTGGCACAGAGATTAAAGTACTTCTTTGTTGCTATGAGGTGTCATGCGCCCTCATTGCAATGAGGCGTTGTTCGCCCTTGTTGCAATGAGGCGCCGTTCGCCCTCGTTCTAATGAGGCACCATTCGCCCTCATTGTAATGAGGCACCGTTCGCCCTCGTTGTAATGAGGCACCGTTCACCCTCGTTGCAATGAGGCACCATTCGCCCTCGTTGTAATGAGGCGTCATTCACCCTCGTTGCAATGAGGGCGAACGATGCCTCATTGCAAGGAGTTCGCCCTCATTGCAATGAGGCGTCGTTCGCCCTTGTTGCAATGAGGCACCATTCATCTTTGTGCTAGGAGGCGCACTCTTCCAGGCATTACCACTTTTGTCATGATGCACTTGGGTTTATTGTAAATCATTTGAGGCAGTCTTAGAGGCAAAAACTGACAAATATTTTTGTATCTAACCAGAATGCGCTTTTAAGGTTTTTTTGGGGCATGTGCTCCATCTTGCTGTAATAGCAATCAAGTGAACACCAATATCTTTTCCATGCAAAGATTTCACAAACTTCAGAAATTTCCAATTATAATAATTATTATTATTCAATAGAAACACTTGACTTCAAGGAATTTGTGATAAAATCAACCGTAATGAAGTGTTTCGTTATTAAGAATAATGGATTAAAAATGTTTTTTTACTTTGGCAAGAGTATATATATATATATATAATTTTTTTAAAGTTTGTTTTTGAAAGGTCGTTACTTTCAATGTATACCGTTTTCATTTAACAGGTCTAGATTTTTATTTTAAAACCAGTCTTCGTTAATTTTGAGTTAAGCTCAATGTGTCTATTTAATAGAGCATATATAGTGCAAAATTTTGTTGAAAATTCAAAGACTCACGTTTTCTTTTTTATAACCTTCGTTTATTTCCTGGATTTCTCCATTACAGCCGTTTCATTAATGAGTTGGCATGCACTATATATATATATATATATATATATATATATATATATATACACACACACACACATATACGCGAGGTACCCTAAATAACTTCCCAGACCTTTTTTTTTTTTTTTACAGACATTTAAAATTGTTGTAGACTCCTGAAAATTCAATACGTCATTTCTTTACATCTTATGAGATAATCGACCAATTTTTTATGATTTCAGATTCAAATGAACAGCTACAGCAGGAATTGGAATACACTCTACTAAAGCCAGATTGTAACTATTGGTGAATTTCAAAAATGCAATCTGGATGTGAGGACACTTTAGAAGAACGATATGCAATAAAAATCTGTCTTAAACTTGGAAAAAATGCCACAGAAACATATGGAATCCTTTAGACATCTTTTGGACCATCTTCCATGAATCGAACATTAGTTTTTGAATGATATAAGAGGTTCAAGGAAGGCAGGGGGTCTGTGAGGGATGATGAGAAGTGTGGAAGGAGTAAGGAAGTCAGAACATCAGAGTTGATTGGCCAAATAAAGAATTTCATGGATAAGGAGTGTTGTGTGTCTATAGAGACAATAAGTGCACAGTTTGATGTCAGTATGGGAAGTGTACCATCATTATTTGTAAGGAACTGAAGATGTGGAATATTTGTACAAATGCACCAGTCCACAACTCCATCCTTGTCACAGACTATTTGACCAAGATGGGCATCAAGATAGTTCCTCACCCTCCCTAGAGTCCAGACATTGCTTGCTGTGACTTTTGGTTATTTCCTTAAGCTCAAGGAAAACCTTAGAGGCTGTCGTTAGGAGACAATTGAGGAGATGAAAGAGGCTGTGATGAGGATCATTAACACGCTCACACAAGAGGACTTCTAGAAGTTATTTGAACAGTACAACAAGTGCCTTGCAGCCGGAGGAGATTACTTCAAAGAGGACGAGTTTCATGTGCGTACTATGAATAAAAGTGGCCATACAAAAAAAAAAGTCTGGAAACTTATTGGAGGCACCTCATATATATACATACTAGCAGGGAGACCCAACGTTGTCCGAGATTGAATGATGATCAACAAATGTTCTACCCTCCCATACTTTTATTCTCATCAAAATCGATGAAATCAAACATTTTTTAATCGATTTGGTTGTCTGCTTTAGTTAGCCACTTACTCACATCCCACATTATACCGGGGAAAAATCTTCACATGTCTCCTTATAGGGATTTAGTTCACACACTAGCGGGGGTGCCTGGCATTGGCCGAGTGTTTGGAGGTGTAAAAAAAAAAAAAAAAAAGAAAGTGTTAGTAGGCAGGTAGGCTCGAACTCAAAGCCTTGATGCGAAGGCGTAAAAGAAAGTGAAAGAAAACGTGACATCTTACCACAACGCGAAGAGGGCAGAGGAATTGAGAATCGTTCAAAATAAACGATTAAAAAGGTTAAGTGAATGAGTTCACACAGGTGCATTAATTTAACAAGGTTAAACATCACGCCATAGGGGAATGAAACCACTCACTTAACTTTAGCTGCAAGCCAGTTTCTGCATATTTGTTTGTTTCCCCAAGATGTTGGGTTGGTTGGTTAGTTGTTTTTGTTTTACGGCATATCAACCCTTTTCAGGTTATTTAATGCCGAATCTAGTTATTTTGAAGAAAATTTTTTTAAATAGAATATATATTTTTTCCAAGTCGGTTTCTATTTAATCCATAGTTGGGACCCTAACAGGTACTACCACTCCGGGTCAGAGTGGACCTGGGAGCAATGGTAATTAAAGGGTGGCTCCACACTCCCTAAAGCCCGCAAGCTGGGGCCTCACCATCGGATATAGTTTAAGGTCATATCCAGGACCCCAAGATGTTGGGGGAAAACAAGCTCCCCATAAAAAGAGGAGTGTCCAAGTGAATAGCAATTGTCTGATATGATGGGTTTTCCCCACACTGATCAAAGATTATTGCTTTCTGGACGTCCCTGGGAAGTGTGCCAGGGAAACGCAATTTCTTCAAATACTTTTGTTTTATTTATATAAAAAAATACGAACAAGCACGCGAGAAGACAGAATAGCGGGAATTTTATTAAAAAAAAGTCACTCAAAGGAAAGAAAGAGACGACGTCCATTCGTAAATCATAGATATTATAATCTAGGGAGTATATAAAAAGTAGTGGCTTCACTTAAAGTTTAAAATGCAAAAGCCAAGTATCATGGTTTAATTGTGCTCTAAACGGAAACCTTCATTTTGAATGCGCCCCTGTCTTATCAAAGAGCCAACTTTTAACTTTATGAAATTATTTATACTTTTATATATAATCACTTGAATTAATGTTAAACGTACAAAAGTCAAGTATGATCGTTCAATTGTGCTCTAAAAAGAAACATTCATTTCGAACATGCCTCTGCTTTATAAAGGAATTTACAGTTGCTTTTATAGACTGGGCCTTTCTGCTTGTGCGGCGATAAAACTTCTCAAATGCACTTGTGATGCTAGGTTGTATAAAAGTGTTAACGTTGGTCAAAATCGGATTTTTTTTTTCGATTATCGATGTTTGATACTTATCCCACACATTCCAATACAAAAGCTACGTGAAGAAACATTCCGAGATATGTCAAGTACGTGTGAAATTTTACAAAAATCTTCTCAGCCATTTCAGAGTTCACAGGAAACAAACACGCATACACAAAGTTCCTTTTATATGATAGTAGATTACTGATACACAAATTACCATTAGCGTATAAGCGATGCTCTTTGTATAAACAAATCAAGCTTAGGTACTTCGGACGATGTCAAAACATTGTTAAACTCACGACTCATTCAGCAGCCACCGATAGCATAATGGTAAGGAGCCTTGACTGTCGTACAGACGGTTGGGTTTCAATCTTGGCTTGAGGTAGTTGCCTGTCTAGCTGCACTGATGAGCTGTGAAGCAGCGAAACAGTACTGTATGTGGATGACTATATATATATATATATGTCATTCATATACAGTACTGTTTCATTGTATCACAACTCATCAGTGCGGCTAGACATACACCTTTCCCCAGCTGTGGGGAAAACCTACCACCGTTGCATTGACAGTCGACAGCCCTAACCGTCGGGCCACGAATCAGTGCTGTAAATATTTCTCCTCGAGTGTGTATTAAATGCACACCCACCCGACGCAGACAGTGCTCAAACCATCATTCGTTTACAAACAAATAAATAGTGAGCTTCGCTGAATTGCTTAAATACGCGTCGGGTGAAAATATATTTACAAAGTGCTCAACCCAAAGAGGGGGAGGGCTTTAATTTGTCATCCATATACAGTACTGTTTCGTTGTATCACAACTCATCAGTGCGACTATAATTATGTTTTATTAACTCTTTGTTTTTATATATATAGTAAGTTATAAAAATATATATGGCAGTAACTATATATATATATATATATATATATATATATATATATATATATATATATAACTTACTACCTAGCTCTACCTATGTATTGAGCACTGTGGAAGTAAATACTTAAAGTTTACACATAAAATTATACTTTCGTATATTAACTAGCATTTCAGCCCGGCGTTGCCCGGGTGTTTGGAGGTGTATGTTGAGAAAAAAAAAAGAAAAAGAAAAAGCGGTCAATTTTTTAAAACTTTGACCCCTATTATGTCCCCATAACATTTGTTTTGGACTCAAATCAAGTTATTAAGTTATATCCATGTCCAAGGAACCTATATCTAAAATTTCAAGTGTTTAGATCCACAATTGGCGGAGGAGTTTGGTAGAATTCTCAAAGGTCAAATCGTTGAACTTTGACCCCTTGCTCGGGTGTTTGGAGGTGTATGCTGTGCAAAAAAAGCAAAAAAACAAAAAAAATGGTTAATTTTTAAAAACTTTGACCCCTATTATGACCCCTTAAAATTTATTGTTTCGGGCTCAAATCAGTTTATTAAGTTAGATCCATGTTCAAGGAACCTATATCTAAAATTTCAAGTGTCTAGACCCAAAATTGTCGGAGGAGTTTGGTAGAGTTCTTAAAGGTCAAATCATTGAAATTTGACCCCTTAACAGCCAAATTTTTGGCTGACACCCGTCACATTGATTTTCCCAAATCTCAGTACCCGGTATTTCAAATTTCGAGTCTATAGACTAAAAATTGACAGAGTTTTTGCGTAGGGAAATATACACAGACACACAGACAGACACGTTCACTTTTATAGATATATAGATTTATGTGATTAAATGTAGTTTATATATATATATATATATATATATATTGGACTTATTTTGGAATACATTCTATCTAAATAACTATTTTGCATTTTGGATCAACTTGAGAGGAGTTTCATTCAAGCTGAAATATTATGCGCGGTTTGTTTTTATATTTGTTTTTTTACATATCCAACATTTTTTCAATTTTTTCAATTTTTTATTTGGCAATTTATAATTACAATAAATGCCTTAACTAGCAAATTCTAGCATTGCTACAAATATAATTTGCTGATTTCTTTATGTCATCTGATGAGAAGAATAATAAGAATAGCATTCTTTGAAACTCTGTGGAATAAGGACTTTGTGAATTGTTTTTTGGAGTATTCAGTCAAACAATAAATTTTGATTATAAAGTTCAACTTACAGTTTTAATTTCCTTTCTCTTTATATATATATATATATATATATATATATATACACACACACACATTGTTTAAAATATAATTATCTACTGACACGTGTTTTGTCGCTTATGACTAATCAGAGTGGCTGAATCTAGCGAGATTCGAAATCAGGACTCCATAATAAGAAGCCTAAACCTCTTCCACTGGGCTATCTCGCACGACTACTGAATACATCACATTTTACGTAGATGTTGTTTATTTGTTTTTGTTAGTGATACTTTTTTGAATGAATTCACTTATTTATACGAAAGTGCATTTTTACCTAAATTTTTACCCGGGCTTATCATGGGGTCCCAATTTTAACCTACTATAAAAACTGTCATATCATTACCGAATACATCTTATCGAACTTAGGCCTAAGGCCACGTCTAGAGAGTGAACATTGCGAGAAGCTATTCCAATTATTATTAAGCCTCCCACTGAAAAACCATACATGTGCTTACATGCTGGCAAACACACTGCAGTGGGGTTTGCAAGGAGTGCGATTAATTACTAGGATTACTGGTATATACCGAGTGCACTAACAAAATGGCGTTTTCTAAGTTATGATCGAGTGCCGAGTCCATCTTTAACAAAATTTCCAAAAACATTACCATTACATTGTATAAGTGAACCCCACAAAAATAACCTTAAAATTGGCTCCCAGAAATTTGACTTATACACAAGTATATAGGGTAAATAAATTTCAAAATTGGACAAAACGAAATGGAATGAATCGAATGCAACCCTGATTAAAACGTAGATTCTTTCTATTATCAGATTTTTTAAAAATCATTTCGTTGATGTGGTGGGTGGGTTGGGGTAATCTAACCTTTTCTATTACAGAAGCCATTGCAATTGCACAAAGCCATGTGCTCTAGCAAGCTAGTACGTCGGTCTCTGATTTATTTTTTCTAAATTTAAGACTATAAAAACAAGTGGGGGAGTTCGATCAACTAAAAATGTTTAAAAGTACCATTTCCATACGGAAAGGGAGGTTGACTCCCCCCCCCATGTCATTTTCTAAGTGTGCTTGCCTCATCTGCCATTCTGTAGTCGCTATATCAAAAAAGGGAAATGTGGAGCTGCATTTTCAGACTGCCCATAAAAATTGTGAAACTGAATTTCCACCAAAAAGGCGAGCTGAGAAAGATAAAGGAACTAAAATCCCATTTGCCCGGAGAAGTCATTTTTCAAACAACTAACTTGAAAAACAAATGCAGCCACCAAAGTTTCGTTTTTGGGGACTCATTTAATTGTTAAGAACAAGAAATCTTTCTCAGACAGAGAAATGGTAAAAGAGTCCATTGTTAAAGCTGCCGAGTCATTGTTCAAAAAATTAAAAAAGTAAAACAGAAATACTATCATTGAAAAGAGCACTCCAGCCATCAAGAACTACGGTTACAAGACGCAGTGAAACCATGGCTCAGGATTTAACAAAACAACCTTGGAAAGACAAAATTTAGAATCTGTGTGTTTTTCTCTGCAGCTGGATGAGTCTACTGATGTGTGTGACACATCCCAGTTTTGCATTTTTATTCAGATAGTGCTTGCTGAAAGGAGCACAAAAAAAAGGAGCTGTTAACATGAAAGAACACACGCAAATAGAATGTGGCACTATTTCTTTGTGCCACTGTTTCTAACACACTCTGCAGCATGGACGAGTGGTAATTTGGCCATGAGCGTAGAGATACAAAGAAATCCCTTCCCATAATTCCCTTGCTATCTTTCTGTCTCTTTCCTGCACGACCACCATGAAGTGAAGACGAATATTCTGTCTCTCCGTAAATGGGGGGAGCACCCCCTCTCTCAATACTAGTTAGGTTAGTTAGCTTTGAAAAACCGATTATCCAGTTTTTTAATTGTTAAAGTTTTTGTAATATATATTTTGTAAAATAAAATAGTTAGTTATACCTTATGTATATTACAATTGTGTCGCGTGTCGTTTTTCTTGTGTCTGCCATGAATGCCTTCATAAATGTCTTAAGTCGAAAGGCGGCCCTGAGGACAAAGAGATGAAGATTCCCACCAGAATGCCACCAGGGTGAAGAGATCATCTTGAGAAAAGAAAGGAGCCATACCCAGATCCAACATCTCAGGTATGATTTTCTTCTTGCTACACAAACCCTAGTGACTGGCCCATCTTCATATCTTCCCGAGACCGCTGTAAGACATTTACTATAACACGTCTGTCGGTCACACCTCAGTGACCGGCTGATAGTGGTATAAGAAGACATATTTCTTCTTTTTAAAAACGTCATTGAGAATACCCAGCCTCCACTGAACAAAATGGTGTCCATCATCACTGACAGAGCGCCTGCGATGGTTGGTCACCTGAATGGGTTTATTGCCAATGGCAGAGAGGACGATTCTTTTCCAGACATCTTTAATTACCACTGCATAATACACCGACAAGCTTTATGTTCTAAAATGCTCAACATGAAAGAAATAATGAATGAAGATTGCCTGTTCTATTCACGGCAAATCTTTTCAAAGATGGCTATTCCATTCACATCTGAATAACACTGATGATGACCAATCTGAGTTATTGTTGCACACTGATGTCAGTTGGCTTATTGAGGAAAATTCTTACAAAGATTTTGAGATCTCTGTCCGGATATCAAGGTTTTGTTCCGAGAAACCAAAAGTGTAGAATATAACCAACTAAGTTACTATCAGTGGCTGCTAGACTTAGCATTTTAACTGATCTGACCAACATGCTGAATAACCTTAATCTAGAGCTGCAAGAAAAAGACATCTGTGATTAATATAAACTTTCAAGTGAAAAATGAATCATCTTTCCGCAAAGCTCCGGCACCATGATTTAGCAAACTTCCAAAATCTTAAATCAGAACTAAAGATGCAGTGGAAGTCATGTCTGTAGCTTAATAGTGTGCTCTACACAAATCAGATTGACAACTGCTTGTACGAGTTTGAGAAAAGATTTCAAGACTTTGCTTCATTCGGGGAAGATGCTATGGTTATTCCACTTGCATCAAAATTCAAATGAACTCATCGAGAGTAGAGGATTACATTTTGATACAACAAAGCTGACATTGAGCTGAAGTCTAGAATGCATGGACAGTTTTGAAACTTATTTACAAAGGAAGAGTACCCTAACATGAGATAATGTGCAAATTCATTGACTGCATTATTTGACTCCACTTATTTATGTGAAGATTATTAGACCCAAGTTCCGTTTTACCATGACTGAAGCATGCTTGATGCTGGCTGTTGAATTGCAAAAGTGTGGGCACCCCTGATCTACAATAATACAAAAAAATCTTGTTATATATTCATTTTCAAGCAGTCCTAGTATTAGATTTCAGTTTCTTGAACATAAATGCATTACAATTCAACTTTGACTTCTCTAACTTTTTTTTAATGCAGACATGGAATTTTTAAGGTATTGCAACATATGTGCATTTACTGCAGATTATTTGGAAACCCTTAATTTCTTGAGATTTTCAATGCCATATTCGGATTCCTTGCACAAACATACACTATAACATTTTTACAATAAAAGTAAAGTAAAAAAATGTGACAAAAATGCATATAATCTTAAAGATGGATAAATATCCAAACGTTCATAACTTTCTTATTTTTGGTCAGATTTAAAAAAAAAATGTCTTTCTTAGATCATCAAACTCTTTTGTATGCATGTCATTATTGAGCTATTTTAAGCAATTTTAATTTTTTTCATGTGTATTGCTACTACAATATCGACACAAGTTTTTTTTTTTTTTTAAACATTTTGGGAAATTCTTAAAATATTAGTGTCATAGGTTATTTAGTGTAAGGTGTTAATCTACACAAATCTTAAAGAAATCTTATAATACATTCATTTTTAAACAGTTCTAGTATTAGGTTTTAGTAAGGGAAACTCACTGTTGCCCGGGACTGAATGATGATCAACGAATGTTTCACACTCCCATATTTTTATTGTCATCAAAACCAGTAAAATCACCCATTTTTCAATCAAATTGATTGCCTAATTGAGGGCCCATCACGGTACACCGGGAGGAAATTCATGTTCCCCTGTACCAACTTAATCCACAATACATTCTAGTCTACATTGCACTGTAGAGAATCTACTGATTTTATAAAATTATCTTTTATATATAATGACTTGAATTAAAGTTTAAAATACAAAAAGTCAAGCATCATGCTTCAATTGTGCTCCAAACAAAAGCATTCATTTCGAACACGGATAAAGAGTGGGGAAAATTATTGACAGTGGTTTCAGCTAGTCGGGTGTTTTTTATGAAAGATTGGCGAGGGGGGACCAGAGAATGGAGCTCAGACGAGCACTTGCCATGGAAATAACGATAAAACAGAGACAGGCTCGCAACACCTCTTCTGTGGGAAAGAGGTTCCATATAAGTTAACAAATTTACTGAATCTCCATTACTAACGATTACTATATTGTCCAATTTCTACTGTACACTCTTTTCCTCGAGTGGCCTCTTGGCCTTGATAAGTGGTGATGCCTATGTAAAAAAAAAAAGAAGAAAAGATAGTCTTGTAGAGCGTGTTTTTTTGTATATCTTCATATTTCCATTTATTTTCCAGATCAATCATAGATAAAATCAGTAAAATAGATTTACTGTTTGAGATAATAGAATTCTTTGCTATTTACAGAATATAATATCTTTTTCAGAAAAGAAAGGACCAAAAAAAAAATGTCATTAAAAAAAGAAATGGAAAATATTGTAAAAATGGAACCGGAAATGAATAGGTAGTTGAGCTGTCATGCAGAAATAGGACTTCTTTTAATTTAGTTTGGTATTCCAATTATCCTATTATTTTTACTTTACCCAATAATATCACCACTAAATCGTCATATTCACTCTTATTTTATTTTTTTCTTTTATTTGTTAATTTATCTGGTTTAATTTTAGCAAATCAGAAATCAGTTAGTGTTTTAATCTGAACTGGAAGTGAAAGTGTATATATGTAAAATCCACTATGTCTGTTCTCTGTCTCTATTTTTTTCAAAGTACCTCTCCTCAAAAACGGAAGGTCACAGAGGGTCACAAGGTGAATCAAATGATAGCATTTTTTTATGGACCGTTGTTTTATACATATATTATTAAGCTGCCCTTTTAGGGTTGAGCACTGTCGTAAATGTATCTCACCTGTTACTTATTTGGCTATTAAACGAGGCTTGCTGTTGTTTGTAAACAAACTCACAGCTCGAGCACAAAGGCTTCCTTTCTAGGGCAATTACTCTTGACATATCAAAGGCCTTCGATAAGGTATGGCATAAAGACCTACTTCACAAGATTTCCAGCTACGGTATAACTGGAAATGTTTTCTCAATTATCAAATCATTTCTCTCTGGTAGGCTCATAAGAGTAGTGGTTGATGGGCAGAAATCAGAGGCCCACAGTATTAATGTTGGAGTCCCTCAGGGGTCAATCCTGGGCCCAACTCTCTTCCTTATCTACATCAATGATCTCCCAAAACACATACTTAAATCATTCATTGACATCTATGCTGATGACACGACCATCTATGGCAACACATCAAAGGCCATAAATGACAAAGTTCTCTCTGATTCTCTCCCCTCTTATCTTGAGCGCGTGGTACAGTGGGGGAAGATGTGGCTGGTTACTTTTAATGCATCTAAAACCAAGCTCCTATCTTTACATCATCAACGCTCTGATCCCCATCTGGCATCAATTGAAATGGATGGCTATCGTTTTGGGGAGGCTCCGTGTTTTGACAAGCTTCTGGGGTTGACCTTTACTCCTGATCTGAAATGGAACACGTACATCAAGTCTGTTGTCAAGGTTGCTGGGAAGATGGTGGGATCCTTCTACCGCTCCAGAAGATATCTCACTACTGATGCAATTCTCTATCTATATAAAAGCCAAGTATGTCCAAGGATGGAGTACTGCTGCCACATCTGGGTAGGAGCTGCTAAAAACAGCCTATCCTGCCTTGACAGAGTACAAAATAGACTTTGTGGCTTAGTGGGGAATGCCCTTTTCTCTTCCCTGCAACCTCTCTCCCACAGAAGAGACTTTGCGAGCCTATCTTTGTTTTATTGTTATTTCCATGGCAGGTGCTCGTCTGAGCTCCAATCTCTGCCCCCCCCCTCAGAAATCTTTCACAAAAAACACCCATCTAGCCGAAACCACTGTCAATAATTTTCCCCACTCTTTATCTGTGCCTAAATCCAAACATAGATTCCATGAACAAAGCTTCTTTCTTAGAATTGCACGCCTGTGGAACTCTCTTCCGTTTGCCTGTTTCCCACCTGACTACAACTTGGATGTCTTCAAGTTCAACATAAACAAATTCCTGATGAACCGCCCCCTTAAGTAAGACACTTTATCAAATCTCCAATACTAACTATTACTACGATACTAGCCCATTGATTACTGTACACGCAATAACCCTTATCCCTGAGTGGCTTCCGGGCCTTGATAAGTGGTCACCACCATGTGAAAAAAAAAAAAAAAAGAAAAACGATGGGCAAATGTTTACTTAATGGACATTTAATGAAACGTTTACGAGCACCAATCCATGGTCCAGTGATTAGAACTGTTGACTATCAACGCGATGGTTGTAAGTTCAGTCTAGCTGCATTGATGACTTGTGATACAGCGAAACAGTACTATATATAGATGACTTTATATATATAAGCTGGTAAAAAATATTTGCTAAGAAGTCAAAATTGAAAAAAAAAATGAACTTGACAAGCATAAGTCAACTTAAAGTGCTTTTTGTATGCATGCGCAAATATACATTAAAGTCGGTTCATTTTTAACTACTTATCCAAGGATTGATCAAATGGTAATGACTAAGGCTGGAACGCTCAGTGTTTTGGGTTCGATTCTAGCTGATGACACCCAAATCATATTTATTGTCATTATTTTTAATCACTACTATATATTAGGTACAATATAATAATCAGTAGATAATTGGCTCTATAATAATAAATGTAGACGTTAAAGTTGGTTCACTTTTAACTATTTTTTATCCATCTGATGATAGATCAAATCGTAATGACCAAGGCTGGAGCGCTAAATGTTTTGGTTTTGATTTTTTTTTTTTTTTTTACTTTTGAAACTAGTATATATGGGGTAAAATATAATAATCAATAGAGAATTGGCCCTATAATAATTAGTATAAAAAATCTGCATAGACAATTTAATTTCAGAGCGGGAGAAACAATTCAAGTATAAAAATAAATGTAAACAATTCAAATAAAATTAAAAAAATTTTAACACCTCAAACTAAAACTTAAATTATTTGAATATTTATGAATAAACAATAAAATTAAAAAAATTTTAACACCTCAAACTAAAACTTAAATTATCTGAATATTTATGAATAAAAAATAAAATTAAGAAAATTATGTTCAAAACTATAAATTTTTAAAAGTCATGCATTTTCATATGACATTAATTTCAGAATTTTAACTTTGTTACAAAAAATTTATGTTTTGTTTAAAAAAAAAATCGTTTTCTCAAAACAACAACAACAAAAATCTGATAACAACTTTCATTAATTTTGTTCAGATAATGTTTTGTGTCATAAGAATGTTCTTAATTTTTTTTTTCTGAAATCAAAGCAAAAAAGCCACTGAAGGTTTTTAAACTTAAATAGATTCTTAACTTTTGATGATATCTTTCTGTAATTTTAACACGATCTGACTAAGACATTAGGAAATCTTGAACAAAAAGGAAAATTCAAACAATCTTTATTTATGAAAACTAATGTCTTTTATGTTGCCCATTTCAGCTTCGCATACGTTCCCCAGACTTGACTGGTCCTGACTTTTTTCTTGTGGGGATATCTTAACGAAAGAGTCTATGTTAACAAACCCCAAACCCTGCAAGAATTAAAGGAAAGCATCAGGAACGAAATAAGGAAGTTAAATTGCAATTCAGAGATTCTGCAATCTGTCATGAATAAATGGTTTTGAAAAAAAGCACAAATATGCAAAGATGAAAATGAGAAACATTTAAAAACATTTTTCATAAATAAAGACTGCATGAATTTTACATTTTTTTTTTTATTTCCCAATGTCTTAGTCGGATTGTGTTAAAATTACAGAAAGATATCATCAAAAAAAAAAAAAAAAAAAAAAAAGAATTTATTTAAGTTCAAAACCCTTCAGTGATATTTTGGGCACTCTGCATTACAATAATAAGTGTTTAAAACTATTTATAAATTTTAAAAGTAATTTTCATATAATGACAATTTTCATTAATTTTAGAATTTTTAATTTGTTAGGAAAATTAATAAAAAAAAAAACAGAAAACTTTTTTTGTGTAATCAGAATTTTCTAAATTGCTTTTTTTTTTTTCGCTTATCGTTTACTTGAATTGTTACTTCCTGTTCTGAAATTGAATTTCTCCCCCTGTTCTGAATTTTTCAAAATAAAAACAAAAAGTGCCGAAAATTGTTTATTTTGTTTTTTTGTTTTTGACTTTGCAGAACATAATCGCGTTTTGCAAAGAGAAGAAAAAAAAACCCCAATAATATCATCAATGTTTTACGTATTTTAGGCCAGGAAGCTAGTATTTTCAGACAGCCTGAAGTTATTTTCTAGAATCAAAATCACGTAAAGGATTTTAATAAAAAAGGATTCTAGACATAAGGTTTAGTATCTTTATGTGTTGATTTTAATCTTCATAAGTCGACATAAAAATGGTGCAAAGCTTTTGCGTTCGTGAGGGGGGGGGTAGAGATTAATAATTAATTGCTGAATTTGTCATTCAAACAAACATTGCAGCCATTTTTAACTAGCAACCTTTAGATTATCTTTTTGACCTTTTGAGGTTTTTACTTACAAACTTGGAGTGGGGGTGGGGTGGGGTGGAAATCAACCCAATTCGAAGAAATGAAGTGACAGGGTGGGGGGGGGGCGCAATCGGTTGGTATACCCACAGCTTGATAAATTCAATTTTGTTATCAGTTTTGAGCAACAGAGAATTCCCGATTTGGTTATAAGGAATTCAGAAGAAGTTAGAATAAGGGAGAAGGGGAGGGGGTGAAGCTACAAAAAAAAAAAAAAAAAAATTGGAAAAACGCTAGATTAGATTTTGTATGACAGATTTGAGATGTGTTTTCGTTTAAGTTTAAAAATGGCATTTTTGTCAGTCTCGTCATCATCGTCGTCGTAGTCGGTTTACATGCTGGCATGTGTTGGACGGCTTTTAGAAATTGACTTCCAAACTAACATATCTCTGGTCAAGTCTTTTTTTTTTTTATTCCTTTTTTTTTTTTTTTTTTTTTTTAATTTTATCAATACTTTTCAGGTTATTTAATGCTAAATCCAGTAAGTTTTTATTCTTCAAGTTCTTTATATTTTCAAATATTTATTCATGGTGTTTCGTTGTTTCGTTTTGATTCTATTTTTTTTTTTTTTTTTTTGCATAGGAAAGTTGCTGTTTTTGACTTTGCAGGACATGATTGAGTTTTGCAAAGGGAAAGGGCAAAAAAATAATGACATTAATGTTTGGTGTATTTTAGGTCAGAAAAACGTTCAGATTGAGCAGCTGAAGAGTCAAACCAGCTATAAACGCATCAAAATTACTTTGCGATTTCGAAAAACCATAATCATCATGTAAATTTCAATGGGATAGAAATATGAAAACGTAACATGAAGTTTTGTTCAGCTTTTAATAAAAATATCTTTATAGATTAGAGAGTTCCAATCAAGAGAGATAATCTCCAAAAAGTGAAATCTAAATGTAGATTCCATGAACAAAGCTTCTTTCTTAGAACTGCTCGCCTGTAGAACTCTATTCCGTTTGCCTGCTTTCCAGCTGACTACAATCTGATTGTCTTCAAGTCCAACGTAAACAAGTTCTTGATGACCCCCCCAAGTAATCCAATTTACAAAATTTCCACTAGTTATGTTTACTACACTATAATCGCCTTGACTAATGTATACCCATCAATCGCCTTGACTAATGTATACCCATTATCCTCGAGTGGCCTTCGGGCCTTGATAAGTGGTGATTCCTGTGTAAAAAAAAATAAATAAAATAAATAAAAATCATGACATTACTTATTACAGATGCCACATATTGATTTCTTAGCAAAATGGAGCAAAACTTTGTTTTAAGAAAAATCGCTTTTAACTTCCTTTTTTTTTTTATAACATTGTATGTGTGTGTGTGTGTGTGTGTGTGTGTGTGTGAGAGAGAGAGAGAGAGAGAGAGAGAGAGAGATAGATAGAGAAGGCATTCTTGCATACCTCCCCTACACCGCTCCTTGTCTAGGACATAAAAAGACCACATCAAAAACAATGATATAAAAATTAAGGCACTAATGAAATAATCGCTTTATATTACTGATCTTTGTAGATCAGTTAATTAGCAGATAACAGTAATGACCCGAGTAGATAAGTTTATAGGCAAGAGAACACGACTCTTTTCTCTCTCTCTTAATATATATATATATATATATATATATATATATATATATATATATATATATTATAAGGTAAAATTAAAAGCAAACTCCAACCTACTTATATATATATATATATATATATATATATAGGGAGAGGGAGAGACAGAGAGAGGGAGAAAAAAAAAAGGAACAAACCAAGTTATGTATTCATCAACGTTTCGTCTTTATTGCGAGACTTCCTCTCGATAAATGAAATTAAGATAACAAAACACCGGTACAAATATTTGAAAATTTATTTTTGATGTAATGAAATGTATGACCTTGTTCCATTTCAGAAACGAAAACAGTCATTAGAAATTCAAAAACGGGGTGGCATAGCGTTGTGAAAGAGAGTAAGATTTTTTTTTTACGTCATATAGCCGTTAATATATTTAAAAAATATATGATGCAATTCATATTCTTTTTGGAACAGATATGTCCGTTATAATTCAAATATGGATGCGTAATTGAAATGAAATGAGTGTATTTTTATTATGTAATTTATTAACTGATTATATGCATTAATTATTATAACTAAATATTTCTATGCATTAATTATTATAACTATATGTATTAATTATTATAACTAACTATTTATATGCATCAATTATTATAACTATTTACATGCATTAATTATCATAACTATTTATATACATTAATTATTATAGCTATTTATATATATTAATTATTATAACTATTTATATATATTAATTATTATAACTATTTATATACATTAATTATTATAACTATTTATATATTAATTATTATAACTATTTATATATTAATTATTATAACTAACTATATATATTAATTATTATAACTAACTATTTATATGTATTAATTATTATAACTAAATATATTATTGTGAGAGTCTAAAATTAAATTATGTTCTTTTAATAAAAGTTTACTTATTAATAGCGACACATTACAGAAACCTCCGTGTTGTTTAATTATGCTTGAGTTTGCGATTAGTGCTGATTCAAGAAGTCTCTGTTGCAGTTTATTTTAAATAAATTTAACTATTTTTGTTTGAAGTCAAAAGTATGATTATGCTGTAATGAATGAGAGAATAATGCATTTAGAGAATTGCCATTTCTTATATCTCTTTTATGTTTATTAAGCCTTTTCTCTAATCTATATTAGGTTTCACTAACGGAGCCATAAAACCTGATGTACTAATATGGAACAAGGAGAAAGAAGCAACCAGAACTAAGAAGGAAAAGATAATGAAATATCAACGTCTTATGTACGACATGAAAAGAAATTGGAATCTTAGGAAGATCTCTATCATTCCAGTAATTATAAGAGCAACTGGACTCATGAAAAGAATTTTAAAACTACCTGGCAAATATACCCGGTGAACTAAGTGCAAGAGAGAGTCAAACAATTGCACTTAAAGGAACGGTCAGAATCTTTAAAAGATCTCTCAGTTGGAACTTCTGACTGTGTAGGAGAATGTTTGGTATTAAAGGATAGGCATTGTCACTTTTTATGGATTTCTTAAAATTCTTTTTCTTACATTAATTGGATTTATAAGAGGAGGACAACATGGGGAGGGAAGTTGGGCAGCAAGATATTTGTTCATATTACATTTCAATTTCTGCAATGATGGCAATTTTGGCAAGGAACAGTGTATATGCCTGCATTGAACATTGGTTTGTTTTGGAGATGTTTTTTTTTTTTAATGTTTGTTTTGCAGTTTGTATGATTGAAATTCCTAATTTGTTTAGTGTGTTGCAAATTATTGCATTATTGGTGTGTGTAGGTAAAAGAAGATGTCTGTTTATGAGACAGTAGTATAATGTATATATAGTGTATATGATTTTTGTTTATTTATTCTGGAAAATATTGAGATAAGAAAATTGTTTGAATTTTCTTTTTTCCATCTTGTATTCAACATTCTGAAAAGAAGACATTTTTTTTCTTTTCAAATGATAGTAATTTAAACGATTAGATAGAGCGAAAAACGCTCTTTAAAATAATATATAAAGTAAAGGTATTATAAGGAAAACTTACTTGAAAATACATCATTTGAAATCAAGATTAAAAATTCTGCAAGAACTTTCTTCTCAATCTTTATATATATATATATATATATATATATATATATATATATATATATATATATATATATATTTGTGATGGGACGATTTTTTTTCCAGATAAAAACAATTACCAATTCTGTTCTGAATTCACGATTCCAATACAATACATGATTCTGATTATTTAAAACTTGTAAATATAGAGTTGCTTGCTTGGTATTAGGGATCAGGTCACCACAAAAAAATTATGTCATATGTGCATATATTTTTTGCAAACGTAAAAATACACGTAAAGAAGATGATCTATAGATTTTAATTTCAAGCTTAAAATCAATAAATATTTTTCATTTTGTCATTATTACGAGCCATGGAAAATTAATGTCTAAACAATAACAAACAAAATAAACCATTAAAAGAATCGTTTTTGGTATTGGGAAATAGAAAAGTTTTTCAATTCTGATGCTGATACTCTAAAAATTTCCAGCTTGTTTGTATTCCAGATGTTAATTAATCGTCCCAGCACTAAAAATATATATTTTTCTTAGTCTGTCTGTCTGTCTATTCCACTTTTTTCCCAGAAACTACTGGCCTGATCTGGTTGAAATTTTGCATGAAACTTTGTTATGATAAAGTGCAGCAAACTAAGTATTATGATATCCATTTGATGCACAGTTAAGAATTGGAATTAGTATTTATGCAAAAATGAGAACAAATGTAACCATATTCAACCAGCAATTTAGCATAAAGCACACATTCCTAGTCAATGGGTCATAAGACTTAATGACACTGACCACATGATTGGTGCTGCAACCGGTGTTGGAATCAGTTTACAAGTGTCTGTTTTCATCAAAGAGTTTGCAAGAGTGTAAATTTAAAAATGTGATCCGGATTCTGAACAACGGTTCTTTCTATACCGATTAATACGTTTTTTTTTTTTACTTTCTTTTTTTTCCTCTTTTTCAACTTTCGAATTTGAAACGTTTTCTTTCTTATTTCTTCGTTTACAACTTCACCAATCAACACGTTATTTCTTTTAGTTGTGTGAACACTGACAGAGCATAACGTTTTCATACGATTTTAAATCTTTTATTTTATTAATACAAATTAATATTAAATTATTATTAATACAAATATTTAATTTATTAATACTAATTAATATTTAATTAATTAATAAAAATTAATATTAAATTATTATTAATACAAATATTTAATTTATTAATACAAATTAATATTTAATCATTAATATAAATTAATATTTAATTATTAATATAAATTAATATACTGATTCTTAAATTGATTAGATGTTGGTATTATTTTAATTCTTTGGACTACTGTTCTTATCTTGAGTGCCATTTTCACAACGTTTTGATCGATGTAATTTCCGCCCTTCTTTCGGTGCATCTTGTTGAACTCAGGAACGTTTCTGTCAGTGGTTAGAGTCCTTGAAAAAATCAATTGTAAACCCACAGAAGGGACGTTGCGAGCCTGTCGTTTTATCGTTATTTCCATGGCAAGTACTTGTCTGAGCTCCAATCTCTGGTCCCCCCTCGCCAATCTTTCACGAAAAACGCCCATCTAGCTGAAACCACTGTCAGTAATTTTCCCCACTCTTTATCTGTGCCTAAATCAAAACACAGATTCCATGAACAAAGCTTCTTTCTTAGAAGTGCATGCCTGTGGAACTCTCTTCCAATTGCCTGTTTCCCACCTGACTACAACTTGGATGTCTTCAAGTCCAACATAAACAAATTCCTGATAAACCACCCCCTTTACTTTATCAGATTTCCATTACTAACGATTACTACGATATTGTCCCATTGATTACTGTACACGCAATAACCCTTATCCCTGAGTGGCTTCTGGGCCTTGATAAGTGGTGACTTCCATATATAAAAAAAAAAAAAAAAAATTGATATTCTCCTGAAGGTTTAAAATTCAATTCTCAGTGTGGGAGACTGAAAAATACAATCGCGAATTACTTAGGATATCTATTCAGTCATGGCTGACGGAACAAGAGCATGCTACCCCTGTGAAGTAAATAAAAGGTTCCGTTTGGAATTCTGTTCAAATTCCAGAATTTGACAGAAATAATCCCAAGTTCAACAAGCAACGTTGCAAAAATGACACTCAAGATGAGAACAGTAGTCATAATTATACAAATAATCAATCCCCATCTCCAAAATTCAGAAACACAATATTGGGTTGTAACAAAAGTTGTTGGTTTTAAAACTCAGAGGACACAAAAAAATACACAAGAAAATCAGATTTATTTAATCGATAATTGAAGTCCCCAACCGTGACTTATTCCCATCTTTCAATAAACTTTCCACATTCTTAGAATTCCTTAGAATTTAAACTGGAAAGAGAAAGCCATTGTGGAAGTTCAATTTGACTGACTCCACCCATTATTCATTTCTACAACCACTCTCACAGATGTGATGTTGCTAGTCTCAGTCTTTTTATGCACCATCCACTATGACTATGCAATTCCTACAGCTATGTACCTAGAAAATGGAGCCATAAAACCTGACGTAGTAATATGAAACAAGGAGAAAGAAGCTATTGTATATTCGTTTATATTGGAGGAGATAATATATTAAAACGTGTCATGTGTTATCTAGTGGATGTAAGATATTGTTCTTTTAACAGACAGATAATAGACGTATAAATCGTATGTATGTTGTTAGCCAGGGGACAGGATATTGACGTGTAACTTGAATCATGTTGTATGAGACTTATTACATGGGATATTTTTATGTAAGAAGAATATGTAAGAAGAATAATATATGCTTCATACCTTTTTTCTTCCCGCTGCTCTGTGACGAACCATGAAGCCAATTGAGACATCTGTTCTTCTTTGTGAAAAACATAAAACTCTTTATATTTTTATAATATAAATTTATTAAAGTTGTCTCAATTGATCTGCAGTTTCTACATTTTCTGTTCATACAGCTCGCTCCCTAGCTGTCTGTCCACCCTTGTCTAGAAGTCTGTCTGCTCTGGTGGTCAATCCTCAACTCTCTGAATCTCTCCAAAACTAACTACATCACGTGTTCTCTTACGTCACCTAAGTACGTGTCTCAGACAAACCTAATGTCCACAACTAGTTATTTGTTTATCCAAATCCAAAAGAATGTTTACATCTATTTTCTATTTCCGCATTCTTTTTGCGATTTACACATCGATCATTTCTTTCGCAATTTAATTGTTTATTCTTCTAATCATAATAACTGATCCAGCGACCATCCGTCGCTCAAATCAATTAACAAGAATACAATAACAATAATAATAATGTTTTGACCATTGCTCCCGCTTGCCACAGTTAACAGATACTATGCTATGATCACAGCCTAAAGGGTCATAACATTACAAAGCAACCTTGGTAGAAATTAGAGCACCCAACAGTGCTCGGTTAAGCAGAGCTGAGAAGAAAATGATAACAAAATACCAACGTCTTATGTACGACATGAAAAGAAATTGGAATCTTAGGAAGATCTCTATCATTCCAGTACTTATAGGAGCATCCGGACTCACGAACAAGAATTTCAAAACTACTCAGTGAACAAAGTGCAAGAAAGATATTAAAAAGATCTTTTGGTTGGAATATATGAGTTAGTGGGTGAATGTTTGACATCCAGTAGGATGCCCTATCCCCAGCTTGAACAAACTGATATCAAAATAAAAAAAAATATCAACATGAAGAACCATCACAGGATGAAGACATAATTTAAATGATTAGATAAAGCGAAAAACGCTCTTTAAAATCTATATATATATCTATAAAAGTGAACGTGTCTGTGTGTCTGTGTACATTTCCCTACGCAATAACTCTGTCAATTTTTAGTCTACAGACTCGAAATTTGATATACAGGGTACTGAGATTTGGGAAAATTGATGTGATCGGTTTTCGGCCAGAAATTTGGCTGTTAAGGGGTCGACGTTCAACGATTTGACCTTTGAGAAATCTACCAAACTCCTCCGACAATTTTGGGTCTAAACACTTGAAATTTTAGATATAGGTTCCTTGGACATGGATCTAACTTAATAAACTTGATTTGAGCCCAAAACAATAACTTTCAAGGAGTCATAATAGGGGTCAAAGTTAAAAAAATTGACCGCTTTTTTTTTTTTGCTCAACATACACCTCCAAACACCCGGGCAACGCCGGGCTGAAATGCTAGTTATATATAAAGTAAAGGTATTATAACGAAAACTATAGAATGTGTATATAGTGATGGGACGATTCCAATATTTTTACAGAGTCCGATACAATTAACAGTTCTGTACTAAATTACTGATTATTTAATAAAATCTCTCAATATTCAACTATAGATTTGTTGTTTTTTCCATCTATATATATAAAAGCGAAAATGTATGTGTGTATGTGTGTTCGCTTTTTGTGTATGTCTTCAAAAGGCTTTTTTCCAGCGGATTCTCGAGGCCGTCGCTCATTTTTAAAACTTTTTATATCACGTCTAAATGATAATATCTATGACTTAACAACGGTGGTCGCCTCTC
This sequence comes from Euprymna scolopes, assembly GCF_053919585.1. NCBI lineage: Eukaryota > Metazoa > Mollusca > Cephalopoda > Sepiida > Sepiolidae > Euprymna > Euprymna scolopes. Next base: position 17,483,737 of record NC_136511.1, on the reverse strand, counting down.
TATTATATTTGCCCGATTTTGAAACGTTAATTATTCGACATTTTCAGATCTGCACGTGTTGCATTCGTTTTTCGGTATAAAAAAAAAGCGAAACTCGATTCAAAATACTGGCCCACGGCCAGTGGTCTCTAGAAAGCTATGTAACGTTTGGTCAATGTCGGCTTCGTCATATCAGACGGTTGCTTTCATTTCGAGACAAGACACCCCTCCCCCAATAAACAGGGAGCTGTTTTTTTCCAAAGTTAGTTAAAAACAAACAAACCGGTTTATTGACCTCATTAAAAACTGTGCCGCAGAAAATGTTAACTGCTGAATAGCTATCGCTTACCATCGCCGCATGTGCATTAAGCTTTTTCATATAAAAAAAACAGACTGGCATTAAATAAAACACTGTCCCGCACTCAAAGTTCACGTCAATAACTCGTCAAAAACGGGCACCTGTTTTTTTTTTGTTTTTTTTCACACTTTACTATTTTCCAACTGCGCGTCAAGGCTTCGTTTTTTTTTTAACAACCAACGATTTTTCTTTTTATTTACCCAAAACCACACACACTTCCAAACACCTGGGCAACGCCGGGTACCCCTCGCTAGTATATCATAAAAAACACACGTTAAATATGCAGGTATTTTCTTGAACGTAAAATTACACTTGTAGGGGGTGATCTATAGATTTTACTTTTACTGGTGGTTTCAAATCGAATATTTATCATTTTATTATTACCACAAGCAGTGGAAGATTTACTTTTAAAAAAAATAAAAAAATAAATCAAATAAAAAAAATAAAAATAAAAATAATCACATTTAGCATCAGAAAATAGGCACAATATTTTCTGATTCTGATACCGACTCCGATACCCTCCCAAATTCTGATTTTCCTATTCCTGATCAATCGTCCCAACACTAATATAAAGTAACCATTGATAAAAACATTTAAAAGGAATAGCCATAATTGAAATTTACGGATTCCATCCAACCTGTCTGACACTGAGAGGGACGATACGCCAGTTATCTTGTGAATAAGAGGGCTTTCTATATTTCTCTTTGCCTGTTTATTTTTTTCTGGGAAACTACTGGAATGATCTGACTGAAATTTTGTAGAGATCTTTGGGCAAACTCACTAAATCATGGCGTGAGCAGTTTGTGAAAAAAGAAATCTGTAGGCATTGAAAACGTTTTTCTTTTGGTTAAATATTACTACATGAGGAATATTTTCGAGTTAAAATCTATTGAGAAATACACACTTTGTATTGAGAAATACACGATGTAAATATATAAACATTTGTCATTATATTCTTTTTTTTTTTTTTTGACACTTTTTCGCAAGTCTGCAGATTGTAAACAAACCCAAATATAGGCATAATTTTTTTGTCATTATATCTAATATATAAATGGACATATGTCTGTCTCTCTGCATATTTTCAAACTCTATCTCCCCCAAAACTAAAAGTCGCTAGGGCCTTAAACGATTGGATTCATTACGGACCATTCTTTTATGGGTCTTTAGCTGGCTAAAATAGTTTTCAAAGGGGTCAAAAGTGGGTCAAAATTTTAAAAATCGTAATACATTTTGTACATTCATCTTAGTTTATTTTTAAATTTTAATCAGTTAATAAGCTTGTTAGTTGGTACAATGGTAGAATCATCAGCTTTGAATGCTAGTTTCGGTTTCGATTCTACCTGATGGCACCTAAATACTTTTTTTTTTTTTTACTTTTGAAATCACAACTCTATAATAATATATACAAAATATGGACAAATCAAAATATCATATTTAAGTGTATTTTACACCCGGGGTAAAGCCGGGTGCCCCCTCCCCTCCCACACACACTGCTGAGGAATCTTTTTGCATTAAAATCTATTGTGAGATACACATTTTAAATATGTGAACATCAGGTAAAGTTATCCAATATAAAACAGCCATATTGGACAACTTGGTGTTGTTATAAGGTGCAGTAAAGTAAGCAATTTGGTATTCGGTCAATACGCAGGGAGTAACAGGGATTATTATTTAATGAAAAAATGAGCACAAATTTAATCATATTCAACAATTTAGCATAAATACTCATTCTGTGTCAATGGCCTATAACTTTTGCTCGTTTTTAATGGGCTAAAAAATCTAGTGACAAAAAAAAAACATTTTAAAAGAATTGCTGCAACTGGATTTTACAGATTCCATCCAACCCACCTAATATTGATACTTGTATTTTAACTAAGAATTAAAAAAAAAAGAAATTTAACACAATTTTCAGGATTCCGTGTTTGATAAAATCGCAAACAAGAATTTTTGTCGTATACCGATTTTATTTGCTTTCACTGATAAGAGCGGAATCCATTTCAAGACTGGAAGTTTTCATAAACGGATCAGGAAGCTTAGGAGACGCCATGATAAAGTGCTAAAAATAAAGAATGTTAAAAAAATTTGCTAAATTCTTAATGAGAAATTGTTCAGATTTTATGTGCGTACAATTATGTCCATTAATGATGAGCTTGTACTTGCGAAACGATGGAAGTCTCACTTGTTAAGTCCAAGACTTGCAGGAATTATATATAAAGTAAAGGTCGTAGAATGAGTGTTATCAAATAATGATCAGTGGTTGGAGTCCGTATTATTTGTATTTTTCAGACTTGGGAATCTGCACAGAATTTCTAACGGAACCCTTCATTTAATCCACAAAGGAAGCAATGTTCTCGTTCCATCAGCCATGACTGGAGAGAAATCCTAAGTAATTCACAATTATATTACTAAATGCCGTCCACACCGAGGACTGAACCTTCATCCTCCAGGGGAGTAACTTACAACTGAATTTACCAAGTACTTTATCCACTATGCCACGGGTCTTGCAGAGAAAGATTCTTGAGCTTGAGAAAATACACCTGAAGAAGGTCAGAGGTTACATCGACCGAAATGTTGTGAAAATGACACTCAAGATGAGAACAGTAGTTTGAAGAATCCAAATAATATGGGCTATCAATTCTCATCTCAAAAAGAGGAAAATTCCTTGGCTCGGTTTGTGAAAAGAAAGTTTGCAGTTTTTTTTTTAATTTTTTTATTTTGCAAACATTGGGTACATAAGTGCAGTGGAATTACTTGTTGGCAGAAAATAACCAATTTGTATGCAAAAAGTGTAAAATAATAGATATGGATGAGAACTAGGGTAGCAGAATACCAGAACAACGGAATAGAGTAACGGAATACCAGAACAACGGAACAGAGTAACGGAATTACAAAAAGAATAGTTTTTAGAATAACGAAATAGAGTACCAAACACTAGAATAACGAAATAGGGTACCAAATACTAGAATGACAATACTAAAATAACGGAATATAGAGGTATACTAGAATAACGGAATAGAGGAATACTAGAATAACGGAATAGAAGAAACAATAGAGGAATACTAGAATAACAGGAATACTAGAATAACGAAATAAAGTACTAGAATAACAAAGAGTAGCAGAATACTATAATAACAAAATAGAATAGGAGAATTACGGAAATGCAGCAGAATAACAAACTAAGAAAATCGTGAAATAACGAAATAAAATAAAAGAATTAAAAAGAATAACATTAACAATCTAGTTAAATAATAAACAAATAACCATACTTTTACAGTTACTGACCCACATTTCTGTGATGTTACCTCGGTATAGCCCGGTAGTTTACATAAACGGCCAGAATATGCTGAGCGCTGATCAAATTTTCAAACGTTAAAAAAAAAAAAAACAAAAAAAAAAAACATTGTATACTAATTACAAAAAACAAAACAAAAAACAAATTATTCTAAGTTTCATGAATAAATATTTTTTAAATAGAAGCATTTTTTGGAAGATTTTTCTGTGAGAAAAGTTAATTTTTCTGAAATTAAAACTTTTTGTAAAATTTAATTTTTTATAAGGACATTTTTGAGAATATATTTGATATATTTTTTTTATTTTTTTGAAAAATGATAGTTCTTTCAGATTTCAATTCTGTTTTTTGTTTATCTTTTAAGCTTCCCAACATTCAGATACGATCGTCGTCGTCTCTGGCAGAATGAACAGGATTTCGGCGTTACTCTTTGGTACTGTCACCAGAAAAAAACCCTTCTTGGAGTTGTATCTTCTGAAGACTCGGAGCAGTTCTAGAAGCCTCCGAATGTTGTGTTTTCTCCTGTTCATGGTTCGTATTAGTTTTCTCTCCTGCCAAAAGATATAACATATTTTCTAAGGTTGTGAGATTCATGTTGATGTCTTCAATTTCTTTCAATGATTTAACTCTGCGAGGTTAAAACTTTTTCTTCCAATTTATTAAATGTCGTCTGCCAAGATTTTCATTAGCTAAACCCACAGCGCGTTTGTTATCGATTTTTCATAGGTGTTTTTCATTTGATCAGTGCTCGCACCTGCCGGACGACGCTGAGACAACATTCACCGAACTGTAGAAGTACCTAAATAACAGACAATAGTTCATTGTGATGAAGACTGCAGACCACAAGAACAAAAAAAAAAAAAAAAGAAAAAAAGAAAAAAAAAAAGGAAATTAGAAAACGGAAAAATTCTTCCCAGGATGCGTCACATTTTCAGATTGTTAATCTTTTTTTTTTTTTTTTTTTTTTGACAACAATCGAAACATTTAATTCATTTTCCTTCTTCCCTCAGCTACCAACCGGTTTTGAGATTGCTAACAAACTAAACTACCAGGATATAAGTAAAAATGTTGATCCGGTTGATCTTCCTAAAATAACCAGTCTTAATCTGTACCCAAATCAAAGCAACAACAGATCATGAAGCATAATCGACCAATGAAATGAGAGAGATTCAATCACGTGGGTACATTGATTGTTGCATTTGACAAAAGAGTAAGGCACTCCTATAAAACGTCATGAGTCATCCTTTAATGGTTCAAGGATTTAATTCTCATCTTTCTTACAATCAATAACAATGACTTTTTTCGTCTTCATAAGATTGGCAAGTCAGATTTGCACCAAATAAATGCATCGTGAGAAAACTTACAAATTCATATTATTAGTCGATTCTTCGAACTACTGTTCTCATCTTGAGTATCATTTTCACAACGTTTCGGTTGATGTAACCTGCGACCTTCTTCAGATATATCTTGTCAAACTTGAGAATTTGGACAATTTTGAGCAGAACCCTTTATTAAGTTCATGTGGATAACATGCTCTTGTTCTGTCAGCCATGACTGTATAGAGGTCCTAAGTAATTCGGAATTGTAGTTTTTAGTTGCCCACACTGGGGATTGAACCTTCAATCTTCAGGAGAATATCACTTTTACAATCGATTTTGCCAAGCACTTTAACCACTGTGTCACTAAATTGATGATTGTGAATTTTTAAAATATGTTATTCATATTATTTGAATTCTTCGGACTACTGTTCTCATTTTGAGTGTCATTTTCACAACGTTTCGGTTGATGTAACCTTTTTTTTTTTTTTTACATAGGCATCACCACTTATCAAGGCCAAGCGGCCACTCGAGGATAAGGGTTAAAGAGTGTACAGTAGAAATTGGACAATATAGTAATCGTTAGTAATGGAAATTCGGTAAATTTCTTAACAAGTGGAACGGTTCCTCAAGAACTTGTTCACGTTAGACTTGAAGACAACCATATTGTAGTCAGCTGGAAAGCAGGAAAACAGAAGACAATTCCACAGGCGTGCAGTTTAAAGAAAGACACTTTGTTCATGGAATCTACGTTTAGGTTTAGGCACAGATAAAGAGGGGGGGGATTATTGATAGTGTTTTCAGCTAGACAAGTGTTTCTTGTGAAAGTTTGGCGAGGGGGGACCATAGACTGATGCTCAGTCGAACACTTTCCATGAAAATAACGATACATCAGAGACAAACTCGCAACATCTCTTCTGTGAGATAGAGGTTGCAAGGAAGAGAAAAGGATATCTCCTACGAGGCTACAAAGTCTATTTTGAACTCTGTCAAGGCAGGACAAGTCCTTTCTAGCAGCTCCTGCCCAGATGTGGCAACAGTATTCCATCCTTGGACGTACCTGGCTCTTATATAGATAGAGAATTGCATCAGCAGTGAGATATTTACTGGATCGATAGAAGGATGCCACCATTTTTCCAGCGGCCTTGGCAACAGATTTGATGTACTTGTTCCATTTAAGATCAGTAACTTCGTTTTAAGTAGGATTGAAACCGCTATATTCGGACAATTCTTACCTGGAACCGTAGAGATTCAACATATCTATCCGTTGTGCCACGGGCCCCAAAGGGCGATCAAGGTTGAATGTTTTGGTCTTATAAATCCACGTTTTTTTAATTTTTTTTATTTATTATCTGATCTTCCATGGTCGGGTCCGTACCGAATGGTATATATATTTAATTGCAATTCATTATTATTTAATAATAACAACAATTATGGAAAGCAGTAATTGCAGTGGATACCGTCAGGAGATTCAGAATTCCTATCCCGACGCGGTTACCACCTGATGAAGGCCAGAGGAATAGTTGGCCGAAATGTTGTGAAAATATCAACTAAGAAAGATGAGGATAATAGTCCGCAATTAATAAAAAATTAATAATTTGCAATTGTATTCTAAGTATTACCCGCACTGAAGATCGAACCATCAACCTCTAGAAGAATGTAACTTGGAACTGAATTTTAGCAAATACTTTATCCACTACGCCACATGTTATGCCATGGAAGTTGCAGTAGAAACGTTGTGAGAATAACACCTGAATTGTCAATCCTCATCTCCAAATTTCAGAAACATAAAATATTCAATATTGAGAGAGCAAGTACATTTGTTAATAGAAAATATTGCTGAGATATTTATTGTAAAACTGAAAACGTTACAGACAAAGCTCCTGGAAGGGGTTCAAGAACCTTGTTGCATAGCTATCTATATATCTATAAAAGTGAAAGTGTCTGTCTGTCTGTGTGTGTGTGTACATTTCCCCACGCAATAACTCTGTCAATTTTTAGTCTACAGACTCGAAATTTAATATACAGGGTACTGAGATTTGGGAAAATCGATGTGATTGGTTTTTGGCCAGAAATTTGGTGATTAAGGGTTCAAAGTTCAACGATTTGACCATTGAGAACTCTACCAAACTCCTCCGACAATTTTCGGTCTACACACTTGAAATTTTAGATATAAGTTCCTTGGACATGGATCTAACTTAATAACTTAATTTGATCCCAAAACAATAAATTTTAAGGGGTCAAAGTTAAAAAAATTGAGCGCTTTTTTTTTTTTTTTTTTCTCCGCATACACCTCCAAATACCCGGGCAATGCCGGGCACGCATTCTAGTATATCTATAAAAGTGAACGTGTCTGTGTACATTTTCCTTCACAATAACTGTCAATTTTCAGTCTACAGACTCGAAATTTGATATACAGGGTACTGAGATTTGGGGAAATCGATGTGATCGGTTTTCAGCCAGAAATTTTGCTGTTAAGGGGTCAAAGTTCAATGATTTGACCTTTGAGAACTCTCCCAAACTCCTCCAACAATTTTGGGTCTAAACACTTGAAATTTTAGATATAGGTTCCTTGGACATGGGTCTAACTTAATAACTCGATTTGGACCCAAAACAATAAATGTTAAGGGAGTCATAATAGGGGTCAAAGTTAAAAAAATTGACCGTTTTTTTTTTTTTTGCTCAGCATACACCCCCAAACACCCGAGCAATGCCGGGCCGAAATGCTAGTATATCTATAAAAGTGAACGTGTATGTGTGTGTGCGCGTGTGTGGGTGTGTGTGTGTCTACATTTCCCTACGCAATAACTCTGTCAATTGTAAGTCTACAGACTCGAAATTTGATATACAGGGTACTAAGATTTGGGAAAATCTTTGTGATCGGTTTTAGGCCAGAAATTTGGTTGTTAAGTGGTCAAAGTTCAACGATTTGACCTTTGAGAACTCTACCAAACTCCTCTGACAATTTTGTGTCTAAACACTTGAAATTTTTGATATAGGTTCCTTGGACATGGATCTAACTTAACTTAATTTGAGCCCAAAACAATAAATGTTAAGGGGGTCATAATAGGCGTCAAATTTAAAAAATTGACCGATTTTTTTTTTTTTTTTTTTTTTGTTGCTCAACATACACCTCCAAACACCTGGGCAACGCCGGGCTGAAATGCTAGTTGGTCTATTTAACATAAGGGGATTAAAATTATATATATATATATATATATATATATATATATATATATATATATATATAAACAGCATTTTTTCTCTATGGCATGTTTCATTAAATAAAATAGACATATTTTGTATATTAATTCTATTTTCGATCCTTCCCAACTTCCAAATAACAGTCTTCACTTCTGGTGGGAACTGGCTTATGAAATCACCATATTTATCATAAGTCGGGGTACTTTTACCAATAGAAAAAAAAAGGATAAATAACTAACCAATAAAAAAAAAAGAAAAAAAAAAGAAAAAAAACTTTATAAACTGGTTCAAACCAGTTACATTAATTCATCCCTGATGATGAATCCTGAAGGATAGGAAAGTATTCGGACTGGTTTGCTGGGTCCAAAGTAGAGTTTGAGGCAAACCAACAGGCAAGCATGTTAGCTTTCTTGGTTGCCGTGCAAACAACTTCAAGATTGTTGGATAGTGGGTGAATTGTTGATTGCCTATTATTTACCATACTGTTGTAGATTTTCCAGAAATTACACGTTCCTAATTTCTGCATTTCAATGCATTTTCTAGTGGTTTCAGTATATTCTCTCTTAGCCTTAACTGTCGCTATTTGTTTCTTACAATTTCTCCTAACTGCTATAAACATTTGTCTGTTTGTACTGGACTTATGTCGGATAAATCTGTAGTATGCATGCTGCCTTTAAGTAATGGCAGCTGTGCAAGTAGAAGTAAACCATTAGGGAGAGTGAGGGTTGCTAAAGACCTTCTGTGTGAGAATATGTTTTTTCTAATTTTTTTTTTATTACAATTTCACCTGTCATTTATTAAGTGCTTCAATTGCCACTTTGAACAATGTTAAAGTGGTTAGAGGGGATGGAGGAGTGCAAGTTAGTTTCACTTATGGCTAAAATATCTGAGGAGTTTGCTAGGAGAAATGATTCTACATCGTCCATGTTAATTCTAAGTCCAAGAATGTAAATGTGCGACTCAAGGTGAATCCCGACAGGCTGCTAAATCCCACCCCCACACGGTAGAGATCCCTAGATGTAAAAGATCTTTCTACTCCAGTAGTTTCTTCCCCAGAACTGCTAGACTCTGGAATTCCATTCCAGGATCCTGCTTCCCTAACTGTACTGACATGCAGAAGTTCAAGTGCAACGTGAACCGACATCTTGCTGCCCAAATCCCTACATAGTGCCCCAGTAGTTGCTGACCCTGATAGTAGCCCCCTACACCAAAGTGGCAATGTGCCTTGTTTGGGGTGAAAATGTAATAAAAAAAAAAAAAAAAAAAAAAATCGTTGTTCGAGTCTGCGTCTGGTTTGATCGTTATTTTGGATTGAGCTGTCATTTCATAGTTTCAGTTTAGGATGAGAGGTGCCAGACAAAGTTAATGTGCATAGCCTCCATCATGCAACACAATAGACCATCAGCCGACTCCTTGTCCACAGAAATGTGCAGTATAAAAAAAAAATGGTTCAAAATAAATATATAACAAATAAATGCTACCAAAGGCAAGATAAGTTATTTTTCTATCCAACCAATGTCACGGTAATATTGGCACTTCTGTATGACAGTGACGTGAGGCGAATGTATTTTAGTTTCAAGAACGGCCAATAGAGGGCGTGTGTCAGCCAAAAAGGGGTCGATAACTCATACCTTTCTACAAGTTTGTGCGAAGACAATCCCTTGGAAGGGGTTTTGAACAAATAAGGGAACTCTATTCCTTGTAACTGTACAAAAACAGTATATTCCAAAAAAGGTTTCAATGAAAATCACTCATTGAAAAAAAAAAAAAAAAAAAAAAAAAAAAAAGAAGCAATATTATTAAAAAATTTCTTAAAATTTTTATAAATAAATAAACACTTTTGAGTTTGTATTACTATACACATAGATTCGAAAACATTGTCAAAAAACAAATATATAACAAATAAATGTTATCAAAGGCAAGATAAGTTTTTTTTTTCTACCTAACTGGATAATTTTTTAGCGTTTTTATTTAATGTAACGTGTTTATTTGGCTCGAAAAAACACAGTGTTTACAGATATATTTGAAAAATGCAAATGGCAGTGAACTGTGTTGAATACGTAAGTTTGGGGAAATGAGTTAAAACTAAAAAAGCTAAATAAAATACTATTAGAAACCCACTGAATATCTATCAGCCTATGTTACAGTAACACATATTGAGTGGGTTTCTAATAGTATTTTGTATAGTTTTTTAGTTTTTACTCATTTTCCAAAACTTCAGTATTCAACACCGAGTTCGCCGCCATTTACATTTTTCAAATACATTGGTAAACACTGTTTTTCTAGCCGAATAAACATGTTATATTAAATAAAAACACTAAAAAATTATCCAGTTAGGTAGAAAAGTAACTTATCTTGCTTTTGATAACATTTATTTGTTAGCTATTTGGTTTTTGACAACTTTTTCAAATCTATGTGTACAGTAATACAAACCCGGAGATGGACATAACAGCATGTGTTCCGAGGCTGACAGGATTTCTGAGCAATCTCATCTGCATTCCCAAGTAAGGGTGCCTCAGGTGATTAACAATAAACTAATCCCTTCTCAAAGATGGAAAGATAAAGCTTGGGAGTGAATACAAGTATACTGCAGTCTGACAGTAAAAAAGCCCTTGCACAAATCTTTCTTTAAATTTCAGCCTTTTTGTGTCTGTTAGGACTGTTGCCTAGGTGCTTGAGTTTCAATCTTGGCTTGAGGTGCCAGTCTAGCCACACTGAAGAACTGTAATACAGTGAAACAGTCTGTGAATTACACACATATATATGAAAATGTATAAAAAAGAATACGAAAAGTATAGAAGCTTATAACTTTTCTTTATTCGTTTTCAATTGGTGACGTGCAGGAATACAAAATAATATTATGGAAAAAAATTAAAAAATTTTTTTTACAAGTACATAATTTCGACCAATCCTTCAGTCTTCATCAGTACAAACAAGAGTGCGATGAAGGACTAATATATATATATATATATATATTAGTCCTTCATCGCACTCTTGTTTGTACTCTTCGTACAATAAACCTTATTATGTTACGCAACCTGTCATTCGATTAATATTCCACCTCGGATTTACTATTTCGCTTGTATCCACTATATAACAATATAGAACATACATTAATTAATTAATCATTATTTTTATTGTTGTTATCGTTCCTATTTACTTGCATCCCCACGAGGGCAGAGTAAGACACAAGGTCAGTTTTTAATGTGAGGAAAATCCAGCTCCCTAAAAAGGTGCACTTCGAATAGGAACAAAAATTTAAATTGCCTCAGTCATGAAGGATTTCTCTCCCACTGACCGAGGACAGAAAAGATGAAGTGTAGTATCAGAACAGATATTACACTTTGCTTCTAACCAAAATGATTATTGCTTTTGTTATTATCGTTGTTATTGTTATCAATATTGTTATTATTATTATTGGCTCACATGGAGCTTTCACACAGGTCAACAAAAGATCTGATTGGAGACCTGTGGTGTTCTCTGGAAGCTGAGTGACAAGTCTCCCCAGACGTCCAGCTCTCTCCACCTCCTTCGATAGCATTTTTAAATAAATTTGCGTCATCGCAACAGCCTCTTAACATTGATTTCTCGCTCACAGTGGTTAGTGGTCTATACTGGAATTTGAGTGGCACTAAGCCTCCCCAAGGTCGCAGTTCTCTTCGCGTTTATCCAGCGGAGGTCTGGTCAGCGCTCTCTCCTCGGTCTTTCCATCCTCCTTGACCCTTCTCGGCTCTTTGGTATCACTTTTCTATTTTTGAGGGGGGGGGTGATGAGACAATGGGAGATGATGCGTGATGGAGGTATAGAACTTGTAGATATGCAGCTTCGGCGTTCTTCACCCCCTGTAACGCTTCTTCATTATATTGTATTCTTATTGTTTTTGTTTTTTTTCATTATTATAATTATAATTATCATCGATGGCGATTAAGTCAGCTAGAGTGAATTTTATCAAGGGTCACACTGGATGCATGATAACTCAAATCGGCAAAGTCAAAGAAGGTCAAATCTAAACACTGTAGACATATCAAGTTCAGGTTATTTAATGCTGAATTTTGTAATTTTGGAAAAAGTTTTTATGTTTCAATTTCATTATATCTTCAAATATTTATTAATCGTGTTTGGTTTGGTTGTTTTGTTTCATGGCATATCAACCCTTTCCGGGTTATTTAATGCAGAATCTAATCGTTTGGGTAAAACTTTTTTATGCTTCAAGTTCTTTATGTTTTTTAATATTTATGGTGTTTAGTTTGATTGTTCTGCAGAGAAAAATTGCAGAACATGATTGAGTTTTGAAAAGGAAAAGGGAAAAGGAAAAAAGCTAGCATCAATATTTGGTGCATTTTTGGTCAGGAAAGCAACCTGATCAAATTGAACCATTAATAGTGAATAATGAAAATAAAGTTGATTATGAAGATGAGACGGGATTTGCTGGCACCATTTTTGTTTTTATGGAAAATCAACGTCGTTGCTTTTAAACATCATTTTTGTTAGCAATGATTCTGTGCATCTAATGAGGCAAGATGTGTGTGTGTGTGTGTGTTTGGATGCGTATATTCGTGTGTGTCTGTGGATGTGTGTATTCGTGGATGTGTGTGTGGATGTCTATATTTGTGTGTGTGTGTGTATTCATGTATGTGTGTATGGATGTGTATATTCGTATATAGAGAAAATTAAAAGGAACAAACCGTATTATGTGTTCATCAACGTTTCGTCTTTATTTCGAGACTTCCTCTGGATGAAATAAAGACGAAACGTTGATGAACACATAATACGGTTTGTTCCTTTTTATTTTCTTTATTTTGTCGGAATACTATTTCCATTACTTTCATCATATTCGTATATGTGTGTCTATGGATGTGTATATTTGTGTAGATTTGTGTAGATTTGTATATTCGTGTAGGTGTTTGGTGTGTGGATATACGTATATGTGTATGTATAGATGTGTATATTCGTATATGTGTGTGTCTATGGATGTGTATGTGTGAATGTGTATATTCGTGTATATGTGTGTCTGTGGATATGCGTATATGCGCGCATGTGTGCACGTGTCTATATATGAGTATCTGTGTGTGGGTGTACGACGACTGAAAGATAAAAATAGAAAAATCCCAGTGACGACCTTGGCGTTTTTTTTTTGTTGTTTTTTTTCCAAGTTTTACTGATAAGAATTAGATTGGACTTTTTTTTTCTACCCAAAGAAGCATTTGAAAGGGATCATAAAACATTTGCCTTTCCTACCCTGTCAATAGCGTGAGAGATAAAAAGGAGTCTTCAATGAACATAAAAGGAGTGCGAGTTGAGGAGGAAGTAAAATTCTTATTTTATATTTATCTATTATTATTATTATTATTATTATTATTATTATTATTATTATTAATAATAATAATAAATAATAAATTTAAAAAAAAAATGGAAGTTTATCAACAGGGATAATTTTTTTTTTTTTTGAAGGGTGAGAAAAGGGTGGAATAACAAATAACAAATACATTAGCATGTATATTTCCCCCCCTCCTCTCTCTCTCTCTCTCATATATATATATATATATATATATATATATATATATATATATATATATATGATTGTTGAGCTGGATTAAATCCGACGATATGAAATAAAATGGAGGTGGAAGGACCTGGATACTCAACGTTTCGCCCGATTTATGCGGGCTTCTTCAAACGTTTCGCCCGATTTATGCGGGCTTCTTCAAAAATCAATGACCATCCCTCTTGAAGAAGCCCGCATAAATCGGGCGAAACGTTGAGTATCCAGGTCCTTCCACCTCCATTTTATTTCATATATATATATATATATATATATATATATATATATATATATATATATATATATATATATATATAACTACTTCATTTACTCACATAAAATAAATATACGAAAGTATAGATTTATGCGTAAACTTTAAGTATTTACTTCAAAAGTGCTCAATACATAGGTAGAGCTAGTTAGTAATTTATAAATTACTATATATATATAATAAAATACTCATCAAGTGCGCTTGAAAGCCAAATCACAACGTAATATTAGGAAAATAAACAAATATTTTACTTGTTTGTAATTTATTGTAACGAGCCGCGCGTTGCATCTAGCGGTTGTATTTTGAAATGTTTGAACTGTACGTAGGCAACGCGCGGCTCTTTGCAAACAGACATCTTTCTCCAACTTTACAAAATGGCAAGGAAGAAGAAACAAAACAAAACACTGAAGATGGAGTATACCTCTGAAATATATTTGTGATAAATTTCAAACAAGTAAAATATTTGTTTATTTTCCTAATATTACGTTGTGATTTGGCTTTCAAGCGCACTTGATGCATATTTTATTAAATTAAAACAACGTTTCTATATGAACTCCCCTCCTTGATATATATATATATATATATATATATATATATATATATATATATATATATATATATATATATATATATATATAAGCTGAATGTCTCTGTGTGTGTCTGATCATGAATAGGCTCCTATATGGTTGACTATTTAAAAACAAACTGATTACATATAATGATAGAAGATGTATCAAGACACAGGACTGGGTATGTTTGATCTGGCAGAACGGTGGTTCATTAAAATTGTGGGGTCAGCGTTCGCGCCTGGTCCACAAAGTATGGAAATAAAAAATTTAATAATTAAAAAAAAAAAAACGTTTACAAGTGTTTTTGATATAGATGTACATGAGAATACTTTGATAAATATGTTTTAACTTAAATAGGGATGGCATAATAAAATTGTGGGGTCTGCGTTCGCGCCTGGCCTCCATAGAATGGAAATAAGCACAAACTTTAATAAAGACTTTACATATCTATCTGCTTAAGTTTAATTTGATAGTTATGTTTCAGTTTGAAGAAATATTGTATAATAAAATTAGGGGGTGTTCGTTCGCGCCTGACCTTCATAGAATGGAAATATGTCACAAAGTTTAACAAGGTTTTTTGATATAGATCCACAGAATATTGTGATAAGTGTTTCAGTGTGAACAGGTATGGTATAATAAATTATGGGGTTTATCTATTTTATTTTTACTTTCATCATATTCTGCTTTGGTTACTTTTGATACCCCCAAATTCGAAGCTATCTCTTTACAACCCTTCCTACAACCTATCATACTTTCATAAATCAGAGTCCATTTTCTGTAGGCTGTTTTTGAACCCAGTCAACGACGGGTACTTTTGCTAGTATATATATATATATATATATATATATATATATATATATATATATATATATATATATACACACACACACACTAACTGTACCTGGCGTTGCTCGGTCGTAAAATACGCATAAATATTATATTTTAATAAATTCAGAATTCTTTATTAAAAACAGAAATAACATAGGTATTAAATGTAACGTTGAATTCTTTAAAAAAAAAAATTAAAAAAAAAATGAAGTTAAAAAAAAGAAAAAACGGAAAGAAAAAAACTAAAGTACAAAAATGGGAAAGAAACTGAGATATGTGTGTGTGAATATGTTTTTTTTTCTAAACGGTTCACTTCTTGTAGGTAAAAAAAAAAAATATTCAAGCCGAGATCAAAACCAAAACAAAGATGGTGAGTCAAGTACGATAACCATTAGGTCAGCTTGACACGGTTTTTAAAAGGTGTTTTCAAACCTACTTATTCTTAACAATAAAAATCCTACCCCACACCCACAGGTCCCACTTTTTCAAGTTTGACCCCTTTGCAATCAATTTTTTACCGGGTGAAAATCGATCAAAAAACCTTTCCACATGTTTATATACTCCATACACCAAATTTCAAATTTGTAGATTTGTGTAAATTCGTCGAGTATATAGGTTGAAAAGTGTCCTCACACACACATTCTCACTTTTATAGATATACTGGCAGGCCGTCCAGCATTTCCCGGTCTTAAAATATACAGAAATATTATATTTTAATTAAAAACAGAATTCATATTTATTATAAACAGAAATACCGTAGGTATTAAACGTAATGTTAAATTCCTAAAAAAAAAACAAAAAACAAAACAAAAAATAAACGGAAAGAAACTGAGTCATGTGTATGCAAGTATGTTTTTACTAAACATTTCTTTTAAGTAAGAAATACTCGAGCTGAAATCGAAACCAAAACCTGAAGACAGTGAGTCAAATACGATAACCTTTACACCAGCTTGGTATGACTTTTAAAGAATGTTTTCAGACTAACTCATACTTAACATAAGGAAGCTATCATATTTCACGACCGTGCCTGCTAGAACATTTTCATCTTAAATTCTTTGCAATAATGCATATGATAAAATACCACAATTTTATTTTGCATTTTTAATAACAAAATTAAAGAAATGAGTTTTTATTCTTATTTGAAATTTTATAAGAAATGTTTATGAAATTATAAAAATAAGTTTTTTTTTTTTTAAATTTTAAAAATAAGTTTTTGATTTGAATTTATATAATAAATAGGTTTATGAAAGTATAAAAATAAAATTATTGAAATCAAAATTACAAAATGTTAAACATTCTAATATACAAAAAACGTATCCAAAACCTAATATTCCCAAAATAAAGGATTTTAAAAAGTGTTTTCAATAATTTGTAAAAATAAAAATAAAACTAATTTCAATAATTCTTGATTAAAATAAGATAAAAAAAAACCCTTTTCAATGATAAAAAAAAAAAAAAAACGATTGGAAAAATGTAAAAAAAAGCAAAGGAACTAATTTGCCTGGTCACCGCTTCCGGATAACGCTACACCGGAAGTTACAAAGTATGTTAGCTGACTATCATCAGAAGTTTTAATAAAAATATGCTACACTTTTGTCCCGGACAACGCCCTGCAAGTTATATATGTGGTGAAATGGGGTTAAAAACAAAATGGTTAATTCTAATGCATCCAAAACCAAACTTTTACCTTTTCAACATAAACACTCTGATCCCCACTTGGGCCCCAATTGATATAAATGGCTCTCATCTAAAAAGAGGCTCCATGTTTTGACAAACTTGTGGGTCTGACTTTTATTCCTGACCTGATTGGAAGACTTAGATTAAATCTGTTACCAAGGTCGCCAGAAAAATCCTCTACCTGTATAAGAGCTAAATACATCCTAAAATGGAGTACTAGTGCCATATTTGGGCGAGAGCTGTTTGCCTTGAAAAAGTTCAAAACCAGCTTTGAAACCTAGTATGTAATGCTCTTTTTCCTTCCCTGCAACCTCTTTCACACAGAAGAGTCATTGCAAGCCTGTCTCAGCTCTTTCGTTA
>NC_136511.1:17373339-17458339 GCF_053919585.1 Euprymna scolopes | reverse complement strand
TGTAGATCATGCCTATGCTGTCGAAACAAGGAATCATCATAAGTTTCTGGGTGAAATTGCTCTGTCTGGCCTTCTTGGGGTCTGAGAGAATCAGCATGTGTCCACTAGGAACTCAGTTTCTGGGTCATATCAGTAGTTCCAGCTTTCATCGCAGGTCACCATGCTCTGACGAACTCATCGGACTTAGATCCAACATCGCATGTCATCAAGAACTGCGGAATCTGAATCAATCAGCTTGACCATCTCCCTGTTGTCATGACGTCTTTCTTTCTGGTCTTCTCTGAGCACCCTTCGGACAAACGTCATGCAAATGTTCTGCATCTTCAGTTCCTCGTGAATAATTTTGTACAGTTCCCCACACTGACATCAAACTGTGCACATATTGTCTCTTTAGATACAGGACGGTTCTTATTCATGAAATTCTTTATTTGGCCAATCAAATCTGGTGTGCTGACTTCCTTACTCCTCCCACACGTCTCATCATCTGTCACAGACTCCCTGCCTTCCTTGAATCTCTTATGCCACTTAAAAACTGACGCTAGATTCATGCAAGATGGTCCAAAAGCAGTTTGAAGTATTCCATATGTTTCTATGACATTTTTTTCCAAATTTAAAACAGAATTTTATTTCATATCGTTCTTCTAAAGTGTCCTCACGTCCAGATTGCATTTTTGAAATTCACCAATTGTGACAATCAGGCTTTAGTAGGGTGTATTCCTATTCCTGCTGTAGCTGTTCATTTGAACCTGAAATCATAAAAATTGGTCAGTCATCTCATAGTATGTATAGCAAAAACATACTGAATTTTCAAGAGTCTGCGACAATTTAAAATGTTTGTACGAAAAAAGTCTGGAAACTTATTGAAGGCACCTTATATGTATTTTTCACATTCTTGTTTCTGATTTTAATTGCACCAATAAGTTCAGTCATTGTTTTTTAACATAAATTAATCGTTTTTTTTTTTGTTTTTTTTTAACACATAATTAATCATTCTTTTTCTAACACGTTTTTATATTCTATGATGACATGCCTTACTGTACCTATTTACAATGCCTCCCCACGGGACAGAGTTAGACACCAGGGTCGTTTTTTAACGTGGAGAAAAGGTACAAAAATAATAAAAACAATTGTCTCAGTCGTGAAGGACTGATCCTCCATCGAAAGAGAACAAGAAATGGAAGTGCAACATCTGAAGAACAGATACTACACTTTGATCTTTTTATTTATTTGCTTCCCTACTGAGCAAATTAGGCAGGAGGCCGTTTTTTAATGTGGAGACAGGGGGAAGGGGGAGGGAAAGAGGGGATCCAGCTCCCGAGAGGTGGGAAGTGGGAGCTGGATTAGAAACTGTTGGTATGAAGGGTTGCCCCTTCAGTGACCAAGGTCAGATATGTGGGGTTACCCCCACATATGGTCTTTGCTAGTCATAGCTGGTCTTTGCTAGTCATAGCTTTGCAGTATCTGCCGGAACAGATGGTATTTATTTGCTCCCCCACCAAGCAAATTAGGCACAAGGCCGATTTTTAAAGTGAGGAGTGAAGGGGAAATGGGGACCAACTCCCCGGGGAGTAGGGGAGCTGGATAGTGACAATTGGTATGAAGGGTTGCCCCTACATTGACCAAGGTCTTATATGTGGAGTTGCCCCCACATATGGTCTTTGCTTGCAGTATCTGCCGGAACAGATGGTATTTATTTGCTCCCCCACCGAGAAATTAGGCACAAGGCCGATTTTTAATGTGAGGAGTGAAGGGAGGGGGAAGGGAAAAAGGGGACCAGCTCCCGAGAGGTGGGAAGTGGGAGCTGGTTAAAGGTCAGGCATGTGGGGTTGCCCCCACATCTGGTCTTTGCTAGTCATAGCTTGCAGTATCTGCCGGAACAGATGGTATTTATTTGCTCCCCCACTGAGCAAATTAGGCACAAGGCCGTTTTTAATGTGAGGTAAAAACCAGCTCCCCTAAAAGTAGGCAAAAAGGGGGCACTCTGGTTACCAAAAATAATAATTGTCCCAGTATAGAGGGTTTCCCCTCCATTGACTGGTACAAATTATCTTAAGTGCAGCATCTGCCGGAACAGATGGTGTTTATTTGCTCCCCCACTGAGCAAATTAGGCACAAGGCCGTTTTTAATGTGAGGTAAAAACCAGCTCCCCTAAAAGGGGTCACTCTGGTTACCAAAAATAATAATTGTCCCAGTATAGAGGGTTTCCCCTCCATTGACTGGTACAAACTATCTCAAGTGCAGCATCTGCCGGAACAGATACTACACTTTGATCTTGACCAAAAGGCCAAATGACGTGCCTTACCGTATGTAAAATTTGTCAATTAGCTGGAGAGGTGTGAAAGTGTCGATATTCTAAAGAAATGAAGGATAGTAAAAGAGGGGAGAGGGAGAGGAAGAGGGGGGAAGGATGGAAATAAAAAAAACAAAAAAAAAAAACAGATTAAATTAATTTTATTGCATTGTTAAAATAGTTACATGATGTGGTAGGTGTATATCCAAACCGTCTCGACAAATGCCCAATATATATTTATACAAGATGGGGTAGGGCTATACAAGAAAAGATGGGTTAATTTTGGTCCATTCTGCTCACGGTAGGATTTCTGGTTCAATACCTCCTTTCCTACTAAACACGTCCTCACCACTTAACAATGGTTAAATTAACCGAAAGTGTCGAAAAAAGAATGTTAATCTGAAGCTAATTATTTTAATTGATGTCATTTTTCCATGCGACCACGCCCACGCTTTGTTAAAAGAGGTTCCGTTTGCCCACTTTTTTTTTTTTTTTTTTTTTTTTTAAACTCTTTTCACTCCAAACAAAGCATATTGCCACTTGGACGTAAGGGACTTCGGGTTTGTTTTACTGTACACATAGATTCGAAAAAGTTGTCAAAAAATAAATATATAACAAATAAATGTTATCAAAGGCAAGATAAGTCACTTTTCTACCTAACTGGATAATTTTTTAGTGTTTTTATTTAATGTAACATGTTTATTCGGCTCGAAAAGCATACAATGTTTACCGATGTATCCGAAAATTACAAATGGTGGGGCACTCTCTGGTAAAAACGGTAAGCTTGGGAAAATGAGTTAAAACTAAAAAAAACTAACAAAAATATTGTTAGAAACTCGCTCAATATATGTTACCATGACATAGGCTGACATATATTCGATGGGTTTTTAACAGTATTTTGTGTATTTTTTTAGTTTTAACTCATTTTCCCAAGCTTACCGTGTTTACCAGAGAGTGTCCCGCCATTTGCAATTTTCAAATACATTGGTAAACATTGTATGTTTTTTGAGCTGATAAACATGTTACATAAAATAAAAACACTACAAAAATTATCCAGTTAGGTAGAAAAGTAACTTATCTTGCCTTCGATAACATGTATTTGTTATATATGTGTTTTTTGACAACTTTTTTGGATCTATGTGTACAGTAATACACACTCGAGACTTCTATTTGAGACCATGTTTATAGGGGAACTATATAAGGAGAGGACCGAGATGTTTGTTTACATTACATTTAAATTTCTGCACAGCAGGAAGCAGGCAAGAAATTCCAAAGTCTAGCTGTCTAAGGAAAGAAGCTATCAGTCGAGTGTGCTCTGCATTTCTGAAAAACAGGAAACGGGGAGTGAATTCCAAGTCTAGCTGTCCAAGTAGAGTGTACTCTGTTATCTAAGGACCTCTACAGTGAAGGGGTGGGATTTTGTTGGATCTAAGTCCGATGAGTTCATCAGAGCATGTTTCATTAAAATACCTGTAAAACAGGCATAGGGGTGCAACACTGCAGCGATGGGGCAGGGGTTAGAGCTTGGTTGATAGTGAGCAGACTATTAGGTTGATGATTATTTTTGGACTCTGTCTAAGAAGGAGAAACTAGTAACAGATGCACAAGACCAAATGTGGCAATAATACCCCATGCATGAGTGAATGGTGGCTTTGTAGAGATAAAGGAAACTCTCAGTTGCAAGTTATTTTTCTAACATGGTAGAGGGAGCCTATCTTTTTTTGCAGTAGCAGCCTGTGGCATCTATATATCTATAAAAGTGAAAATAGATGTGTGTGTGTGTGTGTGTCTGCCTGTGCACATTTCCCTACACAATAACTCTGTCAATTTTAAGTCTACAGACTCGAAATTTGATATACAGGGTGCTGAGATTGAGGAAAATCTACATGATCGGTTTTCGGCCAAAAATTTGGCTGTTAAGGGGTCAAAGTTCAACGATTTGACCTTTGAGAACTCTACCAAACTACTCCGAGAATTTTGGGTCTAAACACTTGAAATTTTAGATATAGGTTCCTTGGACATGGATCTAACTTAATAACTTGATTTGAGCCAAAAACAATAAATGTTAAGGGGTCAAAGTTAAAAAAAAATTTGACCTCTGCAGTCTCTACCAAATTACTCAGACAATTTCTGGTCTAAAACATTGGAAATTTTACATAAAGAATATTCAGAAATAGGGCAAGCTTTTTAATTGGTTTGAGTCGAAGCTACTAATATATAAATGTATGTATGTTTGCATGTCTGCCTAAAACCTTCGACAGGGACGACGGATTTTCACAGGATCAGTATCGTTTTGAAGCTCAACCCTTTAGACGACAAATACCGAAAAATTGGTTAAAAACATTAATTTCTTCACCCTCAACTGGGCACTTTTCTACAGGGAGGGGTCGCTTTTTTCACCGATATTTTCGAAAGTCATCTCCTCTTTTCGATTGTCTAGCCTTAATTTAAACCTACGTCACTTCCGGTTTGGTGGTGGTCGTAACAGCAAAGACGTCACGTTTTTTTCTTGTTCTTTTCCGCCTTTGTGGTGCGGGTTCAAGCCTGCCTTCCTACTACCACTTTTTTTTTTTTTTTTCTCAACACACACCTCCAAACACCCGAGCAACGCGGGGCACCCAGGCTAGTAGTGGATAAAGTACTTGATAAAATTCAGTTGTAAAGTTATATTCTATAGGAGGTTATGGTTCAATCCTTAGTGTGGGCAACACTAAAAAAATACAATTGTGAATTACTTAAGATTTTTTACCCAATCATGACAGATGGAATTAGAGCATGCTACCCCCCACCCCAAGGACTAAATAGAGGGTTCCATTCGAAAATCTATGCAACTCAGCAAGAGACATTTGAAGAAGGTCGGAGGTTACATCGACTGAAACGTTGTTGAAATAACATTCAAGATGAGAACAATAACCTGAAGAATCTAAATAATACGAAAACAGGCGTCCATAATATCCACGTTTTTAGGCAGTTTCTTTTTGACGTCACATTTTCCGCCATTTTGATTGCTGGCATTTTGCCAACGTCTCAGCCACCGTACGCTCTCCCGCCCTCCTCCTGTTTGTAATAGTCAGTAATAAGGTTGTAACGCTACCAATTTTCAACTTCAATGCGATACAATAATTGATACGACTTCGACTTCGAATACAAGAGAGAAAGGTCCGATAAAACCACTGGTAAATCACTCCGTACATTAAACCATACGTTATGGCTTGAGATATGTTTTTATTGGCAATAATAAGCAGACATTCGATTGGCCTGTCATATGAAAATCAAAATTTCCTTGTTTAGCATAGAAATGTGGGCACCGAATATTGACGCAAATAGTAAATAGGGGGTATTTATTCTAAATCATTAAAATATAGCATGTTATTAACGTGTAATTATTATTATTATTATTTTGCCTCTGGGAGCAAAATTCAAATCTTGGCACATATGTGCACTACTCGGGCGAGCACACTTTTATTGGTTTTCAGTTTTGACACAAGGAGAGTACATAACAAAGGCAGATAAATGCAATTTCAAGACTGAACCGAAAATAAACGTGTTTTTTTTTTTGTTGAGAAAGTTTTTTTTAAACAAATATAAGAAACTTATGATTAAACAAAATGAAGTTTTCTTTTGTTTTTTGAACAGAATAGACAGTTTATTCAGTTTTTTAATAATGCCCGAGTTTTAATAGTGCCCGACTTTTAATAATGCCTAAGTTTACATTTATTTTAACTTCAGAAATGTGTTACAAAAACTATGTTCATGCTATATTACAAATATAAAATACTAGCGTGTTAGTGGCGCGGGGGGGGGGGTAAATCAAAACAATAATAAAATTGAAAATAAAGAATAAGCGAATAAATAACCGTTTAAATGTTAATTTTTTTTTTTAAATCGGAAAAAGAAACAAAACAAAAAAAAAAAGATTGAAAAATAAAGAATAAGCGAAGGGAGGGGGAATGGTATCATTAACCCTGTTTACATGTTAAAACTTCTTAAAAAATCGGGAAAACAAAAACAAAAACAAAAAAAGAGCGAACGTGATGGAAAAAAAGGGAAAATAAAGAATAAGCGAAGGAAAAAAAATGGCATAAATAACCCTGTTTAAATATTAAAAATCGAAAAAAAAAAAAAAAACAACAAAAGTCCGATATGTTGGTGCAAACGTGAAACCTTAAGACAATGACGCTGTCACTATAACTACTACGATCGCTTGAGCGAAGTAATGTCCTTTTTCTTTTCTATTTAAACCCATTCAAGAAAGAACGTTTTTTGCGCTTGTGTGTTTGGTTGAATTGTCATAAAGGAACGATTTTTTGCTAACCTCTCTCATCACGAATGTCAATTTCTACAGAAGTGACCTTTTTTTTTTTTTTTCTAATTTTCACATATTATTCCACCAAGATATTGCCCTTTCAAGCTGACTAAAATATGGTTGTCTTCAAGTCCAATGTAAACAAGTTCTTGAGCCGTTCCCTTAAAGAATCAAATTATACCCAATTTTCACCATTAATAATTATTATGCCATTATCCCAGTGACCACCGTACATTCATTAACCTTTATTCTCGAGTGGCTTTCTGGCCTTGATAAGTAGTGACTCCCCTGTAAAAAAAAAAAAAAAAAAAAGTAGTGTAGTGTTATTTTCTTTAGGGTGATAAATTTATTGATATATATATTTGTGGCCTTGCAAGGCCACAGGGAAGACACTGGCCTCCAGGACACTATATATACAAATTTGGGCATATTTTATCGGTTTGAAAATATAGTTTTTTTTTTTTTTACCAATTGTCATAAAATTTTAACCATAGAATAGTATTATCTTCAAAAAGCCTGCAAATAATATATATATATATATATATATATATATATATATATACACTTGTGCCCGATATTATTCATACCCCCCTTGAAAATTGAGTTTATTAGATTTAACTTTGTAAGAATTTATTGTTTACGTCCATATTGATACATATTCTTTATAAACCTCTTCTGATCATTTTCGTCATTTTAAAATCTCGGGATACTTGTAATAAAAGAAATATACAGCTATTTATAAAATCTGCAATGTTCAAAAATAATCATACCCTCTTATTTTTTCAGTATTAATCGAGTTTCTGACTGTTCTGTTTCCTGTTTGATTCTTATTTTGAATGCTTTTATACAACCTTTGATTAATTTCATTTCGTTTTTTGCATTTTTCAGAAATTAAAATGATATCAACTGAAAACCAATAAAAGAATAAAAATTATTAGAATTGGGAAGAAAAAAGAGTTTAGTAATGATCTTAGGACTAAAATTGTGAATTCACATAAGGATGGTTTAGGTTACAAGTCAATTTCCAAGAAATTTGAGGTCCCTACAGCAACAGTACAGAGCATCATCAAAAAATTCCAGAGCCACCCCACAACAAACAACTAGATTGGTAGAGGAAGGAAAAGGAAGCTGTCTGCTAGAGCCACCAGGAATATTGTAAGAAGTGTTAATGCAAATCCAACCACCACTACTAAGGACATTTTAGAAAATCTAGAGTCTTCTGGCATAAAAATATCAAGGCAAACATTGCAAAGGACTCTGCATGAAAATGGTCTGAAAGGAAGAAGACCAAGAAGGACTCCATTGCACACCGGAAAACACCTTGCAGCACGTCTAAAGTTTGCTAGGACCCATGTGAATTCTCCAGAGTCCGTTTTCTCAAGTATTTTGTGGACTGACGAAACAAAAATTGAATTGTTTGGCCATATGGATGCTTCTTATGTTTGGAGGAAGAAAGGAGAAGCTTACAACCCAAAGAACACCATACCCACGGTGAAACATGGTGGTGGTAGCCTAATGTTTTGGGGCTCCTTTTCGGCTAGTGGTCAAGGTAGTTTGGTCAAGATAGTTGGAACCATGAAGAAGGAGCAATATTTTGAGATACTCCAGAAAAACATTAGACAGGATGCGGAGAAGCTCCATTTAGGACGAAACTGGGGCCTTCAATAGGATAATGATCCAAAACATACTGCCAAAATAGTCAAGAAATGGTTTGAGGATAATCAAATTAATGTTTTGGAATGGCCTAGCCAGAGTCCCGACCTGAACCCTATCGAAAACCTTTGGCACATAATGAAAACTGAGGTTAAAAAGCGGAAACCTAGAAATTTGAGGGAGTTGGAGAACTACTGCATTGAAGAATGGTCAAAAATCATTGTTGATGCTTGTAAAAACCTTGTTGATAAATATCCAAAACGGTTACAGGCAGTTATTAAGAATAAAGGGCATGCTATTTACTATTAATAAGAGAGGTATGAATAATTTTGAACTAGTGCCATTATTGTTTTTCTTTGTATAATGTTTCAAACTTGCATAATTTATTTATTTGTTGAGTTTAAATTAAATGCTTATGCTTGATTTATTGTTTGAAATCCCTTTAATATTGTCTACCTTCTGGTTTGAGCAATATTCTTATAGAAATCTCAAAGATCCGAGGGGTATGAATAATATCGGGCACAAGTGTATATATATATATATATATATATATATATATATATATATACACTCGTAGTCAAATTAAATATTGAAATTCTCATATCTTTGGTTATTTGCAGGCTTTTTGAAGATAATACTATATATATATACACACCACCTTTTTTGGCAATTTTATAAGTTCCAAATCTCAGCGGTTATTGATCAGAATTTTAACAAATGAAGGTTCATTGGAATTGTGTAGTGGGCTATGTGACATTTGTTCTTAAGGTCGCATCTTAAAGGGGATCATCCATCATCCAGAGCCTATTTTTGGCACTTTTTTACAACCATAAAATGTTTCAATTATAGTCATTTGTTTTCCAGTTTTGCATATGAATTACAAAATATCTGATATTTCCCCCAAACCTCTGGCTTTGATGGAGAAGAGACTAAAACTTGCTGCTATGGTTTCAAATGATCTGAAATAACAGCAAGGGGAGACTTGATTCCAAATATTTCTCATATGTTATATCTCCCCTCTTTGGTTTTCATACATAAAGTAAATTTCACAGTGTATTAGGATTATTTAATGCTGGAGATATTCATAATCGTATCTTATTTCCAAAAGAGAGAAAATATAAAATATGAGAAATATTTGGAATCAAGTCTCCCCTTGCTGTTTTTTCTGATCATTTAAAACCATAGCAGCAAGTTTTAGTTTTCCCTCCATCAAAGCCAGATGTTTTGGGGATCCTGGTTTGAGGTAGTTGCCTGTCTAGCTGCACTGATGAGCTGTGATACAGCGAAACAGTGCCCTATCTTGGGTTGAGCATATTGGAAAGTGCTATACAAACTGCCATTAGCGTATTAAGCGATGCTTTTTGTGTTGTAAACAAATCGAGCTTCGGCATTTGGACGATGCCAAAACATCGTTAATTCACTACCCGCACAGCAGCAGCCGTATAGCGTAATGGTGAGGAGCCTTGGCTGTTGTTTGGGCGGTCGGGTTTCGATCCTGGTTTGAGGTAGTTGCCTGTCTAGCCACACTGATGAGCTGTAATACAGCGAAACAGTCCTGTATGTGGATGACTATATATGAAATACACTTCTCTTTGTTGGTCTCGTTTGGGATAAGTCTGACTATGGGTTTAGCAGTCTGCTCACATTTTTGAGGGGCTTTAAGTTGGTGACCTTTTGGGTGATATCCGAAAATGTTTCCCTAGTTTTTCTCATGCTTCTTCCATTTAATCGATTGGGGACCCCCACCCCCTCCCACCATTCCTTTCTCCTGGCTTATTCCTACCTAATTTACCCATCATCCTTCAACCCAGACTTTCAACTACGCAATTTGCTCACCCTATGTGCAACCGGTGGCCAATTTCACCCCTTCCTCTCTCTGTCTTTCCATTCACATGCCCTATTTTAAAATTTCGAACAAACAAAAAGAAAGTCGCAGCCAACAACATAAAATTTGTGCCTTCCCCACTTTTGTTGCATTCACTCACATGACTGGAAATTATTTCAAACAAAAAAAAAGAAAAAAAAAAAAAAAAAAGTTATTCTTTTCTTCGAAATCGTTTACTTAGTGAAAGAAAGAGAAAAAAAAATGTCACCCATCAAGTTTGTGAAGTTTATAAAGAAAACAAGAAACACTACTGTCCACTTAAAAGCATGAATTACAATTGCATTGTGGTTTCTATATCTATCTATAAAAGTGAGAACGTGTATGTGATGGCACTTCTCAACCTATATGCTCAATGAATTTTTGACCTACAGCCTTGAAATTTGGTATAAAAGGTATTCAGACACGCGGAAAAACTTTTTAATCGGTTTTCATCCGGGAAAAAAAAACTGCTAAGAGAGGGGGGGGGTCATCAGATTTCTATCTGTTTGTCAACAGTTTCACGAATGTGCACGCGTGAATCGTTCATATAACAAATTACTTATATTAAGAATAAGTAGGTTTGAAAACACTTTTTTAAAGAACGTGTCAAGCTGGTCTAATGATTATCGTACTTGACTCACTGTCTTTAGGTTTTGGTTTTAATCTCAGCTCGAATATTTTTTTTTTTTTTTTACTAACAAGAAATGAACGGTTTATAAAAAAACATAATACTCGTATGCACAGGTCTCAGCTCCCCCCTCGTTTTGTTACTTCATGTTTTTTTTGTTTTTTTAAAAGGAATTTAACGTTACATTTAATATCGGGCAATGTCAGGTACATCTAGTAGTTATTTGCTTCCCCACTGAGCAAATTAGGCGCAAGGCCATTTTTTAATGTGGAGAGAAAGAGGGGGTGGGATGGGAAAAAGGGGACCAGCTCCCCCGAGGGGGCTGGGGGAGCTGGATAGTGACAATTGTTATGAAGGGTTTCCCCTACATTGACCAAAACTGATTGCTACAAGAGCAATGGTCTGATATGTGGGGTTGCCCCTCCACACATAATCTTTAGTGCAGCATCTGCCGGAACAGATACTACACTTTGTTCTTTGATCCCGGGTCAAGAAGGTCAGGTAAGTTTGGTACATCTAGTATATATCTTTCTATTTCTATCCCCTCATCCCCAAATACCTCCCTTCGTCTCTTTTATTCTCCATCAAGAAACTTTATTGGTGCCAATGAAATCAAAAGACTTTTCAATTTAATTTGGTTGAACTTCAGAAAACATTTAAGGTATTATAATAGACTAACGGGACTCTGAGGAAATTCCATAGTGTTGGGACTATTTTTTTTTTTTCAATAGAAATCACTCCAAACAAGGCATGAAGCCACTGGATGTAAGGAGCAAAAACAAAAAAAAAGGGGTAAAAAACTAACCAACAATAAGTTAGATAGAATAGATTCTAACCCAGAAAACAGCAGCTTTTCCCCCTTTATCAGAAACATTGTTCATGGAATGTGAGGATTAAAGAATAAAATAAGAGATGCTTAGGATGCCCCTATGGATTTAGCCCCTAATTTGCAGTAGTTCCACCATTACTGATCATCGCAGCATTGTCTCAACGTCTACCTAACACTCATTAACCCTTATACTCCAGAAACTAACCATGGCTTCCAACTCAAGAGTCCAATTTCTATTTTCCTTAATAGGAATTTGAAGGAAAAAAAAAAAAAAAAAATCGAAAAATTTTTTGAGTATTAGCTACAGAATTGAGAACATTTTAGCCTAATTTCCGATTCCATAAACGATTCTTTTACTTGTATTTTTGTGTAAATGCATGGCTTACATTTGAATTATGATCTCTCTCCCTACCCCCCCCCCCCGCCACTCCCTCTCTGAATACCTATCTTCATCTCCCATCAAGATTTGATTTTATAATCAAATAACTAGTCTTTTCAATTTAAGTACTGTTTTTATTTTTACTGGGGAGGGAGTGTACCGCTCATCAGGACCCAAAAGCTACTCAAGGATAAAAGTTAATGAGTGTCATTTGGACAGTGAGACAATACTAAGATGAACAGTAATAGTGGAACGGGTAGGATTTGATTATTGAAGAGAATGGCACAACAAGAACTCGTTTATATTAAACTTGAAAATGACCATGTTATAGTCAGCTGAGAAGCAGCCTTGTGGTATGTGTCCCACAGACTGGTTGTTCTAAGAAAGAAACCTTTCTTGTGGAATTTTTGTTTAGTTTTAGGCGGATAGACAATAAGGGAAATGATAAACAGTTGTCATAGCTAGACGAGTGTTTGTTAATATCCTACACGGAGAGAAGTCGAGTCGAGCACCTATTTTGAAAATGACAGAACAAACTCACTTCGTCTCTTCTGTGCGATAGAAGTAGGGAGAAGACAGCTTTACCCACTAGATTTCAAAGCTGATTTTGAACCAGTTAAACTTTGGAAAAATATTTAGGGTCATATTGTAGTCTAATAGGACTCCGTATAAATTTCATGTTTTTTTTCTACTAGTGTTGGGACGTTTAACAGGAATTGAAGGTTATAGTCAACTAACGTATTTACTAATTTTTATGAAGAATGCTACCGGAAGCGGTGAAAAAACAAATCAATTACTACACTATTATTGTGTATTGAATACCATTTTTTTATGATGCTTAAAATTGTTATTTTGATTTCAATAATTTATTTGTTATATTGATGTCAATAATTTTTATTTGTTATTTTGATTTCAATAATTTCATTTTTTATTTTGATTTCAATAATTTCATTTTTTATTTTGATTTTAATAATTTCATTTGTTATTTTGATTTCAATAATTTCATTTGTTATTTTGATTTCAATAATTTCATTTGTTATTTTGATTTTAATAATTTCATTTGTTATTTTGATTTTAATAATTTCATTTGTTATTTTGATTTCAATAATTTCATTTGTTATTTTGATTTCAATAATTTTATTTGTTATTTTGATTTTAATAATTTCATTTGTTATTTTGATTTCAATAATTTCATTTGTTATTTTGATTTCAATAATTTTATTTGTTATTTTGATTTCAATAATTTCATTTGTTATTTTGATTTTAATAATTTCATTTGTTATTTTGATTTTAATAATTTTATTTGTTATTTTCATTTCAATAATTTTATTTGTTATTTTTATTTCAATAATTTTATTTGTTATTTTCATTTCAATAATTTATTTGCTATTTTCATTTCAATAATTTATTCGTTATTTTCATTTCAATAATTTCATTTGGTATTTTCATTTCAATAATTTTATATTTATACTTTCATAAACATATATTTATTATATTAAATTCAAAAATATTTATTTTTAAAATTAAAAAAACTTTTTTTTTTTAATTTCATATAAATATTTCTTATAAAATTTCAAATAAAATAAGACATTTTTTAATTATGTTATTAAAAGTTCAAATAAGGACTAATTGTGTTATTTTTATCTGTATAATTTAGTTACTTTTTATTGTATACTTTTCAATAATGTCCTTTTTTCATATTATATTTCAATAAATTATTATACAATGGGAATGCTGAAAAACAATTAAAAAAAAACAAAGTACGTTAGCTGACTATAACCGAATCAAGAAAAAAAAAAAATTCTTCGTTTCTTTTTCTTTCTTAGTTTCCCCTCTCTGTCCTGCTCTAAGTAAATCTGACGACCTAGTCCACAAATTCCAAAAATTCATCATGACAAGTTTCAAGAAAAAATACACGATTAAACCCGGTTCTCCAACTTCCAACGTAGACCCATACTACCATGTCTCCTTCTCTAACATCAGGGGTCTACGTTCTAACCTTCCAGAGGTTGAAACAACCCAATTACAGGAGACTAAACCAGACCTTTTTTTTTTTAAGTGAAACTGGCATTGGACAGGCTATTTCCCTAGAAGAGTTCTCAATTAAAGGATACTCTAACTTAACTTCTAAATCTGATCCCCAAGATCGCCATGGGCATGGAATATGTGCCTATATTAGGGATAACTTTCCATGTGGTAGGGACATCTCCAGGAAAGATCCTAACTTATCCTATATGTGCTTCCGGGTTGCTTTAGCTCACACTACGGCATTTATATTTACTCTCTATCGCCCCCATAACAGCGGAGTTACTATCTTTCAAAGCATATCTGAGAAAATTGACCAAGTCCTATCTGCTTATCCTTCAGCTAACATTCACGTATGTGGTGACTTCAATGTTCACAACGTCGAATGGTTGACCCACTCTAACAAGACCGATGATGAGGGGAGGTTCTGTCATGATTTCTCCATTGACCTCACTCAGATTGTTCAGGAACCCACCCGTGTGCCCGACAATGACGGCCAGTATGCGAACCTACTAGACCTTTTTCTCACAACTTGCCCTGAACTATGTTCAGTTTCTGTTCTGTCGCCTCTTGGATCTTCCGACCACTCTGTTGTATCAATTAAGATAAAAATGAAATGTAATAAGTCCCCAGACGTACCTCTCCATCGTACAGTATATCGATACACTAAGGCTGACTGGGATAGCTTCCGTACATTTATATCTGATCTACCTCTGCATTCCATGTTTAAAAAGGATGTGTCCTCTATAGTGTTAGACCTGATGGAATGGTTAATTGTAGGTATTGACCGTTTCATACCCTCGAAAAAGTTTCAGCAAAAACCTAACAGCCAGCCATGGTTCTCTCCAGAATGTGCTGCTGCCATTGCGCACAGAAATCACTTTTTCCACTGTTTCCAACGTAATAGATGTATGAAAACTAAAGCCGCTTTCAGGACTGCCAGCAACCATTGTAAGAAAGTAATAAAGAATGCAAGAGAGTTGTATGCTCAATCTGTTAAGTCCAAAGTAGCTAAGCAGCGGCTTGGTTCCCACCAGTTTTGGCAAATAGCAAACAGAATCCTGAACAGAAGCGTGTGCTCCATCCCAACTATTATCAATGGACCTGAGGTAATCTCGTCAGCATCACACAAAGCCAAACTCTTTATCAAGAACTTTGCAGCTAATTCTACCCTTTGTGATCAAGGCTGCCAACCCCTAATATTTCCTCCTGTATCAGAAAACATGCTATGTGATATACGTATATCTGTACGTGATGTTGCCAAGCTAATCAAAAACCTTGATTCCAGTAAAGCAACTGGCCCTGACGGTATTCCAATTATAGTACTCAAAAAACTTCAACCTGAACTAGCGCCCATACTTACAAAACTGTTTAAACGTTGTCTTAAGGAGAATAGTTTCCCATCTCCCTGGAAAATTTCATCAGTATGCCCTGTATTTAAGAATTCAGGTGATCGCTCATCCCTCTCTCAGTACAGGCCAATAAGTCTCCTGTGCGTCATGAGTAAGTTGCTGGAATCTGTGTTAAATACAGAAGTAATCAACCATCTCAACAAAAATAACCTTCTTAGTGACACTCAATATGGTTTCCGTTCTGCTAGATCTACAGCAGATGTGCTTACAGTTATATCTCATAGGATTAGCAAATCTCTCGACGGAGGCAACCTTTCTCGGGCAATTGCTCTTGACATATCTAAAGCCTTTGATAGGGTATGGCATAAAGGTTTACTTCATAAGATCTCTAGCTATGGTATTGCTGGAAATGTCTTCTCAATTATTAAATCATTTCTTTCTGATAGGTTCATAAGAGTAGTAGTTGAGGGGCAAAAATCAGAAGCTCACAGTATTAATGCCGGTGTCCCTCAGGGATCCATCCTGGGCCCAACACTTTTCCTGATCTATATTAATGATCTTCCAAATCACATCCTTACATCATTTGTAGACATCTATGCTGACGACACTACCATTTATGGTAGCACATCTAAGACAGTAAACGACCAAGTTCTCTCCAATTCTCTCTCCTCTGATCTTGAGCATGTAGTACAATGGGGTAAGGAGTGGCTGGTTACTTTTAATGCATCTAAAACCAAGCTTCTCTCTTTACATCATCAACATTCTGATCCACATCTGGCATCAATTGAAATGAATGGCTCTCGTCTTCAGAAGGCCTCAAGTTTTGACAAGCTTCTTGGCTTGACCATTACTCCTGATCTTAAATGGAACACGTACATCAAATCTGTTGCCAAGGCCGCTGGAAAAATGGTGGGATCTTTCTATCGATCCGGTAGATATCTCACTGCTGATGCTATTCTCTATCTATATAAGAGCCAGGTACGTCCAAGGATGGAATACTGTTGCCACATCTGGGCAGGAGCTGCTAGAAAGGACTTGGCCTGCCTTGATAGAGTTCAAAATAGACTTCGTAGCCTCGTAGGAGATGTCCTTTTCTCTTCCCTGCAGCCTCTATCTCACAGAAGAGATGTTGCGAGTTTGTCTCTGCTTTATCGTTATTTTCATGGAAAGTGTTCGACTGAGCTTCAATCTATGGTCCCCCCTCGCCAAACTTTCACAAGAAACACTCGTCTAGCTGTAAAAACTATCAATAATTACCCCCACTCTTTATCTGTGCCTAAACCTAAACATAGATTACATGAACAAAGCTTCTTTCTTAGAACTGCACGCCTGTGGAATTGTCTTCCATTTTCCTGCTTTCCGGCTGACTACAATATGGTTGTGTTCAAGTCTAACGTAAATAAGTTCTTGATGAGCCGTTCCATATAAGTTATCAAATTTTCCAAATTTTCATTACTAATGATTACTATATTGTCCAATTTCTAATGTACAATCTTTAACCCTTATCCTTGAGTAGCCTCTTGGCCTTGATAATGTGGTGATGCCTATGTATAAAAAAAAAGAATCAGAAAAATTGGAACTTTTTAAGGTAATCAGAATAGTAAAAATTTTAGCCTAATTTACGACTTCAAAAACGTATTCTGTTCGTTTTTTTTTTTAAGGCTCAATAAACCAGAATATTGGGTCTATTTAATCGCTAATGTAGTTACCATCCTTCTCTTTGATTTCTTTCAAATATGCCTTTTTATAACACTTTCATAAAAAATCATTTTGGTTCACAACTGGAAAAGAAAAATCGTTTTCGACTTTGCTTTCTTCAAGTGGTCTTAATCCACTTAAACGATTTTGCAAACATCAAGCATTTTTTTGCTTCAAATTAAACATTCTTGACACGAAAATATTAGAAAAGAATATGGTAAATACATTCGCATATTTTTTCATGAAATTATTCGCTCATGAATCAGCATGATCACGTGACCTTCTGCCATCCGATCTCAGGAAGATTGGTGATAAGCACTTATTCAAGCATTAGCTGATACTTGAACTTGAATGCTCACTGGACACCAATTTCTAATAAACATAGGTGCCACAGGGCTTATGAAGAAGAACCTGAAGTCCTACCTAACTAATATTCCTGGTGAACCAAGCGCAAACGAGATCCAGACAATTGCACTTTTTTTTTTTTTTTTTTTTTTTTACATAGGCATCACCACATTATCA
The DNA here is from genome assembly GCF_053919585.1 of Euprymna scolopes. NCBI lineage: Eukaryota > Metazoa > Mollusca > Cephalopoda > Sepiida > Sepiolidae > Euprymna > Euprymna scolopes. The sequence goes on along the minus strand of NC_136511.1, from coordinate 17,440,792 downwards.
AGGCCCAGAGGCCACTCAAGGATAAGGGTTAAAGAGTGTACAGTAGAAATTGGTCAATATAGTAATCATTAGTAATGAAAATTTGGTAAATTTAATAACTTATATGGAACGGCTCATCAAGAACTTATTTACTTTAGACTTGAACACAACCATATTGTAGTCAGCCGGAAAGCAGGAAAACGGAAGACAATTCCTCAGGCGTGCAGTTCTAAGAAAGAAGCTTTGTTCATGGAATCTACGTTTAGGTTTAGGCACAGATAAAGAGTGGGGGAAATTATTGATAGTGTTTACAGCTAGACGAGTGTTTCTTGTGAAAGTTTGGCGAGGGGGGACCATAGATTGAAGCTCAGTTGAACACTTTCCATGAAAATAACGATACATCAGAGACAAACTCGCAACATCTCTTCTGTGAGATAGAGGTTGCAAGGAGGAGAAAAGGACATCTCCTACGAGGCTACGAAGTCTATTTTGAACTCTATCAAGGCAGGACAAGTCCTTTCTAGCAGCTCCTGCCCAGATGTGGCAACAGTATTCCATCCTTGGACGTACCTGGCTCTTATATAGGTAGAGAATAGCATCAGCAGTGAGATATCTACTGGATCGATAGAAAGATCCCACCATTTTTCCAGCGGCCTTGGCAACAGATTTGATATACGTGTTCCATTTAAGATCAGGAGTAATGGTCAAGCCCAGAAGCTTGTCAAAACTTGAGGCCTCCTGAAGACGAGAGCCATTCATTTCAATTGATGACAAATGTGGATTAGAATGTTGATGATGTAAAGAGAGAAGCTTGGTTTTAGATGCATTAAAAGTAACCAGCCACTTCTTTCCCCATTGTACTACGTGCTCAAGATCAGAGGAGAGAGAATTGGAGAGAACTTGGTCGTTTACTGTCTTAGATGTGGTACCATAAATGGTAGTGTCGTCAGCATAAATGTCTACAAATGTCTCGGGAACAACGAGGATACTAAAAACAGCTCTCGGTTGGTTTCAATAAAAAGCAGAGCAATGTTAACAGCTCGTTTGGCTGACCCATATCCAGCGTTACAATCTTCAAAGGAAGAAAATTACAAAAAAAAAAAAAAAGATAAAAATAAACACTGCTTTGAAACACCTGTAAACAACTATAATATTATTTATTTGGAACATGATTTAAAAAATGATTTAAATCGTAAAAAATACATATATATGTATTTAAATATCAAATTACTTATAAATAATAAATTAATAAAATATTAAACAACTTATTTTTATGTTAATTATAACAATATGACTGCAATTTATTAATACGAAGATTTAGCGTTGGTGACTCTACATTAAAACTAAAAGATGGCATGGCTAAAAGAAAACAATTGCAACTTCTATTCTAAATTTCGGATTTTGTAATCATGCCCATGTTTCTTTATTTTCTTTTAAAGTTGAAGAGTTCATTTTGTTCTGACGAGTTAAGGGTGGAATAAATTAAAAAATTACATAATAATTACATGAATGATTCTGCTTTACGAAACAGGTGCTGTCAAGAATTGGACATTTCAACATACTTAAAGAAAAAAAATAATAAGATGGACAATATCTTGAAATTTGGAATATAGAACATTTTTCATTTATTTGTATTTGCTCTGTAGTTACATTGAGCTTCATAAATTAAAGGATTGGTATCAATAAAAGCTGAAACATAATTGAAGAAGCATATTTTCCCAATAAACATACATATATATATATATATATATATATATATATATATGTCGAATTATTTGTTGTTATTTTTTCTGGCAATAATTGTATTTGGTATGAGTTACTAGCCCTTGAAGTTTTTTTTGAGGAAGAATTGTCTCCCTTAGATCCTTACATTCTACTTACCCCACATTCTGAGGTTTCACTTAAGTGAATAAATTTACCGAATTTCCATTACGATTATTGTCCAATTGACTACTGTACACTCTTTAACTCTTATCTTCGAGTGGCTTCTGGGCCTTGATAAGTGGTGATGCCTATGTAAAAAAAAGACCAAAGTGATGATCACCGATTGTGTGTTGAAAAGTTCCTCACAAGGGAAAGTTCTCCTGCTTGGTTTATGGAAAATGAATTGTGTACTAAGTTCATTGCCTTGAGAGTTTTGTATGAGTTGACACTTGACAGTGAATGTTAACCAAGACAGAAGTGATGATCAGTGCTAGGCGCGTGGTAAAGTCCTAAATGGAAAGTTTTCTTGCTCAGTTTGTGGAAAGGAAGTCGGTTGCGACCATTTTTTTTTTATCGTACTCGTAAGCATTTGGCATACAAGAAATGCAATTACAAGTAGGTTGAGATGAGAGATAATAATTTTTCTTTTTTAATATGTTTCTTCAAACTGGGGATGGGGCATCCTACTGGATGCCAAACATTCGTTTGCTGACTCTGATATTCTAGCCAAGAGATCTTTTAAAGATTCTGACCGTCCCTTTGAGTGCAATTGTTTGAATCTCTCTTGCACTTGGTTCACCGGATATATTTGCCAGTTAGTTTTTAAAATTCTTTTTCATTAGTCCATAATAACTGGAATGATGGAGATCTTCCTAAGATTCCAGTTTCTTTCCATGCCAAACATAAGACCTTGGTATTTCGTTATCTTTTTCCTTTCGGCTCTGTTTAATCCAGCATCATTTGTGACACTAACTTCTACTAAGGTTGCCTCTTTCTCTTTGTCCCATATCACTATGGATATGCTGTATGTTCATTTAGAAGTTGTCTGTGGAACGATGTCAAGTTAAAGATTTATATATTGATATAAATACATTTGCCATTAAAATACCATTTTGCTATTCAAATATAACGTTGCCATTAAAATATAACTTTGCCATTAAAATACAATTTTGTCATTAAAATACAATTCAATTTAAAAACAAATCAGTTTGTGAATATTTAAGAACAAACTAAGCTTGGCAACCGAGATTTGACTAATAATATTTATATTATTACATGCTAATAAAAATAATAAACTTTTTTTTTTTTTATATGGGGGGGTCGCCACTTATCAAACCCCAGAGGCCACTCGAGCATAAGGGTTAATGAGTATACATTAGTCATTGTGATTTTAGCATAGTAAACATTAGTGGAAATTTTATAACTTGGATTACTTAGGGGGACGGTTCAATAAGAACTTGTTCACGTTCGACTTGAAGACAATCGGATTGTAGGCGAGCAGTTCTAAGAAAGAAGCGCAGTTCATGGAATCTGTGGGAAATTTTTGATAGTGGTTCTGGCTAGACGAGTGTTTTTCATGAAAGTCTGGTGAGGGGGGACCATAGATTGAAGTTCAGATGAGCACTTGCCATGAAAATAACGATCAAGCAGGGACAGACTCGCAACGTCTCTTCTGTGAGAAAGAGGTTGCAGGGAAGAGAAAACGGCATCCCCCACTAAGATATGAATCTAATTTGAACTCTGTCAAGGCAGAATAAGCTGCTTCTAGCAGCTCCTGCTCAGATGTGGCAACAATATTCCTTTGTTGGCCGGACCTGGCTTTTATATTAGATAGAGAATTGCATCAGGAGTAAGATATCTACTGGAACAGTAGAAGGATACCACCATTTTTCCAGAGATTTTGGCAATGGATTCGATATACGTGTTCCATTTCAGATTGGGAGTAACGGTCAAGCTCAGAAGCTTGTCAAAACATGAAGCCTCCCCAAGACGAGAGCCATTCATTTTGATTGCTGGTAGCTGGGCAACAGAGCGTTTATGATATAAAGATAAAAGCTTGGTTTTAGCTGCATTAAAAGTAACCAGCCACTTTTTTCCCCATTGTATCATGTGCTCAAGATCAGAGGAGAGAGAGTCAAAGAGAACTTAGTCGTTTACGGTCTTCGAAGTGCTACCATAGATGGTAGTGTTGTCAGCATAAATGTCTACGAATGATCTAAGGATGTGGTTTGGAAGATCATTGATGTAGATCAGGAAGAGAGTTGGACCCAGGATGGACCCCAGCATTAATAGTGAGAGCCTCTGATTTCTGGCCATCAACCACTACTCTTAAGAACTTATCAGAGAGAAATGATTTAATAGTTGAGAAGACATTTCCAGCTATACCATAGCTGGAGATCTTATGAAGTAGACCTTTATACCATACCTTATCAAAGGCCTTTGATATGTCAAGAGAAATTGCTCTAGAAAGGAAGCTCCGTCGAGGGAATAAAACTAATAGTATATAATATATAATATTTTTAAAAAGCCAGTCAAGTTTTTGAAGTAGCACTGAATCTGACAAATTGATATTTGATTCTGCTTAGCCAGTGAATTACAGATTTTCAGTTTGTTTCCTACATTAAAAAAAGAACTTCCAATCAATTTCACTGATCGCATATTCTAACTAAAAAAGATTCAGAAAATGTAGAAGATACTACATTTGCAAGCATAGTAAATATAAGGAATATGAGAAAATCTTAAATAAAAGATTAAAGAAATAGGTGTTAAGGGACAGGTACATTCTTATTTTGTAATATATATCATCGATACTCGCATCGATTCAGACGTATGAGATTCGTCAAAATAATAAAGTTGTTTGGGAAATCCACAGATAATTTGTTCATAGTGGTGAAGACTTTGTGTAGAACCATTTCCATTTTTTGGTATAACTACTAATCCCAGTCGGTGCAATGATGTTACTAGTCTCAGTCTTTTTTTATAAATATTATGGCATATCTTCTTTAGAATTGTCTGATCTATTCCTTGCTTCCTTTGTTTGAGCTCGTTTGACTAGTTGTCTCCATCAATTGTTTTGATACCTCATTGTAATACAGCTTCCTATTCCAGTAACTCGTTTTTTTCAAGAACTGAAAAGGTGTGGAACTCCTTCCCTGCTCACTGTTTTTCTATCTACAGCCTTGGTCTTTTCAAAATAAAATCGGAATCTCTTGACTATGTAATAATAATATCCGTAGTGCGATGTTACATGCAAGTGAATACTGGGCCTCATTAATCTGAAATTTGTAAAGATGCAGAGGGATAACCTGACTATAGTTCAGTTGATTTGTGGCATATGCCTTGACGACAGAATTACTACTGACTCTGACATTGAGGCTGAAGATACTCAGACTAGAGCAAGCTCTATGCTGCACCTGCTTATGCTGGTATAGACGCGTTATATTGTCAGATTCTGTATAATTTGGAGAGGTGTATTTTATGTACGTAGCGAGCATGTTGTGTACTATATATATATATATATATATATATATATATATATATATATATATATATATATTATATATTATATAATGGTTGTACTGGGACAATTATTATTTTTCGTAACCAGAGTGTCCCCTTTTGCCTACTTTTAGGGGAGCTGGTTTGTAGCCCACATTAAAAACGGCCTTGTGCCTAATTTGCTTTGGTGGGGAAGCAAATAAATACAATTAAAAAAATATATATACAGGGTGTCCGTAAAGTTACTATACAGTCTTATTGTTTTATTGTATTATATTTGTATTAATAGTTAATATTTACTGTATAGTAACTTTACGGACACCCAATGGTTGTACCAAATTATGAAATACCATGTTGTCGATGGCAGGTCAAATCTTATAGACGTATGACTTGTGTTGTGGTTCTGACATGAAACGATGATTTGAACATATTGACAATATTTCTACAGAGGGAGAGAAACAATTATTTATACAAACGAATGCTTATATATGATGGCGAGAGGGAGACGAGTTCTTTGATGAATGACGAAGAGAGTGTATATCATAGTGACCTATATAATAGACAGTGTGTTGATGATGATGATGGTATGTTCAACATTTGTGGATAGTACATGTAAAACAGTTCATTTTAAACGACAAATAAACACAAACCTGGTTATTCAAAGACGACATAACGCAATAGTTATATTTATGTACAACATTTATTCTCTGGTTCCGGCCGGATATCTTTATAGATTACAACGTTCTGTTCACATTTTGGCTATCTTTGAATACGCTGCTTCCAAGCGTACTAAAACAGACTAACTTTTCTGATTTATAAATCTCGTCTGAACTATCTGGCGTCTCCTTTTCAACTCCCCTCCTTCGACTAATTAACTTGCCTGTATATATTAAAAATAATCCTTCACGCTTACATCATTTGACTACACAAAAACCTAACAGGTGACTTCTCAGTCACGTTTTCTCTGGCCAAAAATATTGTTTAAACCTAGGTTTGAAAGCTTATTTTATTTATATGACATTTTTCTTCATTTGTTTATTGTTCCCAAGACCTCCACTACATTTTAAAACTTATAAACATTATTTGTCCTTGTAACACAATCTAATTTTCATACCGATAATCATAACAATGTTCTTTCATAATAATAACTAGGACTGTGGCAACAGCATATGTTTTTTTTATTGTTTTGACTCTTGAGTCTATATCCGTTAATATCTTATATGTTTTTATATAGATGGATGTAGTTCTCGGTTGATTAAGTGTGTCTAACTGTGTCGGATATATACCAGAGAGTCAAAAGAATGAAAAGAATATCCTGTTGTCACAGTCTTAATAATTTCTTTAAATAAATATCTAACTTTTAATAATAATAGCTGATCTTACAATCGACTATTAGCAAGGCCACCTCGGCGTCTTCCGGGAGGTGAATATATAACCATGTTGAATGAAGCCTCGTATGGATAAACAGACATAGATACATCTCAATTGAAGGTAAACAAGAAAAAAAACAAAAAAACAGAGAAAATATTGGAATTACGCCATGAAAGATGACCTCCAAGCAATGGCATACTGAAACCATTGGAGATTCCTTTTTAGGGTTCCAATTTGGGAGAAACATTTTGGAGAAGAGCCGATTTTAGGGAGACATTTTTAATGAAAATTGTTGGCAGGTTTATCTCTATATAAATAAAATGAACTCATTTTTTCCCGTCGGATTTTGACCTTAATAGGATTAAAAATCAAGATATTTCATGCAAATATAATATGCACAAACGGCAGAACAATATCTGAGGTGTGTTATAGGCTTATTATTTCTCAAATTCCTCGATAATCTTAGATTTCTATACTTTTTCTGCTGAGAAGTCACGGCCAAAATCGGTTAAGATCAATGGAAGTGGTAAAATATTTTCTCTCTAATAAATTCCTCCTCCCCCTGCCACCACTTAACACCGTTTGGGGATCGTTCACAAGGAACAGTTGAGAAGAGAACACCGGTTTGGCTTCGTAGTTCTTTCATCTGAAATTATTTAAAATCACTAAACTAAGCTGCAGTGCTCTGTGGCGTAGTGGTTAGCGTGCTGGACAATTCACATTATATTTTCACGTTCGCGCCGACCTACCGTAGTCGTTTTTTTTTTGGTTTTTTTTTTTTCCTAAACAACTGGAATGAACTTTTCTTGGTGGCCGAACTGTTAACGTTGCAGATGTTTTTTTTTTTTTTTTTTCACACTTTATTTTCCTACTTTTACTCATGACTCCGGGTTTGATCCTTCCTACTTACCTACCATAACATTTTTTAAAACTCCCCCCCCCCCCGTCCCGGAAACAAACACTCGGGCAACGCCGGGTACCCCCGCTAGTATTTAAATACGAGAGAGAGAGAAAGAGAAAGAGAAAGACAGAAAGAGAGAGAGAGGGGGGAAAGAGAGAGAGAGGGGGAAAAGAGAGAGAGAGGAGGAAAGAGAGAGAGAGGGGGAAAGAGAGAGAGAGAGAGAGAGAGAGAGAGAGAGAGAGAGAGAGAGAGAGAGAGAGAGAGGTTATACAATAAACACAAACAAAGCAAGTGAAGCATGCATGGTCCTCCATGAGTGCACAGTGAACGAGGCATAAACAAAATGACTAAGTTCAGCATTTGACCCCACCCTCATTTAGCCCCAAAACTCCCCAGGGGACGTCAAATCTTGATGAAAATGAACAAACGGTGCAGTTTTAGGCCTTAACGTATGTGAATTTGAGTTTTGTAAAACAAAAAAAAAAAAAAAAAAAAAAAAGAAATGGGCCTTAATAAGTGATGACACCTTTGTAAAAAAAAACAAAAAAAACACCAAATTTGCTAATTAATGAAGAGTTTGAGAATGTGCATGTAGTATAGCTGTTGGAAGTTTGTATAAACAGGAGGCATGGCTGTAACAGAATTATATTGGAATGTTGTTTTGCTTTGTGTTAGCATCATCAGCATGGTGCTATGGAAGGGAAAACGTTAAAAAAGTGGCATGTTGAGATAAGTTCATCTTTTTTTTTTTTAAGATTCTTCGCAAAGTTTAATTATTGGGAAAAAATGTTTCATATTTTGTTACTGTAAACACTTGTACGATTTTCTTTTAAATGAATCCATTGTCTCCGAGATGGGTATATTTGTTGATGACAACTATAATAGACATGGGGGAGAGAGATAGAGAAAGAAAGAGAGAGAGAGAGTGGGAGAAAGAGGGGCAAAGAGAATGAGCGAAAGAGAGGAGGAGAAAGATTGGGGTGAGATAGAGAGAAAAGGAGTGGGGGAGAGAGAGAGAGAGAAAAGGAGTGGGGGGGAGAGAGAGAGAGAAAAGGAGTGGGGGAGAGAGAGAGAGAGAAAAGGAGTGGGGGAGAGAGAGAGAGAGAGAAAAGGAGTGGGGGAGAGAGAGAGAGAGAAAAGGAGTGGGGGAGAGAGAGAGAGAAAAGGAGTGGGGGAGAGAGAGAGAGAAAAGGAGTGGGGGAGAGAGAGAGAGAGAAAAGGAGTGGGGGAGAGAGAGAGAGAAAAGGAGTGGGGGAGAGAGAGAGAAAAGGAGTGGGGGAGAGAGAGAGAAAAGGAGTGGGGGAGAGAGAGAGAGAGAGAGAGAAAAGGAGTGGGGAAGAGAGAGAGAGAAAAGGAGTGGGGGAGAGAGAGAGAGAAAAGGAGTGGGGGAGAGAGAGAGAGAAAAGGAGTGGGGGAGAGAGAGAGAGAAAAGGAGTGGGAGAGAGAGAGAGAAAAAAGGAGTGGGAGAGAGAAAAAAGGAGTGGGAGAGAGAGAGAGAGAAAAAAGGAGTGGGGGAGAGAGAGAAAAAAGGAGTGGGGGGAGAGAGAGAAAAGGAGTGGGGGAGAGAGAGAAAAGGAGTGGGGGAGAGAGAGAAAAGGAGTGGGGGAGAGAGAGAAAAGGAGTGGGGGGGAGAGAGAGAAAAGGAGTGGGAGAGAGAGAGAGAGAAAAGGAGTGGGGGAGAGAGAGAGAAAAGGAGTGGGGGAGAGAGAGAGAAAAGGAGTGGGGGGAGAGAGAGAGAAAAGGAGTGGGGAAGAGAGAGAGAGAAAAAGAGTGGGGGGGAGAGAGAGAAAAAGAGTGGGGGAGAGAGAGAGAGAAAAGGAGTGGGGGCAGAGAAAGAGAGAGAGAAAAGGAGTGGGGGCAGAGAGAGAGAAAAGGAGTAGGGGCAGAGAGAGAAAAGGAGTGGGAGAGAGAGACAGACAAAGAGTGGGGTGTGAGAGAGAGAAAAAGAGTGGGGTGTTAGAGAGAGAAAAAGAGTGCGGAGAAGAGAGAAGAGAGAGAAAAAGGAACAACAGAGAAAGGAAAAGAGACGGTGGAGGAGAAAGTGGGAAGGAGGGGGCTATGTATACATGGCAAGATATTTGGAAAGGGAAGAACAAAAACACAGTTAGTTTAAAGATCGAGTGATGGAGGGATGGAAAGTTTGGAGTAAGAGTTGGTTGGTGGAAGGTGGGACACATTCATTAAATCGGTCAGCGCGATCAAAAAGTGTCCTAAACAACTTAAAACAAACAAAAGTCAACGCAATTTTGTTTGGTTGACATCTTTTTTTTTTCACCATCTCATCCATTGCGTTGCTCAACCTTTCAGAGTTTTCCTGATTAATGTTAGGACGGAAAAAAATAAATGAAATTTGGTACCCCTTACGAATACATCTACCCTCTACTGTCAGGTCAAGATCAAAGTGTGACAACGATAACCAACGAACCCCCCCCCCCTTTTTCCCCTCTTTTGAGTTGGTCTTGTACTTAAGTTTTTTGTTCAGTTGAAACTTACATTGTAATTTTCTCTTCTTCAGATGCTATACTTCAATTTCTTGTTCTTAGTTAGAGGAGAACTGAGAAATTTTATTTTTGTTCCTTTTCTCCACATTAAAAAACGACCCTGGTGTCTAACTCCGCCCCATGGGGAGGCATTGTAAATAGGTACTCAAGATCAAAGTGTAGTATCTGTTCTTCAGATCTGCACTTCAATTTCTTGTTCTCTGTCAGTGGAAGAGAAATCCTTCACGACTGAGACAATTTTTACTTTTGTTCCTTTTCTCCACATTAAAAAACGACCCTGGTGTCTAACTCTGTCCCGTGGGGAGGCATAGTAAATAGGTACTGTCATACCCACGTTTTTCCTCTGCCTCCTCCTACTAGATACCATCGTCTTCTACTTATTATTATTATTATTATTATTATTATTATTATTACTAGCAGGAAGACCCGACGTTGCCCGCGATTGAATGATCACCAAATGTTTCATACTCCCATATTTTTATTGTCATCGAAATCGGTGAAAGCGACCATTTTTCAATCAAATCGATTGACTGTCTGCTCTAATTAGGGACCCACTGATGCACTTGGAGAAAGCTTCACAGTGACTAAGTTCACAATATATTGTAGTCTACATTGCACTGTAGAGAAACTACTGTTGATTTTATAGTTAATGGCTTGCATTTAAGATTAAAATGCAAAAGACAAGTATCATGGTTCAATTGTGCTCTAAACAGAAACACCCATTTTGAATGCGCCCTTGTCATATCAAAGAATCTACTGTTGATTTTATACGCCTGGCATTATTGTTTGTGTGGTGATTTTTTTTTTTTTTTTTTTTTTTTTACTTAATTCCACCCTAAAAAAAGGCATATTGCCACTTGGGCATAAGGGGCTACTATTTTGGACCATGGACCATGCCTAAGAAAGATTAAGATGTTGGTTCATGCTGCATTTGAACTTCTGCATATCAGTACAGTTTTGGAAGCAGGTATCAGGAAGGGAATTACAAAGTGTAGCCGTTCTAGGAAAGAAACTATTAGAGTAGAAAACTTTCTGACATTTATGGACCTCAACAGTGAAGGGGTGTAATTTTGTTGCTAAGCAGGTTTGCCGGGGATATGTATGTCAAGGGGGCACAATTACAATGAGTTCATCAGAGCACGTTCCATTAAAATACTTGTCAAACAGGCTCAAGGATGCAACATTGCAGTGATGGGACAGGGGTTGGAGCCTAGTTGACAAAGTGGGACCTATTACACTGGAGATCCTTTTTGGACCCTATCCAAGGGGGAGAGACTAGTGGTAGATGCACCAGTCCAGATGTGGCAACAATACTCCATGCATGGGTGAATGGTGGCCTTGTAGAGGTAGAGGATACTCTCAGGTGTGACTAGTTTTCTGGCACGATAGCGGAAGCCTACCTTCCTTGCAGCAGCCTTTGCAATGTCCTCAATGTATTTCTTCCAGTCCATATTTCCTGTGAATGTTCAGCCGAAGAGCTTGAAGGAAGAATTCTCAGGTAGGCAGTTATTAGTCATGGATATCGGTGGTTGGAAAGGCTTCTTGTAATTGTTAAAAAAAAGCAGCTCAGTCTTACTAGCATTAAATGTTACCATCCATTTACATCCCCATTCCACAACGGTCTGGACCTCATTTTCTAACGATTCAGCCATTGCCTTGGATTTGTGTACAACCGTTCTTTCCTCATGCATGTTATAGAGCGTTGTATCAGCAAATATACCCATGTCAGACAATATTATCGGGGAGGTCATTGATGAATATCAGGAATAATAGTGGTTCAAGGATCGACCCGAGGCACTCCCACATTAATGTTATGCTGCTTGGATGTACGTCAATCCATGACAACCTGGATAGTCCTATTGTCTAAGAAAGATCTAATTATATTTTAGTATTCGTCCAATTATAATGTAGCATTTAATTTTCATTAGCAGTCCTTTATGCTAGACTTTGTCAAACGCTTTAGATATATCGAGGGCTACAGCCCTGGCTTCATCCGCCTTATCCCCAGTGCCTATTTTTTTCATTTTCTTTCTTTGAAGATTGTACCTATTTACTATGCCTCCCCACGGGACAGAGTTAGACACCAGGGTCGTTTTTTAACGTGGAGAAAAGGTACAAAAATAAAAATTGTCTCAGTCGTGAAGGATTTCTCCTCCACCGAAAGAGAACAAGAAAATGAAGTGCAGCATCTGAAGAACAGATACTACACTTTGATCTTGACCAAAAGGAAGATTGTAACCCTGGGTATAGGACAACCAAACCAGCTGCCAACATTGCCCTACTTTTTATTGAAACCAACCGAGATCTCTTTTTAGTATCCTTGCTGTTTCCTTAAGTGCAATTGTCTGGATCTCTTTTGCACTTGGTTCACCAGGAATATTAGTTAGGTAGGACTTCAGGTTCTTCTTCAGAAGCCCTGTAGCACCTATGACTGCTAAAACATCTGCAGTAGAACGACATTACCTAAATCTGTACTATTTGTCAGAAAGAAGATTAACTTTTGCAAGATGGCGGACCAGTGCTTGATCGATTAATATCTCAAAGATTTTAGCAAAGAGAGGGAGGAAACTGATAGGACAATAATTGAGAGGGTAGGTTCTTTCACTAGAATTCTTGTAGACTGGTATCATCGAAGCCATCTTCCAGCTATTAGGGAAGTATAATTTAGCAAGGCTTTTTTTTGTAGAGTTTGAAGGTATGGGGGCTAGCTCAGATGAGCATTTCTTAATTAGTATAGCAGGGATGAGATCAGGCCCACATGTCTTGGAGGTGTCTAAGTTTTTTATGATATCATGGATATGAGAAGGGGTGATTTTCAGATCATCAACTGTGGCTTCCGTCCGCAAAGGGAAATTTGGGAGAAAGTTGTTTATTGGCTCAACACTATTTACTACACTATTATAAATTTTCCTGAAATCACGAGTTCTTATCTTTTGCGACTCTATGCGTTCCCGGGTTATTTCACTTTGCTTTCTTTTGGCCGTGGTTATTACTCTCTTGCAGGAATTTCTAGCATGGATACGTTTTTGCATTTGACCTTTTAGATATGTGTAGAATAATCAAAAGAACTGCAGTAGTCAATAACACAACAACAATAATAATAATAATAATAACAGCAACACTTACCAAGGGTCCAGCTTATGCACAAGACAGACACCAGATTGAGCTGGACTGAGGGCTTGTATTTATGTACAAGCATATCCAATCAGGTGATTCAGCCAATCACAATCCAAAGAATAGACTGGCCCATGTGTGCACAATGGAATCTCCCATTGTGCCATAAATAGTTCTCCTCTTTCATGAGAGGTAACTTTAGTCTTTGTCAAGTTATCCACAACTTGAACGCTGACCGAAAGTCCACTACATAATCCAATAATATGCACCAGCAGAGTACATGCTGTCTTTGTGCAATTGCAGCTGCACAATCTGTAGTGAACCATAGGGATGAGTGGGGCTTGCTATAATACTTCCGTGTGGGAACATGCGCTTCAATTCCTACTTATTGGTACACTGTTCAGCATGGTTGGTTTGTTGTTTTTGTTTTACGGCATATCAACCCTTTTCAGGTTATTTAATGCCGAATCCGGTGATTTTGAAGAAAATTTTTTTAATAGAATATATTTGTTTTTTGCAAGTCAGTTTCTATTTAACCCATAGTTGGGACTCTAACAGGTACTACCACTCCGGGTCAGAGTGGACCTGGGAGCAATGGCAATTAAAGGGTGGCTCCACACTCCCCAGAGCCCGCAAGCTGGGGCCTCACCAACGGATATAGTTTAAGGTCATATCCAGGACCGTTCAGCAGGGATAGAGAAGATATTGGTCCATGGGACATCTCTGATATGTTCTCTGGTGGCTTCTCAGTCAACCCTTGTCGTTTTAAGCAATGGCTTCTCACCTTCGGGTTGGGATTTGAGTGCAATGTCTACTGATATCACTTGGTGGTCTGCGTTTCCGTCTGAACTGTAAGCATTACTTATGCAATCCTCAGGGATTGTGGTAAGGAATAGGCCTAGAAGTGAAGCCAGCTGGTGTTCATGATCAGGAGGCGCATTGGGAACATGACTGTCTGTGTGAGGAAATGAGCTTCAGAGAAGCTATAAGTAGAGTGTCCAGCTGCATCTGTGTAACCTGAGAAACCAAGCCAATTCTTATGGTGGACATTAAAGTCACCAAACACATGTATTTGGGCATTACTATCTAAAGAGAGTGCTGCATCTATTCTGCTAGAGACCTGATTGATTAGAGTACAGTCCTACTTGAGGGAGAGCAGTAGAGAAAATATAATAGATAAAAATATAAGATAAAAATATATATATATAAAAATATAATATATAAAAATATAATATATAAAAATATAAGATAAAAATATATATATATAAAAATATAATATATAAAAATATAATATATAAAAATATAATATATAAAAATATAATATATAAAAATATATATATATAAAAATATAATATATAAAAATATAATATATAAAAATATAATATATAAAAATATATATATATAAAAATATAATATATAAAAATATAATATATAAAAATATATATATATATAACTCATGCAGTGATGAAAGGCTAGTCAAAAACACAAAGGTCTGGTCAGTTGATTCCAGATGTTGCTCTTTAGTTAAAGGAAGGGTGCTTTGAATATAGACTCCAAACCCGTGCATATATCTATCAGAGTCCTTACGGCAGAGAGGGAGATATCTAGTCATGTTAAGAAGGGTAGGTTTAATCTACTTAATGCTAAGATATCTGGGGAGTTATAATCTTACTTCTTAGTAAACTCCATTAAGTAATCTAGATGATATAATCTTACTTCTTAGTAATCATCTAGATTACTTAATGGATGTTTGTGAATGTGAGCCTTAAGGGAAGAGGCGAATTGGTTTTGTTTGGGTGGTGGTTGTCTGGTTTGATCGTGATATTTGTTTGGGTTGTCATTTCATTACGTTTTTGTTTAATTTCAGGCTGAGAGGAGAGTGTTGAGCAAAGTGGGCCAGTTTTGGCGCCGAGTATACATACACAATAGGTCCATAAGCCAAGTCTTGCTTAGAAAGTTGTGGCCTCATGAAAACCCACCAGAGATAGCAGCAGGATCCCTTTCCATGCACGACATGGCACTACAACTCTCCTGATATTATACAACTGATGATAGAGCAGCCACTCTAAGCACTACCAAAAGAGTTAACGCTTCTATACTGTCAGCAGGAAACAGCAGCCAGACAAACTGTCAATCAGGTACTCCTCAACCTCTCAGACAAGACCGGTCCAAACCAGCTGAGTGAATAACAAGAGGCATTTGCTCAGTTTGTGAGAACAAGAAAGAAGTTGGGGATAGGGGAATGGCGTTCAATGTCCTACCCAGGAAACTAACATTCAGTAATTTTATAAACAGACATTAAGATAATAACAGAATTAATTATGATTTCACAGCAATTTGCTTCATAATTAAATAACCAAAAAAAAAAACAAAAAAAAAACAATAAAACAAAACAAAAAACTTCAACTCCTTTCTTTTTGGGCAGGAGCAAAGGGTAGTATCTGTTCTGATACTGCACTTCACCTTGTAGTGACAGCTATATATGGCCGGAACAAATCTTTGGCAAAGACATTTCAAAGCAATCACCATTTTTCAACACAACGTGTTTGAATTACATGTAAAGACAGCGTCGTAATTTGCCCATTCGTTTGAATTACGTGTAAAGACACAGTATCGTAATTTGCCCATTTGTACACATGCGATAGAAGGAACTACATTACGCGTCGCGCATAACGATACAACAAATAGTCTGGAACATTCTAGAACATGCCTATATAAACTTTTGCCTATGAAAATCAAACCAGTTTCTCTTCAGATTTCTTCAACTCAACCTGTAGCTAAGAGACTATGTCCATGCTGGACATTAAATCACAGGACTTCCCGCATATTATGCACCTTAAATTCTCAATATGAATGTGACTTGGTGGAACCCTTCTGTAAGTCAGAGATCTTGTTAAATTTATCTTTAACGGTCCCAGTGATACTCTACCACTTTTGACTTATAGATGTCTCTGCACCTGCAACCATGATCTCTAATATCGACAAATTGCAACTATGAATTGGTGAATGCTGATTCACTCCACATATCCTACAACCTTTTCTGTCCTCGGTCAGTGGAGGAGAAATCCTTCTAGACTGAGTCAATCTTTTATTTTTGTTCCTATCTAGAGTACCTCGTTTTGGGGAGTTGAAATTTCCCCCCACATTAAAAACCGACCTTGTGTGACAAACATGTGTGGCCCCCGACAGATCCCCAACCCCCAATGTTGTGTGTCGTGGATTTTTTGTTTAACTATTTTCTTATGGCCAGATCGTCATTTTCTTGCTGGCGACAGTCGATGGGGACACGCGTGGGTCCGCAAAGTAAAAGAATCGAGTAAAGCAAATAGAAAAAACACAGACACAAATGTTTCACATATATTTGACGGTTGGATTTGTGTGTGTGTGTGTGTGTGTGTGTGTGTCTTCTCCCTGTTCTATCGATGTTATGTTCGTCTGTCAGTCGCAATTCGTCTCCCACAGAAGAGACGTTGCAAGCCTATCTTTGTTTTATCGTTATTTCCATGGCAGGTGCTCGTCTGAACTCCAATTTCTGGTCCCCCCTCGCAAATCTTTTACGAAAAACACCTGTCTAGCTGAATCCACTGTGAAAAATTTCCCCCACTCTTTATCTATGCCTAAATCAAAACGTAGATTCCATGAACAAAGCTTCTTTCTTAGAACTGCACACCTGTGGAACTCTGTTCCATCTGCCTGCTTCCCACCTGACTACAACCTGGATGTCTTCAGGTTCAACGTAAACAAATTCCTGATGAACCGCCCCCTTAAGTAGACACTTTATTAAATCTCCACACTAACGTACTGTACTTACAATAACCCTTATCCCTGAGTGGCTTCCGGGCCTTGATAAGTGGTGACCACCTTGTAAAAAAAAAAAAAAAAAAAAAAAAAAAAAATCTCTGTTTCGCAGTCAGCTCTAAAACTGTTCAATGTTGTCGCTACCAGCTCCCATCCATCGCAACCAGCAGCTCAATGTCAACTGTCTTCTCTGCATCCGTATTTTAAGTCCCCCCCCATCCACCCTGGCTACCGGAAGCTGCCCTTCCCTGTGTTATCTGTTCTGTAGGTTTCTATTGTCATTGTCAAATCTGTAGGTTTCTATTGTCATTGTCAAATCAAAAAGGCTTAATCTAAAAATACCTACGGATTCATTATTTCTACTTCCCATCTCTTTGTTTATTGTAAGACACTTCCTATTTCTTAGTCTATTACCCCCCCCCACCCCCACCCCACTCCTCTGGGCACTTTGTAACTCAAGTCCACCTCAGATCCACTTTATAGTATCACACATGTCTAACTCTGCCCTCATGGGGAGCCAAGTAAATATGGAACTCTTCATATTCCCAACTTCTGTTGCCTGTTCTCAACTATCAAAGCAAATGCAAGCTGGGATCATCTATCACAGGCTTTCCCAAAGTTCAGAATACCATGGTTTGGTTGGTTGTTTTACGGCATATCAACCCTTTTCAGGTTATTTAATGGCGAATCCAAAGATTTTGAAGAAAATTATTTTAATAGAATATATTTCTTGTTTTCAAGTCGGTTTCTATTTAACCCATAGTTGGGACCCTAACAGGTACTACCACTCCGGGTCAGAGTGGACCTGGGAGTAGTGGCAATTAAAGGGTGGCTCAACACTCCTCAAAGCCCGCAAGCTGTAGCCTCACCACTGGATATAGTTTAAGGTCATATCCAGGACCGATACCATGGAACTCCCCGGAGCAGGGCAAAGGTTTTTCATGGAGCGCTAACAAGATAATTTTTAAAATAAATATGAAACACATTAATTTCAAATTTTAACTTATACTTGTTCATTAGTTGTTAATGTTCGTGATTTTACTGTATTTTTGTGTTTACAACCATTTTTTGTTTTTGATTAATCAAAACTTGTTGCATTTTTTGTTAATTTATTTTTATTTACTTTTTTCTAAACCACTCCAAAACTTCTTATACTTGTAGTTATGTATCATATCTTTTTCAAGTAAAAAAGATTAAAAAAATTCAATGGCGCAGACATTTAATTTTTCCATAATATAAAGCATTTAGTCCCCTTTAAGAAAGGACTTCTGGAGCTCCTTAGCCTTATTCATGGAGCACCAGGGCTCCGTGGGGCTCACTTTGGGAACCCCTGCTCCAGCATATCATGTATCAACACCCACTATTTTGCATGCATGTACAAACTTGTCTTCTTCGCCGTGAAAGAAACATTTCTGTTGACATTTGAGGTTGGAGGACAATGTTAGCCGGCTGCCGCAGCAGCAGCGACCGCGCGTTAAAAATGATCTTGGCAAACAAACAAAAGAATCACAAAAGGAAAAAAAAAAAAAAAAAAAAAAAAATGGGCTGAGGAGAGAAAAACCGGTTTGGGCAGAAATTTGGTTGTACCAAGTGAACTTACAAAATCGTTACGTAAAATACGAACCGATCCATTCTTTGTGCGATGCGTCTGTTCAATCTGTGCATGTTTAATAAGGACAATGTCATTTCAAAACAAACCAACGTTTTGTTTCTCAGACAGAGTACAAAATAAATTTCCAACCTAATGGCCAATGGGTCCTCGCACTGTCTGCCAAGTTCCATCCCATGTCCCATCACCGCAGTCTTGCTAGTTTTCCTTTTTTTTTTTTTAACTGTTTTTTTGTCACTGCTTATCAAGGCCCAAAGACAACTTGAGGATAAGGGTTAAGTGTCAGGCGGTCGGTGAGACAACACCGTTGTTATCGAAATCGAGTAGATTTTGATTATTTAAGAGGACGGCTGAACAAGAACTTGTTTACATTGAACTTGAAAATGATCAGGTTATAGTCAGCTGGAAAGCAGCATCATGGTATAGAGTTCCATAGATGAACAGTTCTAAGAAAAAAAAAAAAACTTTGTTCATGAAATTTGCATTTAGTTTTAAGCAAAGATTGAAGATTTGCGGTGAAAAATAACGATAATGATATAGATTTGCAATATCTCTTTCGACTTGTGGGACGGCGCCAAGTCCTGCTGCCACACCCAAGGTCTGCCAGCGGTCACCTGATTGCATCAGGGGATCACAACACTCTTCAGCACATTCAGGTACACTTTGGTGTTGACTTTTAAGCCGACTTCAAAGATGTGAAGTAGCATAATGTAGCCATCACTTGAAACCACACCAAAGATCATAACCATGGCTGGAAACTTTGTTGAGCTGTGCTCTCGAGCATTGAACCATCCAGATTTGCATTTTTGAGGGTGTTGGCAATGGTCCTGTTGTCATAAATTGGATCAGTACAGAGCATGAGTTGTACAGTGGCGCATCTCCGATCTCGCTCATTGAACATTGTGTCAGCCTTAACCTTGCAAAATCCCCTCGATTCATTCCATTTCACTTGATCGCAAAGTGAAAGCTGCTACTTGGTCTACGAAATTGCAAGTGGCAGGCAGCCATGCTGAGTTTTACTTATTCAATGTTTACACATTTTAATCATGTATTTCTCGAGTTTCAATGGGTAAAATAAATTAACTTTTTTTATAGAAAATAACTCCTCCTGTAATGATGTTTAAGATAAGAAACATTTTTAATGCCTTATTTTTCTCATGTCATCTACAAACCCTATTTAGTGACATTACCTGATAATGCTTATATTCATCTTTACAATTATATATATATAGATATATATATATACAAGTTATAACATATATATGGCAATTAGCTCTACCTACGTATTGAGCACTGTTGAAGTAAATACTTAAAGTTTACGCATAAATTTATACTTTCGTATATTAATTTATGTGATTAAGTAATCATTATATATATATATACAGGGTGTCCCAAAAGGCGCACATCATCTAGGTTTTTATAAAAATAAATATAATATCTATTTTCTTGTTCATTAGCTCAACAGATGGACAATTCTAGTACACATTTGAGATGTTCCTGAAGACAAAAATGCCAAGAGGGACAGATCTGGTGAGCGGAGTAGCCACTCCACGAAGATCAGTATATGGTGTGCAACTTCTGAGACACCCTGTGTGTGTATATATATATATATATATATATATATATATATATATATATATATATACACATATATATATATATATATACATACATACATACATACACACACACATATATAAATGTGTGTATATATGTATGTGTATGTATATATATATGTATATATGTGTGTGTATATATATGTATATATACATATGTATATATATATGTGTGTATGTGTGTGCATATATATATGTGCCTATTCCTCTCTCTAATCTCTCTCTCTCTCTATGTGTGTGTGTGTGTGTGTGTGTGTGTAAAAGGTTGTGGGAGAGAGCCCCAATAAAGAGCTCAATTATAAAGAAAATATTAATATAAGTTTGTAATATTTATTTATATTTGAGTTGCAGAATATCAGAAAAAAAATTAGTACCGTCAGTTTCAAATAAAAAAAAAAAGAAAAGAAAAGGGAACCAGTCTCTGGTCGCCTATGTTGGACTCTCTTCAGCCTCTGTTTATATCTGTCGTACTGAAAATGGAGTCTCATACACACAGCCTAATCACGTTGACATACTGGTTCTCGTTTGATCACCGAAGTTAAGCAATGCTGGGCTTGATCAATACCTGATAGGTGATCATTTTGAATAACCAGGCACTGTCCACTGTACGTAGAAAGATGTCGCCATCTCCCTTAAAACTTCCTCCTTCAGAGGAAACCGGTTCAACTCACCTAGGGTGAGCGGTACTTCGGTATGGTACAGTACACACGTATATGCGAGTACTTTGTCCTTGACATTGACCCCCACCCCACCCTCATAAATAAAACATTTTATTAATAAATGTATGACACACAGAGATGGAGTTTAAATGTCATTGAAGATGTAAGAAACAACGATGCAGAATGGCAATGATTCACAGAATATCCACACCCCATCCTCTTCCAATTGAGTAAATCACCTTGGCCTCAAATAACGATGAGGGGGTTGGGAAAAAAATCTACATTATTCAAACAAACTAGTGATAGAGAGTGGCGGGCGGGGGGGGGATAGTAAAAAAAAAAATGATGATGCTGATGATGGATTCTCGGTGGGGGTGGGGTGGCATTAAAAAGAAAAAATAATAATGATAGATTCTCATATTCTTGCATCAAATAATGATTCAAATCGGAATGTGGGCTTCGTTTTGTGCAGGGAACCCATTTTTCGTGTTTGAGAAGGAGGACGAGGACCAATTTTGAGTCATTTGTCCACTTAAGAATTTCAGCTGCAAAGAATTTAAAACTCAAAAGGGCAGACAACAAAAACTGGTTGCTAAGCATCAACACTTTGCTCTCATCTGAGGAGGGAGAGGGGGAAGGGCCTCAAGAGAAAAATAATAAAAAAGAAACAAAAGCAAAAATGAAAAAAAAAAAATATATATATATAAAATCATGGGAATCAGAATTTTTATGCCGAGAATTGTATTTCACTTGCAATCAGTTTTACATGGACAGTATTTTACTGGTGAATGCTCTGACGAACTGCAAGCACTTGTGCCCCCACGACGTTAACACTCTCGACAGACCCGACAGGCTGCAAAATCCTACCCCCACACTGTAGAGATCCCTAGATGTAAAAGATCTTTCTACTCCAGTAGTTTCTTCCCCAGAACCGCTAAACTTTGGAATTTCATTCCAGGTCGCTGCTTCCCCAACTATACTGACGTGCAGAAGTTCAAGTGCAACGTGAACCGACATCTTGCTGCCCAAATCCCTACATAGTAAATCAGTAGTTGTTGCCCCTGATAGTAGCCCCCTACACCAAAGTGGTAATGTGCCTTGTTTGGGGTGAAAATGTAATAATAAAAAAAAAAAAAAATTAGAATTGAAATTTTTTTCAGATTTAAATAAATAAAAAACAAACAAAACATGAGTGAGATTTTAACAGAAAACGTTCATTCAGTATTTACCAGAAGCAAGTCACCTCCCACCATTAGCTTTAAAAAAAATCCATCTCCCCCTTTTTCCAAGCGGCTTTTATCAGAAGTTTCTTTTTTTCAAGAAATCAGTTTTTCTCCAATCGGCTTCTACCAAAAAGACCCCTTTCTCCTCCAATCGGCTTCTACCAAAAAGACCCCTTTCTCCTCCAATCAGTTTCTATCAAAAAAGCCCCTTTGACTCCAATCAGCTTTTACACCCTCCCTTGTCCAACGATTAAAATATTTTTTGAAACTTAAGCATGACAAACCAAAACACGTTATTTCAAACTTTCAGACCAACCATAGGATAGGACTTCAGAGCAGAAAGTGTGGACATCTGTGCGGTCAATGGTAAAAATCTTATTTCTTGCTCAGAAAATTACGATTCAAACTTAAATAATTCAGAAACATATCAAATCGGTCAGAATCCAAATTAATTAAAAAAAAAAAATTGAAATTGTCTTTTTGTGTCATAAACACATCACACATTTTGAATTCTAACAATTATGGCTGGTTGAAAAAAAAAAAAAAAAAAAAAAATTGAAATTGTCTTTTTGTGTCATAAACACATCACACATTTTGAATTCTAACAATTATGGCTGGTTGAAAAAAAAAAAAAAAAAAGAAAAAGAAAAGAAAACACTTTTTCCACCATTCAACACGAAGAGCCAGTTTCAAGATACACCTGAAGAAGGTCGGAGATTATATCAGCTGAAACGTTCTAATAACACAAGTTGAGAACAGTAGTCCGAAAATTTTGAATACAAACATTTTCATCTTATGAATATTTTCCTCGTCCTTACGTATTTTCTTTGTGTATTCATTTTTTTTGCGGACTGTTATCCTCATCTTCATGGTTGTTGTTGTTGTTGTTTCACGACGTTTCGACTAACTTATCTTTTGGCCTTCTTCAGGTAGTTAGCCGCAACGAGATAGGAATGTTGAGTCTTGTAACTGTATCCTCAAAGTCTATTTTGAACTCTATACAGGCAGGATAAGTCCTTTATAGCAGCTCCTGCCCAGATGTGGCAAGAGTACTCTATCCTTGGACGTACCTGGCTCTTATATACAGTAGCGTCCAAAACTAAGGGACAAAATTTTAAAACCTGGTATTTGTTAGAAATAACAACTGTGAAAAGCTGAAATTTTGACAACTGGTAGTCGTTATCATCCATAATAACATACTAAAATTTGCTCCCCACTACTAAACTGTTCTGTAAACTAATCCTAAATACATTGACCTTTATTGTCCAGTCTTTTGTCCTAGTCACTATCACACCTTGATTAACAATCCTATTTCAGATCGCCTTTGTGTACCGTGGTGAACCATTTCCTCGTCGGTTTTTATTTTTTTATTTTTTTTTTTATTAATCTCATTTCCTGTGTTTGTTCTGCTAATGAACTATTTCCTCTTCAGATTTTCCTTCCTTTCAATCACTTCCTAACACTTGGGGGTCATAGCACTACACATATGCCATAAAACACAAATGAATCAATGAACCATGTAGAATATTTCTTAATTATTGATTGAATCTGAACCAAGTTTTATTTTTTTAATTTAAATGTTACCTAAATCAAGAAAAAAAATAATCTTAAAGTGAAATTTGTTTTAAGCTTGAATAAATATTAGAAAATTAAAAAAATAAAAAATAAAAAAGGTGTTAGTGCAGAGAGTGATCCGCGCTATTTTTAAAATCGTATTTCCAAGTTTAATTAAAGTTTTGTTTTTTTATTCAATTGTAAGGTTAAAATACAGAATAGGTATAAAACATCCCCCCACCATGTTAAGAATGGCTTTTTAAATAATAACGTTATAATCTCAGCACGGATCAACAATAAGTACACTAGTACCAAAACAAATCTGGACTAAAGGCATCTTTCTCTCCAATACCTTAGCATTAGAGTATCAGATATTTACCCCAACCCCTGAAACATTCCCCTACCACTCCTTATGCACCCCTACCCACCCACTCTCATTAATAACCAAAAGAAAAATGCTTTCCTTCTTCCTGTCTTTTGAATCCCATTTGGTTCCGTAAAAGTACTCCTCCTCAGAACCGCCCCTCTCACCACCACCCCAGTTCCCTTCTAACATTACCCTTGTAATTATGGAAATTAAACCCTTGAAGACTTAAAAGAAAAAAAGAAATTGAAATTTCCATCGCATCATCCATTAAAATAAGTGTTGAATAGAAAATATGACTTTCTTTAAAACAATGATAATTTCTAGAAAAACGTCGGTTCCATCGAGAAATTTGATCCGCCAACCATCTCTCATCTGTAGCACAAAAAAGTACAGCAATGGCAAAAGTACAGCTGCTATAGCAGTGTCAGAAATCTCGTGAAAATTATTGAATAATTCCACCCGCTATCTTTCGAAGCTTATAACTCCTCGAAAAATGTAATTCAAGCTCTAATTTTTTTTTCAATTAAAGGAGCAAGGACCAAGGTTTCATTAAAAAAAAAAAAAAAAAAAAAAAAAAAAACAAACAACGTGTTTTTTTTTAAAAAAAGGTTTTAAACTTCGGACTTTACAGGTAAATTTCTAAAAAACACTAGTTTTTTTTTGTTTTAAATTTGAATATAATATTTATTGATCTTTTATCTTCAATTTGTGATATATAAAACTTTGGTACATAAATTAATTATTTACTTTTTAATAGCCATTTGAAAATGGGGGGGGTGAATTAAAAAAAAAAAACGTTTGTCTAAAATATTATATTCGGTTTATTGGGAAGAACATAAAATTTCACATTAACCCTGAAAATATCGTAAAAATAAAAATCAATAGAAAAATTTTGATAGATTTTTAAAGTTTAAAAATTGAAAAATACTGAACTCGTAACATTCAATTAATTTCATTACTATTTTTTTTTTAAATATTTCTATTACTTTTTAAACAATTTTAATAGTTTATTTTGGAAGTATAATCCATAAAGAAAATAAACAACCCACCTTTAAAAGAGAAATTACGAGTTTTTTATATTTTATTTGCAGTTTCGTGTTAAGGGTGTCAAAAATTCCTACAAAAATTCTGATACACCTACAGCTGCTATCGACCTCAATGGAAATTTGGTGTGTATATTTGTGTGTGCTTATGTGTTTTTTCCCCAGAGAACTCATGGCGTAATGGATAAAAGTGCTAAGTTTTTGTTATAAGTGACAGTCTACTCAATTTTGATATATCAAATATACAATTCTGAATTATTTAAGACTTTTACCCGGTTATTAGCTGACAAAGTGAAAGCAAGTTAACAGCGTTTTTTTTTTTTTTTGGTCCCCTAACAAAGAAGGAATTAGACCCAGTAGGTAGTATGCTACACTCACGTTAATTTGTTCTTAGTCAATGGAGGGGGAAACCCCTCTAAACTAAGGTAATTTTATTTTTGCATCCTCCAGAGTACCCCTTTTTGGGGGAGCTGGTTTTCACCCACATTAAAAACGACCTTGTGTCACATTTTGTTTTTCATGGGGAAGCAAATATATATCCACTCCTGTTTGTCTATTCACACTTTTCTTAATAACCACGCCTTGGATTTTTATGAAATTTTGCACAAACATTAGTCATGGTGACAGTAAATTTTTGTCAGACTGGATTTTCCAGGATAACTCTGGTTTGTGCCCCCCTAGGAGGCATTGTAGGGGTAAAATTCCCTCCTTCCTCCCAAAAATTGTTCACTTGTGGAGGGGGACCCCGCATGCTCGGCATGTTTTTTTTTTTAATTTTTAGGGCCCATAGTGCAACAGATAAAAGTGTTACGTAATAATCAATTCCTAAGCAAGTCTTTTGAAGGTTGAAAGATTAATCCTCAG
Organism: Euprymna scolopes; assembly: GCF_053919585.1. Taxonomy (NCBI): domain Eukaryota; kingdom Metazoa; phylum Mollusca; class Cephalopoda; order Sepiida; family Sepiolidae; genus Euprymna; species Euprymna scolopes. The sequence goes on along the minus strand of NC_136511.1, from coordinate 17,414,991 downwards.
CATGATTGATACTAAAGATATAATTCCGACTGTTATCGTTAACAGAATGAAAACAAGTTAACCATGTCAATTAGATAAGGGTTCCATTCGAAAATTTGCACAGATTCCTGAGTTTGGCATAAAGATTCTCAAATTGATGGAAATTTAATGTGGATATCTGTGCAGTTCTAGGAGTTTCACTGTCCCAAGCTTTGCCTTTTCACCCGTTGAGAAGGAGTTAGTTTATTGCTAATTGCCTAAAGTGCCCCTACAGGGGTTTGCTAATGGGGCTGTCCAGAAAAAATAATAATCAATAAAGAATTGGCTCTATAATAATAAATACAATATCTGCATTAATTAAAATATCATATTTACATGTATTTTACGACCTGGCGGCATGCTAGTTCTTCTATCAGAACGTGTATTGAGTGTTGTCATATTTGGGTTGGTGAATTTCTGTCCCATTTGAAGGTTCTCGATAAATTTCAGAAACCTATTTGTGATATGATTGGTCCCACTCTTTCCTTACTGAAATTTTGTTTTGAAAATTTAAATTTTGTCTAGAGAAGACCTTGAAAAACTTTGAAAAGTGCTTGAAAATGGCACGAAACGTAAAACTATTCATATAAACCTATAGAATCAAAATAGCATTCAAGGGTTGGAGAGAAAAAGAAATATGAAAAACGACAAGAGGAAACCAGTTGATAATTTAAAAAAGCAAAGGTATAGGAAATAGGGTTGGTGGAAAGATAATAGATAGGAAGTTGTTTACCAAGGAACACAAAAGGAAGCTGAGGTGGGACTGTTGATCAAGCAAGATGTTACGAGGATTGAGACAAAGAAGGTCAATATATTTTAGAGTTAGTTTTGAGAGTGACGATGGGGTTTGTGAACGTTTTTACGACAGTTGTGAACAGCTTTGGGCATGATGGTTGACGATTAGAAGCGAGTTTTGCAACTGTTGACAACAGGGAATAGTTGAAAACCTCATTTTTTTATTGAGGGGAGGGAAAGAAGAGGGGGAAGAGAGAGGAAAGGGGAGGAAAGAGGAAGTGCATGAGGAAAGATGGGTGAAGAAAGATAGGAACTAGGAGTGAAGAAGGTAAAGAAAGATAGAGAAGGAAAGATGACAAAGAGAGAGGAGAGAAAAAAAATGAATCCAGAGAGAGAGAGAGAGAGAGAGAGAGAGAGGCAGACAGACAAAAGAAAAATTGAAAGACAAAAGAAAAATTGAAAGACAAAAGAAAAATTGAGAATGAGAAAAATAAAAAATTGAGAGAGAGAGAGAGAGACAAAAGATTGAGAGAGACACAAGATTGAGAGAGACAAAAGATTGAGAGAGACAAAAGATTGAGAGAGACAAAAGATTGAGAGAGACAAAAGATTGAGAGAGAGAGAGACAAAAGATTGAGAGAGAGAGAGACAAAAGATTGAGAGAGAGAGACAAAAGATTGCGAGAGAGAGAGAGAGACAAAAGATTGCGAGAGAGAGAGACAAAAGATTGAGAGAGAGAAAGAGACAAAAAATTGAGAGAGAGAGACAAAAAATTGAGAGAGAGAGACAAAAAATTGAGAAAGAGAGACAAAAAATTGAGAAAGAGAGACAAAAAATTGAGAGAGAGAGAGAGAGAGACAAAAAAATTGAGGCAAAAGATTGAGAGAGACAAAAGATTGAGAGAGAGAGAAAGAGAGAGAGAGAGAGAGAGACAAAAGATTGAGAGATAAAGACAAAGATTGAGAGAGAGAGAGAGACAAAAAATTGGGAGAAAGAGAGAGACAAAAAATGAGAGAGAGGGAAAGAGAGAAATTGAGAGAGATGAGAAAGAGAGAAAGACAAAAAATTGAGAAAGAGAGAGAAAAGAAAAATTGAAAGAGAAAGAGAGACAATAAAAGAGAAGGGGGGATGACGAGGTAATTGTGAAACCTCTTACGTGACAGTCATTGTTGGTCAACAAGCACCTGTTAAGTGTGAATGGGGTCAATCAAAGTTCGTTTCAAAGAAATTGTTCAACACTTCCGCCTCTTAAATTGTGAAAATGGTTCGACCTCGATTTTAATTTCGTCCCGAGTGTCTACCTCGAGCCCCCCCACCACCACCACCACCACACATACACCTTTCGCCGATAAACTTAGTAAAAGAAACTATTTTTACCCGATGTCTAAGGCTTCCACGAACGATTTTGTCGATCGGTCTACAGTCATCTTTGATCGTCAGACCTTATATACAGTCACTGTATAAGTAAGAGTTAGGGGGTGCGGGGGGCAATATATCCATGTCAACTAGGCAACGAAAATAACATTATTAAGCATAATTGCGCTCGCTACTCTTACGATTCTTAAAAATCTGCGGTAAAAAAAAATAAACATAAGTATCCGTCGTAGTCTACATCTAAAAGTACGAGGTTAACAATGCGACGGTGAGGGTGGGTGGGGGTGGGAGTATGACATTAAGTGAAATAACGTCGCACATTAAGTGAATTTTATCAGACTAACAGAGCACAACCCGGCGTTGCCCGGGGTTCTGGATAAAAAGAGAGAGAGAGAGAGAGAGAGAGAGAGAGAGAGAGAGAGAGAATCTTTTATTAGGCACCTCCATATTTTTGCGCAAAATCGTGACGTCATCATTTTTGCATAAATTCGATATCAACAATTAGCAAAAATGCTAAATATGAATAACAAGAAGTAACGACTGTTTTTGTTTTGTTATTTTGTTTTGTTATGTTTTGTTATTTACACAAATATTAATTAAAAAAAATATATAAATTTATTATTTTAAAATATTTATGTATTTTTTGTCTACTGGTGCTGGCTGGGCTAATATTTTTCAATAAATATACGATTTCAAACGGTTAACGTATTATTAAGTTTACGTTACGGGTTTCCATATTTTGGAGGCTAAAAACCGTTGACACTAATGAAAAATGAATATTTTTTTTACAATAATATATTTTTTAATCGGTGTTGATTTCGCTAGTTTACAGACAGACGGCAATAGTCGTTTTTATGTATGTTTAAAATGGGTCTGTCTTACTATACACATAGATTCAAAAAAGTTGTCAAAAACAAATAAATGTTATCAAAGGCAAGATAAGTAACATTTTTACCTAACTGGAACATTTTTTTAGTGTTTTTATTTAATGTAACATGTTTATTAAGCTCGAAAAACAGCGTTTACCGATGTATTTGAAAATTACAAACGGCGCCGTACTCTCTATTGTACACGGTAAGTTTGGAAAAATGAGTTAAAAATAAAAAAAATATACAAAATACTGTTAAAACTCCACCGAATATATGTCAGCCTATGTCACGGTAGCATATTAGTCGAGTTTCTAACAGTATTTTGTATATTTTTTTTATTTTTAACTCATTTTCCCAAACTTACCGTGTTTAACAGAGTCTCTAGCGCGCTATTTGTAATTTTAAAATACACCGGTAAGCACTATGCTTTTCGAGCTGAATAAACATGTTACATTAAATAAAAACCCTTAAAAATTATCCAGTTCGTTAGAAAAGTAACTTATCTTGCCGTTGATAACATTCATTTGTTGTATATTTGTTTTTTGACAATTTATTCGAATCTATGTGTATAGTAAGACAACCCCATTTTAAACATGCATAAAAACGACTATTACCGTCTGTAAACTAGCGAAATCAACACCAATTAAAAATATATTAAGAATCTTACACAATTAAAATGTGAAAACGTTTTAATCGTTCATTTCTCAAGTTGTAATGGGTAAAATAAATTAACTTTTTACTCGAAATGATGACTCATGTAATAATAATAATTAATAATAAGAAACATTGGGGTAATCAAGATGGATGCCATCAGCAATTTTGTAGGGAATGAAGCAGCCTTGACCTTACGATCAAATACCAAGATCGAGTGAAACGGAACGAACCGAGGCAAAGCTGACTATTTAAATTAATGTTTTTTTTTTCTTTTTTTTATGATTTAAAACAAAAAATAATTTAAAACAACTTTTATTTCGGAACGAACCGAGGCAAGACTAGTCGGAACATGAAAATTAAATCAACTTTTATTTAAAAGCCGTTTAAATTATTTGTCATCCTAAATTTAAAAAAAAAAAATTAAGGTTGTTTAAAAGTTGTTTAAATTATTTGTCATTCTAAATTAAAAAAAATTTAAGGTTGTTTAAAAGTTGTTTAAATTATTTGTCATTCTAAATGAAAAAAAATTAAGGTTGTTTAAAAGTTGTTTAAATTATTTGTCATTCTAAATTAAAAAAAAAATTAAGGTTGTTTAGAAGCCATTTAAATTATTTGTCATTCTAAATTAAAAAAAAAATTTAAGTTTGTTTAAAAGTTGTTTAAATTATTTGTCATTCTAAATTAAAAAAAAATTTAAGGTTGTTTAAAAGTTGTTTAAATTATTTGTCATTCTAAATTAAAAAAAAAAATTAAGTTTGTTTAAAAGTTGTTTAAATTATTTGTCATTCTAAATTAAAAAAAAAAATTTAAGTTTGTTTAAAAGTTGTTTAAATTATTTGTCATTCTAAATTAAAAAAAAATTTAAGGTTGTTTAAAAGTTGTTTAAATTATTTTTCATTCTAAATTAAAAAAAAATTTAAGGTTGTTTAAAAGTTGTTTAAATTATTTGTCATTCTAAATTTAAAAAAAATTAAGGTTGTTTAGAAGCCGTTTAAATTATTTGTCATTCTAAATTAAAAAAAAAAATTAAGTTTGTTTAAAAGTTGTTTAAATTATTTGTCATTCTAAATTAAAAAAATTTAAGGTTGTTTAAAAGTTGTTTAAATTATTTGTCATTCTAAATTAAAAAAAAAATTTAAGGTTGTTTAAAAGTTGTTTAAATTATTTGTCATTCTAAATTAAAAAAAAAATTTAAGGTTGTTTAAAAGTTGTTTAAATTATTTGTCATTCTAAATTAAAAAAAAATGTAAGGTTGTTTAAAAGTTGTTTAAATTATTTGTCATTCTAAATTAAAAAAAGATTTAAGGTTGTTTAAAAGTTGTTTAAATTATTTGTCATTCTAAATTAAAATAAATTAACTTTTTAAACGAAATGACTCCTCATGTAATAATGTTTAAAGATAAGAAAAAATTTGAATGGCTTTTTTTTTTCATATAACCTGCAATCCCTATTTAGTGACATTACACCAACATTAACATATGTGCAAGGTACAATGACGAGTACATGGTATTTTCTCAGGAGGAAGTGACTGGTTTCCGTCAACATGCCGATTTACCATTCTTTTCACATTCCCTCCCATTAATTTGGTCTGTTTTTTTTTTTTTTTTACACAGTGATCACCACTTATCAAGGCCCGGAAGCCACTCAGGAACAAGGGTTATTGCAAGTACATTACGTTAGTGTGGAGATTTGATGAAGTGTTTACTTAAGGGGGCGGTTCATTAGGAATTTGTTAACATTGGACTTGAAGACATCCAAGTTGTAGTCCGGTGGGAAGCAGGCAGACGGAACAGAGTTCCACAGGCATGCAGTTCTAAGAAAGAAGCTTTGTTCATGGAATCCGCATTTTGATTTCGGCACAGATATAGAGTGGGGAAAATTTTTCACAGTGGATTCAGCTAGACGGGTGTTTTTCGTGAAAGATTGGCGAGGGGGGACCAGAGATTGGAGTTCAGACGAGCACCTGCCATGGAAATACCGATAAAACAAGGATAGGCTCGCAACGTCTCTTCTGTGGGAGAGAGGTTGAAGGGTTGAGAAAAGGGCATCCCCCACTAAGCCCCGAAGTCTATTTTGTACTCTGTCAAGGCAGGATAGGCTGTTTTTAGCAGCTCCTGCCCAGATGTGGCAACAGTATTCCATCCTTGGACGTACTTGGCTTTTATATAGATAGAGAATTGCATCAGTAGTGAGATATCTTCTGGAGCGGTAGAAGGATCCCACCATCTTTCCAGCGACCTTGGCAACAGACTTGATGTACGTGTTATTTAATGAATGTGTTACGGGAAAAAGGGCCGTCCCCTTTTCCTGTAAGTAAAAAGAACTTTAGATAAGTGGAAAACGAGATTAGGATAGACCGAGATCCGAACTTTGTAAGCAAGTTTCGGAAATAGATCCAGAAAATGGAATGTTAGAATTTTGCATTGTTAAATCTATATATAAAGCTGTGTGTGTGTGTGTGTGTGTGTGTGTGTGTCTGGTCACGAATAGGCTCCTATATGGTTGACTATTTTAAAAAAACTAATTACATATAATTAGAGAATATGTATCGAGACACAGGAATGGGTATGTTTGATCTGGCAGAACAGTGGTTCATTAAAATTGTGGAGTCTGCGTTCGCGCCTGGTCCACAAAGTATGGAAATAAAGAAATTAAAAATTTAAAAAAAAAAAAAAAAACGTTTACAAGTGTTTTTGATATAGATGTACATAACAATACTTTGATTAGTATGTTTTAACTTAAATGGAGATGGTATAATAACATTGTGGGGTCTGGTCTCCAGAGAATGGAAATAGACTTTTCATATCTATCTGCGTAAGTATACTTTGATAATTATGTTTCAGTTTGAAGAAATATGGTATAATAAAATTATGGGGTGTTCGTTCGTGCCTGACCTCCATGGAATGGAAATATGTCAAAGTTTAACAAGTTTTTTTATGTGATAAGTGTTTCAGTGTGAACAGGTATGGTATAATAAATTATGGGGTTTATCTATTTTATTTTTACTTTCATCATATTTTGCTGTGGTTTTGATACCTCCCAATTCGAAGCTATCTCTTTAAAACTCTTCCTTTTCATAACCTATCATACTTTAATAAATCAGAGTCCATTTTCTGTAGGCTGTTTTTGAACCCAGTCAAGGACGGGTACTTTTGCTAGTTTCATATAAAATAGTTTGTATTGTAAAAAGAATTCAATTGTGCATTCTTTCATGGAAAGTGAATTAAAAAGGTCAGCTAAAAAATAATGAACATTACAATTTAAAAACATATTGAAAAATAAGTTAGGTTGAAAAATAGGTTAGTGAGAATTCTTTGTTGCAGAAGTATGTTTTGGAAATGTATGTTTAAGCCACGTGAGTTGATCACATTTTGAGACCACACATCTGACGTCATAGCAAAATTGAATTCTCAATATAGAAGCTAGTCAGTCGAAGATCAGGGACAGTCGGGGAGACAGGTTCGGACAGCCAGCAGAGTCGGTCGGGAAGAGCTGACATGGTCAGAGGAAGGTCCCCTCAGAGGCGAAGGGATAGAACATTTAACATGTAGAAGCAACTTTGAATTCCTTGACGTCATCATCATTCGACCGGTCGATCCGATAATAAAGAAGTTATCATGTTTTTGTAAAACTGTGTTGTGTCATTATTTAACAGCAAAAGGTAATGTGTGAAACATCCTTATATGAACTTTGTATAACCCCCACCCTAAGTAATGTGTTTCCCTCTCTATCATAAGCAATGACTCCTCTCCTGTGTTAAAAGAACTGCTCACCCTCTCTCCTTGCTAATATATGTTGTAAGAGGAAACACTCCAGAAGGTATCTCTCAAAGATATATCGTCAATCCTGTATTACATGTCCCCGTCTCTCTTTTAATATGAAACCCCCGGCTATACAACATAGTGAACCGAATATTATTAGTATTATTGTTGGCCCACAAGGAGCTTTCACACAGGTCATCAAAGATCTCATTGAATACAGCCTGTGGTGTTCCCTGGAAGCTGAGTGACAACAAGTCTCGCCAGATTTTCCAGTACTCTCCATCTTTTTAGATAACATTTGCAAATAAATTTGCATTATCGCAACAGCTGCTTTCCATTGATTTCTCATTGGCAGCGGCCATTAGTCTTTACTGGAATTTGAGTGGCAACAAAGTCCCAGTTCTCTTCGCACTTACACAGTGGAGGTCTGGTCAGTGCTTACTCCTCGGTTTTTCCTTCTCCCTTGACTACTTGGCTATTCGGTCTCACTCTTTTTTTGGGCGGGGTGAACAGTGATGTGGTAATGGGAGGTTTTTCTTAATATTTCAGTTGTTTTCATTATTGTTGTTCGTTGTATTTTTTCAGTCATTCCTCTGATTCCAATTTCTGACATTCTTTTTTAAAAGTTTTTCGGGATTGTTCTTAGTGCTCCTACTATTATAGGTATTATTTTGACTTTCTTCATCTTTCATATCCCTTTCAACTCTCTGACTAACTCTCTGTATTTGCTCCGTTTCTCTTTTCTTTGATATTCACTCTGTGGTTAGTATCATTATTATTATTTATTTTTTTAATCATAAACAGCTTGAGATCATACAGAATATCAAAACGTTTCAATGAACTAAAAAAAAAATTTAAAAAAAAAAAAAAAAAATGAAATTCGTTCGAAATTCTGTGCAGATTCCCAAGTTCGACAAAAAGATTCCAGAGTTCAACAAGATACACCTGAAAAAGGTCGGAGGTTACACCGGCCGAAACATTGTGCAAATAACACTCAAGATGAAAAACACCCGTCTAGCTGAAACCACTGTCAGTAATTTTCCCGACTCTTTATCTATGCCTAAATCAAAACGTAGATTCCATGAACAAAGTTTCTTTCTTAGAAGTGCACACCTGTGGAACTCTCTCCTGTTCGCCTGTTTCCCACCTGACTACAACCTGGATATCTTCAAGTCCAACATAAACAAATTCCTAATAAACCGCCCCCTTAAGTAAGACACTTTATTAAATCTCCATTACTAACGATTACTACGATACTATTCCATCGATTACTGTACACGCAATAACCCTTATCCCCGAGTGGCTTCCGGGCCTTAATAAGTGGTGACTACCATGTAAAAAAAAGATGAGAATAGTAGTTCAAAGAATCCAAGTTATTTTTTGTAATTTTGTTTCACTTCTTGTTAACTATACTGCACAAGCCATATTAGAATATCAGCAGATTGGTTGATTGTTTTTGTTTTACAGCATATCAACCCTTTTCAGGTTATTTAATGCCGAATCCAGTGATTTTGAAGAACAATTTTTTAATAGAATATATTTGTTTTTTTAAGTTGGTTTCTATTTAGCCCATAGTTGGGACCCTAACAGGTACTACCACTCCGGGTCAGAGTGGACCTGGGAGCAATGGCAATTAAAGGGTAGCTTCACACTCCCCAAAGCCCCCAAACTGGGGCCTCACCATAGGATATAGTTTAAGGTCATATCCAGCGGAGAGTGTTAGTCTACAACCTGACAGAAATCCCCCCCCCTTTAAATTTATTTCAGTTAGTTTCAAAAGATCAAGGGGCGCCTTCCTGGAGCTGACGCTTGGTTTCATTACGATTTGGATTTATATCGAAAGGCTTTTATAAGGATAGACGTTGTTCTCTTTATGGCTACCAACAGTATTTTGTTACAACTTGGTCTTCTAGGGAGTGTTTCCAACGATTTCTTAAGATTTTTTGCCCCCTCCCCTACACACACACACACACACACACACACACACACCATTCCAACAAAAAGGATGGTGGACCTGTAAATTAACCCTTGTCCGTTCGTCTGTCTGCACTTTTATCGATTACTACGCCTTGGAATTTTTTGAAATTTTGCACAAACATTAAACATGATATGAGTAAAAAAGTAACAGAACAGATTTCCTGGAAAACTCCGGTTGCACCCCTAGGGGTGCCTTTTGGGTTAAAATGGTTAAAATTTACACTTTTGTGCGTATTAAAAAGAATTTGATACCTTCGATTTTTATAGAACTTTCTGAAAAGTTGTAACTAACTGATTTCTATATAATTTTGTTTTTCTATACTTTGCAATAACTCTTGGGTGTGCCCCCCAGGGGTTCTTTTAGGGCTAATAAAAAAACACTCCATTTTGGGGACTATTTTACCATATTTGCCCCAAATCTTCTGTGTATGTCTATTTATTAGTTTTATATATGGTGCTGAACTCAAATTTAAATATGTTAAAGCCTTGGGGACTTTTGGGGATAACTGGAGGGGGTGGGGGCAAATGATGGACTTAGTCATTTCTTTTTGTGCATGGTGTAGAACTCAAATTTACATACATTAAGGCCTAAAACTGCACCGTTTGCTCATTTTCACCAAGATTTGACGTCTCCTGGAGACTTTTGGGGCTAAATAGGGGGGGGGGGGCTGAACGTAGTCATTTTTTAATGCTTTGTTCATTGTGCACTCACGGGTGACCGTGCATGCTTCACTTGTTTTTTTTATGTCACTGGTTCCTATCACAATGGTATAATGTTCATTTCTTTCAGAGACCATGTTATTTTAAATCATTCTCTGATATTTTGTTTTTATCCCCCCCTCCCCTGTTGAGCTCTATTAAGGCTATAGTTATTTGGAAGTGTGACATCGATAATGAACGCAGTTCCATATTACAATGTCTAGTTAAATGGCTTTGTCTTTTATTAGATACGTACAAAATGAATGCCGATGCTCAAAATGTATAAACATTTTGACCCCTCCTTTTACTTACAATTTCATAAAAAAAAAAAAAAAAAAAATCAGGAAACCAATTTTAATTAAATTTTCAGTATTTATCAAATAATGATCACGGAATATAATGAACCCATTATTTTTTTTTTTTTTTAAACCTTAGTGGAAATTTATTATTTTGCTTAAACAAAAAATACCTTTACTAAAGCTATGATTTTCAGTAGTAAAAAAAAAAAAAATAAATAAAAATAATGAATTTATTTTTCCTTTTTTTTTTTTTAATGAAAATAAAGCATCGTAAAGTGTAACAATTAGAAAAAAAAAAAAAATCAGGAACATTATGAAAAAAGCCCCTAAAGTCTGTATTAATGAATTCAATATAACTGGAAGAAAAATTAATTTCTCGAACTAGCGATATTATCATTGAATTCTTTATTTAATATTTTATTTAATATTTTTACGCAAAAAAAAAAAAAATTAAAAAAAATAAATAAATAAATATATATATATATATATATATATATATATATATATATATATATATATATATATAATTGCAAAATATATTTTAACTTTTTTTTCTTAGATTACAGGTTTTGCATAATTTTTATATGTAAGATTCTAATATTTTCCTTGCTTGCATGAATGTGAAACTTTCGACGTAACATAATTTTTATATAATCTTGAAAAATTAAAAAAAAATTTAATTTAAAAGCAGTAACATAAAAAAATAATTAAATTTAAAAAATAGTAAAAATTCTATAAACGTTCATGATAGGAATGTACGAATGCACGGTTGGGGGGGGGAAGACAAACAGAAGCCCCTACTTCCCTATAACTACCTGACATCATTTTCAGACAGCCTTTCGACTGTTTAAGATTTTAGGCTTCCGTATAATCCATGTGACGAAGAGTTTATGTTTTGGTTGATCAAAGTGAGAATCTCTCACTTTTGAGGACTAATCAAGCAAGGTGTTTTTTTTTTGTTTTGTTTTGTTTTTAATTTATTCAATATCTTAGGACTTTACTAATTATTTTTTAAATAGGCCCAGAAAACTAATATTTATCTTTCAAAAGATTTTTCCAACGAATTTATATAACTTCCAAATTTAGCTGAATTGGTTAACTCGCTGTGAAAACATTTTTCATAATTTTTTTTTTTTTTTTTCACGTGTCCAAATATTTTTTTCCTTTTGAAAATTAACTTTAGACTTCAATCTTTCAAATACAATTAAAAGGTAGTCGGAAACCTACAAAAAAAGAAAAAAAGAAAAATTATAAATAGGTTTTCAAAACTATGCCCCCCCCCCCCCTATCTTTATTCCCCAATTTTTTGCTCGTACCTATATCTTTTATGTATCCGCCCGCCTGTATCTCTTTACCATAAAACGCTGTTAACCTTCCGTTTGATGTTACCGGTGTAGGTTCATGTTCCCAGATGTTCGACGATCTACCAAGCTAAGCTGCTGCACTCTCCCCAGATCTTCCAGTGGAGGTATTTGCATACTTTGTTGTAGCTGACAATCGGGATGTCTAGATGGTAAACTAATTCTGTCAGCATGCAAACGTCGAAAGTTTTGACGTATAAACGATGCTTAGTCAAAGAATAAATCAAATAAAATAAAAAATAAATAAATAAAAAAATGGAAGAAAACGGACTCGTATTTAGATTGGTAGTGCACTGCACGCCTACGACAGGTGAAATTGCCAATTTTTCAACTGGCAACTTTCCCATCTTAATAGAAAAGCTTAGCAGCTTACATAAGGAATAACCCTCTAACCCTGTCTTTGAGAAATCTCTTTTGTATTCAAACTCCGCTTCCCCACTCCTTTTTTTTTTTTTTTTCAAGGTAGTCACCACTTATCAAGGCCCGGAAGCCACTCGGGGATAAGGGTTATTGTGTGTACAGTACGTTAGTTTTGGAGATCTGATAAAGTGTCTTACTTAAGGAGGCGGATTCTTCTCTCCATCCTCATCTTTGCTTCTGAATTTTTCAGGTGAGGATTAATAAGCCGTATTATTCACCCAACTGTTCTCATCTTCAATATTATTCACCCAACATTTTAGTCGATGTAATCATCTGGCCTTCTTCAGGATTTTCGAACGGCACCATTTATTTAATCCATGGGCATAGCACGTTCTTCAATCCGTAGAAATTGTAAATAATTTGCAATTGTATTTTTGAGTATCGTCTGCACTGGGATTGAATCTTCAACCTCCAAAAGATTGCAACTTACAACTAAATTTTAACAAGTACGTTATCCACTGTGCCATGGATCCTTGCGGGCAATTCTAGTATGAATTTTGGGAGTTTTAAACGGTGCAGATTCCCCCTAGCAAGTGCAACCTTGACGTGGTTAGGGGGTTTGCGTGTCTCTAGGACCTGGATAGCTATGCTGGCGGGAGATTCGTCTCCTGGTAGGGTCACCCAAGTCAAACAGGCTGAAGGGTAGAGATCAGACTAAGAGCAAACACTGGTCCTTCAGGTTGGGGGTTGAAATAAGCTTAACAACCCAATTCTGCAAAAGAAAGAAAGTTACAGAAACCCCACTGACATCATATGTGATCCGGAAACGGTCCTCTCTAGCAGAGTTCATGACACAAGTGGGTGAAAGCCTCCGGGAAGCCAGTGTGCCGACAAAGAAGCATTAAGGCTGCCGAAATGACATGGGCCGAACTGGAGAAGACCAGCCAGAACCGGGTCCGCTGGAGGAACGTCATTGTGACCCTATGTTCTCCAAGGAATCAAGAGGCCTAATCTAAACCATGCAGATTCCCCGAGTTTGACAAGATACACCTGAAGGTCGAACGTTACAGCAGCAGAAACGTTGTGAAAATCACACCCAAAATGAGAACAATAGTCCGAAGAACCCAAATAACACGACTTATCAGTCAACGACAAATCCATGTATGTAAAACAATAAAGTATGAGAAGAATAGAAAGTGAACCTTGGGTTTGCTTTCGCCAACCTCATAACTCTCTCTTACTTTATTTCGTCTTTTAGTCCTCACATTCTACTGTTATTTTGTGGACCTTTGGCTATGATCACAGTGTAGTATCTGTGTTATGTTGTGGCAGGCAGTGCCAAGAGTAAGAATGATTATTATGATTAATTGTTAAATTATTTAGGTTAAAAAGATATTCAGAAAAATGTTTGAAAAGAGAAGAATATTAGTTAAACTATTTATCTATCTTCTATCTACTTATAGTAATAATAATAATAATAATAAGTAATAAAATGATTGCAGAAATTCCCCTCTGAACCTAAGTACGCTAGGTTTGTACCAACAGATGCTACATACAAATTTATTATGTCTATACTATATTTAATTTAAATACAAATTTAAATACAAATTTATTATGTCTATAATGATATAAAAATTAAAAAATAATGATATAAAAATTTAAAAAATTATAAAAGTTAAAATATTATAAAAGTTAAAATATTATAAAAGTTAAAATATTATAAAAATTAAAATATTATAAAAATTTAAAATATTATAAAAATTTAAAATATTATAAAAGTTAAAATATTATAAAAGTTAAAATATTATAAAAGTTAAAATATTATAAAAGTAAAAAAAAAATAATATAAAATTAAAAAAATAACAATATGAAATTTTTTAAAATCTATATAATTATAAAACTCAAATGACCTTGTAACGGGTGTTGTAACCCAACATCCGGTTTACGACTTCCTGTTGCGCATGCGTACATAAACAAATAATCATCACGACAATAAAACCTATTTTTTTACTGTGTACATTTTCAGTGTCCCAACTGTTTATTTTTTCGCATTTAAATTATCCAAATAAACAATTGTTAATACTTTCTGCATTTTTTACATCGTTCATTTCCGTATTACGTTTAAGTTATTTTAACTCAATGTTCTTGCAAATAAATTTACTTTAACCTGTTGGCAACCATAAGAGCATTTTACAACGGCGATTTACCCACCGCCTACATTTTTTTTAAATTTATTCTCCATTTTTTAATACACCTTTCTTAAAAACATTCATACATTTTCTTCTACACTACCTACATAAATAACCCCGAAAATATGTTTTTTTTAATTGCGTTACAAATAAATAATAAATGTGACAATAAAATGTATTGTTTTACTGTGTACATTTTCAGCATCCCAATTGTTTTTTTTTTGCATCTAAATCAAAAGATATCAAAATTTGGATTTAACTTTAAGTATTATGGTATCTGTTCAATGCACATTTACCTGTAAGTATGACAAACCCCTTATAATTCAATGGCTGTAAGTTTTTTTTTTTTAAATATACAATTATAAACAGAACGACTTATAGAAATCTATCTATATTCTTTTTTCATTTTAATATACTTTCATAGAAATGTTTCTGTTATGTCACAAAAACTATTTTCTTTACGTCACAAGTGTCAGGCTCATACATTAATTCCACAACTAATATAACATACTGACCCAACGGGTCACGGGTAGTCTAATAATATTATAAAAGTCAATATCTCTATCTTTATAGAGTAAAATTTTTTATTGATTTTTTTGTTTTTAATGATAATTGAATTCAGTTACTGGCGTCTCCAACTGTACAGATCTGAGAAAATATTTTTCCTTAAAAAAAAGAATCATCCTTTTTTTTTTACATGAACAAATATTTTTTTTTTTTTACAAAAGTGATCCACGAACATGCTTGACTGTTCTAAGATTTGAACCTCAGGCCATATGTGCTATGGTCGAGTGCATTAACTGATATGCCACAAGGTTCTCGAGTGCGGGGGGGGAAATCGTTTATAATGGTTGTAGCTAGTCGAGTGTTTTTGTGAAAGTTTTGCAAGGGGTAACCATAGATTGGAGTTGTCGAGCACTTGCCATGAACATAACGATATAGCAAAAACAGGCTCACAATATCTCTTCCGTAGAAAAGAGGTTGCAGGGAAGAGAAAAGATCATCACCTACTAAGTTTCAAAGCCAGTTTTAAACTCTATCAATGCTGGATAGAACGTGCCAATCAGCTCCTGCTGAAATGTGGCAAGAGTACTCCATTTTAGAGTGTGCCTGGCTTTTATACAGATAGAGGATTGCATCAGCAGTGAGATGCTTACTAGAGCGGTAGCGTGATCTAACCATTTGTTCAGCATTATTGGCAACAGATTTGATGTGATTTGATTTTAATATTCCTAATAAAATATAAAAGTGGTGTAAAAACTGTTTGTGGAATTAATTGCACATGTCCTGGGACGGGTATTCTTCTAGTAAGATATAGGAAATAGATTTTAAGCCTAATAAAGACATGCAAACGTTATAGTCCCTTAACCCAGAATGAGTACTTTCTGGCAAATTAATGGTTGAATATGGCTAAAATTGTGCTTATTTTTGCATTAAATACAAATCCACACTAACCCCTAATTATGCATTGAGCAGATACTATATATTAATCCATATTAACACCTAATTATGCATTGAACAGATACTATATATTAATACATATTAAACCCTAATTATGCATTGAACAGATACTATATATTAATCCATATTAACTCTAATAATGCATTGAACAAATACTATATATTAATCCATATTAACTCTAATAATGCATTGAACAAATACTATATATTAATCCATATTAACTCTAATAATGCATTGAACAAATACTATATATTAATCCATATTAATCCTAATTATGCATTGAATAAATACTATATATTAATCCATATTAACACCTAATTATGCATTGAACAGATACTATATATTAATACATATTAAACCCTAATTATGCATTGAGCAGATACTATATATTAATCTATATTAAACCCTAATTATGCATGAAACAGATACTATATATTAATCCATATTAAACCCTAATTATGCATGGAACAAATACTATATATTAATCCATATTAACCCCTAATTATGATTTGAACAAATACTATATATTAATCTATATTAACACCTAATTATGTATTGGACAGATGCTATATATTAATCAATATTAATCCTTATTATGTATTGAACAGATACTATATATTAATCCATATTAACACTAATTATGCATTGAACAGATATTATATATTAATTCATATTAACCCTAATTATGCATTGAACAGATACTATATATTAATCCATATTAAACCCTAATTATATATTGAACAAATACTATATATAATAATCCATATTAAACCCTAATTATATATTGAAAAAATACTATATATTAATCCATATTAGCCCTAATTATGTATTGGACAGATACTATATATTAATCCATATTAACGCTAATTATGCATTGAACAGATACTATATATTAATCCATATTAACCCTAATTATGCATTGAACAAATACTATATATTAATCCATATTAAACCCCAATTATATATTGAACAAATACTATATATTAATCCATATTAAACCCTAATTATGTATTGTAAAAATACTATATATTAATCCATATTAAACCCTAATTATGTATTGTAAAAATACTATATATTAATCCATATTAACACCTAATTATATATTGAACAAATACTATATATTAATCCATATTAACCCTAATTATGTATTGAACAAATACTATATATTAATCCATATTAAACCTAATTATGCATTGAACAAATACTATATATTAATCCATGTTTACCCTAATTATATATTGAACAAATGCTATATATTAATCAATATTAACCCTAATTATGCATTGAACAAATACTATTTATTAATCAATATTAAACCCTAATTATATATTGAACAAATACTATATATTAATCCATATTAACCCTAATTATGCATTGAAACAAATACTATATATTAATCAATATTAAACCCTAATTATATATTGAACAAATACTATATATTAATGCATATTAATCCCAATTATATATTGAACAAATACTATATATTAATCCATATTAACCCTAATTATGTATTGAACAAATACTATATATTAATACATATTAACACCTAATTATATATTGAACAAATACTATATATTAATCCATATTAAACCCTAATTATATATTGAACAAATACTATATATTAATCCATATTAACCCTAATTATATATTGAACAAATGCTATATATTAATCCATATTAACACCTAATTATATATGGAACAAATACTATATATTAATCCATATTAACACCTGATTATGCATTGAACAAATACTATAATACTTAGTTTACTGCACCTTATCATAACAAAGGTTTATACAAAATTTCAACTAGATCAGCTCAATAGATTAAAAAAGTAGAAATTGCCGACAGACAGAAATACAATCCCTGACTGTGATTCTAACGTAAACCATAATACTTAGTTTGCTGCACCTTACCATAATAAAGGTCTACACAAAATTTTAGCTAGATCACGCCAGTAATTAACAAGAAACTTGTAGAGTAAAAGTGGCACTGTGGTGACTAATTCCCTATTAATCTCAAACTTCAAGCAAATAGAAAGGTTTACTTTTTTCTGCGGCTACGTAATTCTTGTTTCTTTATTTTATCCTTTAGTCCTCACATTCCATAAGCGATGTTTCTGAAAGAGAGAGAAGAATCGCTGTTTCTGCATCAGAATCTATTCCATCCAACACTTATTATTGGCAAGTTTTTGACCTTGAGTAGTATTTTTATTTCATTTTTTTAGTATTTCACATCAAGTAGCTTCATGCATTGTCTGGAGTGATTTCCATAAAAACTGCATCGGACGGATACCATAATGCTTAGTTCGCAGCACCTTATCATAACAAAGGTTCATACAAAATTTCAGCCTAATTGGCTTAATAGTTTTCAATGGAAAGTACAGACAGAAATATAATCTCTTATTGTGAATCTAATGGATACCATAATACTTAGTTTGCTACACCTTATCATAACAAAGACCCATACAAAATTTCAGCCAGATCAGACCAGTAATTTCCAAGAAATCTTCTAGAGTAAATGTGGTATTGTTGTGACTAATCTTGACCTTGTAATATATTTATTTTTTATTTTTTTTAGTTCAAACATCAAGTGGATCATGCCTTGTCTGGAATGATTTCCATAAAAAAAAAAAGAACAAAACTGTGCAGCGAAAGGATACCATAATACTTTATTCACAGCACCTTATCATAACAAAGGTTCATACAAAATTTCAGCCTGATCAGACTAATAGTTTCCAAGAAAGTGGAAAGGATAGACAGACAGAAAAATGTAGATTCAACAGACTAAACATGAAGGAAATTGGAAGCAATTTCTTTCAATCTCTGCTGATGATTGTATCCATCAAGGGAAATGGCTGGAATTGTTCCAAGCGATGCGATGTGTGCGGATTTAGAGTCTGATTGCAAATATGGCGCATGAAAGGAACCAAAAGAGTTGGCTGATGCTGAGGAGATGAAAGTCAGGTTAAGTTCACTTTTGCTAGTATAAATGATTAATGAACAGATGCTACACTGCTTCTTTCAAGAAGGGGGTAATCTTGACTTTTGAAGTCGCATTTCAGTTTGGTCTGGTGATTTAGTTTTACAGCATATCAACCCTTTTCACATTATTTAATCCAGAAATTTTGGAAAGTTTTTATGCTTCAAGTTCTTTATATTTTCGAATATCTATTCATGTTTTTTGGTTTGATTTTATTGTAGAAAAAAAAAAATTTTTTTTTTCTTCTTTACAAAACATGATTGAGTTTTGCAAAGGGAAAGGTGAAACAAAAATATCAATGTACATTTGTTGGTCAGTTTAATCGTGTCACATAGAAAGATTTGAAGATAACTCTTAAAGAAAACTGGATTTCCATATAGAAATCATGTTGATCATCAAAGTTAAATGTTTAGTTTGGTCAGTAGTGTAGGGTGAGCCGGCTAATCCAATGAAGATGTTGTGCTGAATGGATGCGATAATTGACAGAGTGTAGTTCCTGGCAGAAGTCTAAACAGTAAAACCCCTGAATGCCAGAGCAGCTGGCATTTGTAGAGTGGCACCTGGCCCTCCTGGCATGTTTAGCCAATCAGGCGCCTCAAAATAGAACAATCCACCATCCCTGACTAATTGTAGGCTGGTCCAATAGCAATTAGCATACCACTAATTGCTACTGAATAAATATGTTGAAATTAGTTAAATGGTCCATAATGGTGGAGAGGGAAGGTAAGCAAATTCTTGATTCTACAATTAGCAAATGGGTGAACATTTGAGAATACCAGGTGTTGTATGTGAGAGAACTGCAAAACTTCTTCGCTCCAAATATTGACCAAAATGGTGCCTTCAGTATAACCTGCCAATCCATGTTATTTTTATTATGTTATACTTATTTTTGTTTTTCGTTTTTTTCTTTGCAAAACATGATTGAGTTCTGCAAAGGGAAAAAATCAATGTACATTTTTTGGTCAATTTAATCATATGACGTAGAAAGATTTGAAGTGTGATAACCAGTTGCTGAATTGAAATGAAAAACCATACAAGAAAATTTCGAACTCTGAAGATAAAAAAAAAAAAAAAAAAAAAAAAAAAAAAAATTAGAAGCAACTCTTACAGAAAACTGGACTTCCACATAGAAATCATGTTGGTCATCAAAATTAAATGATGTTTAGTTTAGTCAGTAGGAAATGGGTGAACATTTGAGAATACCAGGTCCTGTATGTGGGAAAACTACAAATTTTCCTTGCTCCAAAATGGTGCCTTCAGTATAACCTGCTAATCCATGCGTGTTGACACAACAGATCAATCACTTCCTTCGCAAAAGTTTTGTTGTCCAGCATTCACCCTAGACAGGTTCAACTGGCTTCCTCCAAAGGAGGAAGTGTCAAGGGAATGTTAAATTCACAGACAGTCTCCGGTCATCTGTAATGTTTGTTGCAGTTTTGGTCAGGAAGCCAGTATCTTCAGACAACCTGATCTGGTATAGCAGCACCAAATGCCCTAAAAGGTGTTATCACTCTGGGTTAAAGTGGGTAACTAAGGGGCAACTCCACAATCCTCACAGCCTCAAATGAGGCCTCACTACTGGATGTTGTTAAAGATTATACTCAAGACCAACTTGAAATGGGATGTGGTGAACTCATTTGTAGTCGACTCAACCCAGGTGAACACCGTTACAAGCGTCAACCTCTGAATATTATGAATTAACGAATTACAAAATGGAGTTAATCTAATATCTAATAAAATAAAATTAGAAAGTGAAAAATATGTTTTTTTTTGTTTTTTTTTACATAGGCATCACCACATTATCAAGGCCAAGAGGCCACTCAAGGATAAGGGTTAAAGAGTGTACAGTAGAAATTCGACAATATAGTAATCATTAGTAATCAAAATTTGGTAAATTTGATAACTTATATGGAACGGTTCATCAAGAACTTATTTACGTTAGACTTGAAGACAACCATATTGTAGTCAGCCGGAAAGCAGGAAAACGGAAGACAATTCCACAGGCGTGCAGTTCTAAGAAAGAAGCTTTGTTCATGGAATCTACGTTTAGGTTTAGGCACAGATAAAGAGTGGGGGGAATTATTGATAGTGTTTACAGCTAGACGAGTGTTTCTTGTGAAAGTTTGGCGAGGGGGACCATAGATTGAAGCTCAGTCGAACACTTTCCATGAAAATAACGATACATCAGAGACAAACTCGCAACATCTCTTCTGTGAGATAGAGGTTGCGAGGAAGAGAAAAGGGCATCTCCTACGAGGCTACGAAGTCTATTTTGAACTCTATCAATCTTCTTCTTTCATGAGTGTCTGGCAATCCAGCTAAAAAAAAAAATCCAGAGACAAACAGGCAGTGGAGAGGGCATCGTATCGGATTTGGCTAATGAATGTTGGTCAGAAAAGTAACTGACACCAGTACTAATATCACCTCCTGTTATGAGGGGGGGGGGCACTTCAGAGATTCAGTAGAGGAGTAGGGGCCCGAAACCGCAATGTGGTTCCTCCTGATGATCATGGTACTGGATCCGATTGCGGAGCCGTTACCTACTGTGCACTGTGAGAAGTGCGTACAAATTACTCTCCTCCCCACTCCTTTCTCAATCGAAGAGCTACATTAATGATTCTAGATGGTATGTGCAAC
Organism: Euprymna scolopes; assembly: GCF_053919585.1. NCBI lineage: Eukaryota > Metazoa > Mollusca > Cephalopoda > Sepiida > Sepiolidae > Euprymna > Euprymna scolopes. The sequence continues at coordinate 17,393,616 of NC_136511.1, read as the reverse complement.
GATGACAACTAATGGAACCTTAATATATACAGAGTGACCACTCAAAAATGTTACCTTTGAAATTGTTAACAAAGGCCCATACAAAATTTCAGTCGGATCAGTCCAGTAGTTACCAAGACAACTTCTAGAGTATATGTGGTAGTGTAGTGACTAATTTTGACCATGAAGTATTTTTTTTCACATAATTCTTTCTACAACACAATATTTTCTGCAAACAAACCATATTTTTTTTTACTGTTAATCAAGCCCCAAACGCTACTCAAGGATAAAGGGTTGCGAGTGTCAAATGGCTGGTGAAACAACATCTTGATCGGTGATAATGGAACTTGGGTAGTGTTTGATTATTGAAGAGGATGGATCAATACCAACTTGTTTACATTAGACTTGAAAACGGACATGTTATAATCAGCTGGTAAGTAGCCTCGCAGTATTATGTTCCATAGATGGGTAGTTCTAGAAAAGAAATTTGTTCATGGAATTTTTTGCTTAATTTTAGGCACAGATAGAGAATTATTAAGAGTTCTTGTAGTCAAACGAGTGTTTGCTGTGAATGTTCTGCAAGAAGGACCGTAGATAGAAGTTCAGTCAAGTACCTGCCATGAAAATAACAATAAGACAGAGATAGACTCGCAACGTCACTTCTGCGAGAAAACAAACGTCACAATGCTTGACTTGACCATCGAGTTTTAGTCATGAAAGTTCAGTCTTTTTTATTGCCATTCAATCATATTTACGGACACTTTGGGAATAGTCTCATCAGTAGAGTATGTGATCTTGAATGGGTTTCACATTCACCATGAGAACGTTTATTAAAACGATCAGAGACTATTTCTGAACTGCAGTGGACAAACACAACCAAAATCCGAGCGGCGTCAAGAGAGGCGTGTGCCAAACTTATTGTCAATTTTGTGTATTAAGTTTATTTTATTTTTAATTTTTTTACAATGTAGTCATTACTTATCAAGGTCCAAAGACCACTCAAGGATAAGAGTTAACGAATATAAAGTGATAGTATAGTAATCATTAATGGTGTAAATTGGGTAGAATTCGATTATTTACGGGGACGGCTTAACAAGAATTTGTTTAAATTAGATTTGAAGGCTACTATGTTGTATTCAACTGGGAAGCAGGCCAGTAGAACAGTGTTCCACAGGCAGGCAGTTGGCAGTTCTAGGAAAGAAGCTTTGTTCATGGAATCTGCGTTTAGATTTAGGCACAGATAGAGAGTGGGGGAAATCATCCATAGTGGTTGTAGCTAGTCGAGTATTTTTGGGTTTGTATTACTGTACACATAGATTCGAAAAAGTTGTCAAAAAATAAATATATAACAAATAAATGTTACCAAAGGCAAGATAAGTTACTTTTCTACCTAACGGGATATGTTTTTAGTGTTTTTATTTAATGTAACATGTTTATTCAGCTCGAAAACATACAATGTTTACTGATGTATTGGAAAGTTAAAAATGACACCCGACACTCTCTTTGACGCGGTAAGTTTGGGAAAAGGAGTTAAAAATAAAGAACTAGACAAAATACTATTAAAAACCCACCGAATATATGCCAGCCTATGTCACGGTAACATATATTGAGCGAGTTTCTAACAGTATTTTGTCTAGTTTTTTATTTTTAACTCCTTTTCCCAAACTTATCGCATCAAAGAGTGTCGGTCGCCATTTTTAACTTTCCAATACATCGGTAAGTAATCATAAGTTTTATCAGAGATGCAAAGGGTATTTTTTACAATAATCAACAAAACAAAAAAGGCTTAAGTTTGTTTTTTTTTATTACAAAGGAGTCACCACCTATCAAGGCACGAGGGTCACTCAAGGATAAAGGTTAATGAGTGTACAGTGGTCAAAGGGAACATGTCAGTCATCGATAGTGGAAATTTGATAAATTGGATTACTTAAGGGCATGGCTCATCAAGAATTTGTTTATGTTGGACTTGAAGACAGCCATATTGCAGTCAGCTGGAAAGCAGGAAAATGGAACAGAGTTCCACAGGCGTGCAGTTCTAAGAAAGAAGCTTTGTTCCTGGAATCTACGTTTAGGTTTAGGCACAGATAAAGAGTGGGGGAAATTATTGATAGTGGTTTCAGCTAGATGTGAAAGTCAGGCCAGGGGGGATCATAGATTGGAGCTCAGACGAGCACTTGCCATGAAAATAACGATAAAGCAGAAAAAGGCTCGCAGCGTCTCTTCTGTGGGAAAGAGGTTCCAAGGAAAAGAAAAGGGCATCCTCCACTAGGCTACAAAGTCTATTTTGAAGTCTGTCAAGGCAGGAGAAGCTGCTACTAGCAGCTTCTGCCCAGATGTGGCAACAGTACTCCATCCTTGGACGTACCTGACTCTTATAAAACAGAGAATTGCATCAGCAGTGAGATATTTACTGGAATTTATAATTGTATTCCTACTATCGCCTGCACCGAGGATTGAACCTTTAACCTCCAGAAAAGCGTCATTTAGAACTGAATTTTTACTTAGTACTTTATCCGTTATGCCATGGGTCATTGCAACAAGTATTTATTTTTATAATAATATTACTTATTATTGTGGTGAATAATACATAGCTTACCTGAGTGTAGCTGCCGGAGGTGAGGATGCTCTTCCAACAGTCAAGAAGAACAATAGCCTTGCGGTTATTTATACTAACAGAGTAAGGTAATTGTTATAAAAACCTTCCTCCTTTGTGAAGAGTCACTTCATTCCTTTATTTTTATGTTACTGTGGTTACAAGACCTGAGAAGAAGGTCACGAAGAAGATTGTATTTTTTTCGCAACCTCACTTCAGGTTAGCTACTCTCAGTTATATGACTTTTTTTTCCAACATTATAGAACATGGAATGATTTGCATCAACATGTTAAGGTTTCGACCTTATTGTCCCTTCAGAGCCAAATGATACTGAAAGTAGATCTAGTTATTTAAATTTTTTGGTCCCCCCCCCCCCGACAAAAGGAGGGTGGACCTGTAAATTCACCCTTGTCTGTTCATCTGTCCGCACTTTTCTCAATAATTACGATTGGAATGTTTTGAAATTTTGTACAGACATTAAACATGGTATGGAGTAAGAAATTAACTAAACAGATTTTCCGGGAAAACCTGGCATAAATGAAAATGTATTATAAATATTTTTTTCTTTACTTTTTACCTACAGACATGTTTCATGCTTATGTAATCTTCAGTGTAGGAAATGATAATTACTGCTGTTCAATGGATTCAAACCCTCTCACAAAATTACCTTGTGTAGGAAAAGTGCAAAAAACTGTTTTTAAAACGTGGAGGAAACGTGCAAAAAACTGTTTTAAAATGTGGAAGAAAAGTGCAAAAAACTGTTAAACTGTTACCTTGTGTAGGAAAAGTGCGAAATAACTGTTTTTAAAATGTGTAGGAAAAGTGCAAAAAACTGTTTTTAAAATGTGGAGGAAAAGTGCAAAGAACTGTTATTAAAATGTGGAGGAAAAGTGCAAAAAACTGTTTTTAAAATGTGGAGGAAAAGTGCAAAGAACTGTTATTAAAATGTGAAGGAAAAGTGCAAAAAACTGTTTTTAAAATGTGGAGGAAAAGTGCAAAGAACTGTTATTAAAATGTGGAGGAAAAGTGCAAAAAACTGTTTTTAAAATGTGAAGGAAACATACAAAAACTGTTTTTAAAATGTGGAGGAAAGTGCAAAAAACTGCTTTTAAAATGTGGAAGAAAAGTGCAAAAAACTGTTGTTAAAATGTGGAAGAAAAGTGCAAAAAACTGTTAAATTGTTACCTTGTGTAGGAAAAGTGCAAAAAACTGTTTTTAAAATGTGAAGGAAACATACAAAAACTGTTTTTAAAATGTGGAGGAAAGTGCAAAAAACTGCTTTTAAAATGTGGAAGAAAAGTGCAAAAAACTGTTAAATTGTTACCTTGTGCAGGAAAAGTGCAAAAAAACTTTTTAAAATATGGAGGAAACATACAAAAAACTGTTTTTAAAATGTGGAAGAAAAGCGCAAAAAACTGTTTTTAAAATGTGGAAAAAAACTGAAAAAAAAAAAACTGAAAAAACTTACCTGACTTACAAGAAGCAAGACAACTCTGGTTGGTTTTCCGCTTGGCAGGCAAAGGTGGTGGTATATCCGGATTGATGACACCGTTCACACTCGGAAACATCTGGGTACATCCAAAGGTGGTGTTTGATCCACGTTCCTGAACAACAACTTCCCAGTTGCTATCAGAATTCAATCGGTTGCTGCTCCCGCCATTCCATGAGGAGCGGCCATTGTGCTTCCAACTTTGGCTCCCATGTTTCCGTCGATCTGGAAACACTTCATCCAGAGACGCGTGAATCGGTTCATCCATTACCTTTGGTGATGATAAAGATTTGGGGAAAGTGCCCTTTGCGAACAAATCCCAAGGTCCAGCGTGGTTTGGATATGACCGCTCACCGTTCCACGAAGCCGTTAGTTTTGACCTGCCCGGCTTGCGTTGTCTGCGCATGGTTGGAAAAACCTCATCCAACGAAGCGTGAATCGGTTCTTCTATTACGTGCTCTTTTAATAATGAGGATGATGATGATGATGAATTTATACAAGTGGTCGATGTCGACGGGTGGATTGGCTCCCGGAGAAGTTCCTCCATAGAACTGGCCAATGGTTGTCTGTCATGTAGCTTCAATTTAGTCATCGTCGGAATGACATTTGCATTATGGGAAAGTTCCGGATTACCGTTGGTCAGTTTCTTCTTGCCATTTTCAGGAGGTAAGGGAGGCGGAAGACAAGGTTCAGAATCGGACAAGCAAGAATTGTTAACAATGGATTCCACTGATGCTGCAATATTATTATCCAATGGCGGATGTTTCGTATTGTCATTGCACCAATCGAGCGTGGCATCCGATAATTGAGAATTGTCCGTGACAACATTATTCTCTTCTGGACGATAGTTACGTGCAGGAAGAGGTGGGGCCGCCTCAATCTGCGGCACTTCCATGGGTACGTCAGCGACCACATTCTCATTAGAGTTACCATTGGAATCACTTACTCTGAAATCGGTGTCCGCCATGGATACTCCACAAGAAGACACTCGGCTCGTTCGGTCTGCATCTTTGAAAGAGTGACCCGACTTGGACTTCTTGCGAATCAAGACCTGAGGGTTTGCATAGAGGTCATCATTGGCCAAGTTTGATTGGTCCGGACTCAGATCTTCCATTGTCGGGTCACGAGAAGGGCAGGCAAATTGTAACGTCGGCAGATTGAGACAGAGGTTTGGTTTGTTCTCTGTTGCCGTTCGACTACGGCAGCAGTTCAAAGATTGCAGAGTCGTCGTCGTAGTTGTTGATAATGAAGATGTGGAAGATGAGGAGGACGATGACGACGTGTGACACTCGTAGTCCATGTCTGATTTGTGGTCATCTGCTGCTGCATGTCCTTCGCCATCGCCAGCTGCTGCAGCGGCCTGTTTTGTACACTCGCACATATTGTCCGTTCCATTAGGACAGTTTTGGTTCACGTGGTCAGCAGTTTTAAGACAAACGCAACACGAAGGTGACCGCAATGATTCAGGCGACAGAAGCTGAGACTGATTATTGCAGCACGATTCGTTCATATTCGGTAATTCTGGCCGCTCAGGCACGGTGGGGATGGGGTTTTGAAGTTTATGCAGCTGCATCTTCAGCTTGATTGCATCCAGGCTCTCGTAACCTGGCTCATCATCAAACGGATCATGATTCATGACAGGCTCCAAATCTAAATCAATGGCCGATTCATCAGACGTAAGAAAATCGTTTCGGATCACTCCCGTCTCGTCCAAAAGAGGGCATCTCGATCGAATGTCAAGTTCGTTGGTCTCTTCCGTGAGCCATGAGGAATCGACAATGTTTTGGTTATCTGAAAAATGACGCCCTCGAAATGAGGAGCTAGCCCGGTGGTTGTTTTTCTTGAGGGCCACAAAAGGACTCTGGCGTGCACGCGGCAGACTCTCGGAGCGCAATTTAGTCTCCTTCCAACTGAGCTGGTTGTGATGACTGTTGTCGTAAATCTCACTCTCACTCCGAGCCATGAATTGGCCAGCGTTCGACAGTTTTTCCTGGCACAAGTTATAGCTGCCCTTATTCATACGAAGACGTAGCTTCTTTTTAAGACGACCAAAGAAGCCGAGGTTGGCATCACTGACGGCAAAACTGCCATCAGCCATGGTTTTCGAGGTTGTCATACGTGTGGGGGAGTTGCCATCGACGGCATCAAAACCAGACAAAGTAGCAGACTTTTTGGTGACTTTCGGTCCGCTGGCGCCACTGTTCATACTCGTGCTGCAGCCAAGGTGGCTTGCAGAATATTGCAACGGATGATGTCTGTTACTTTGTTTGATATGAGGGTGCTGTTCCCAGCCACTTGCTGCCCCGCCCGCCGATGGTGAGGCTTGCGAAGACGTCTTAGACATTGGGTTTGATTTAGTAAGAGCAAACATTCAAATGTTGGGGGGTTGTTTTTGTCATAAAACCAACACGGAAAGAAACAGAAAGAAAGGTGACTGAGGTAAACGTATACATTTGAGGTGATGAGATTAAAATTTATGTTATTTTTAAAATTAAAAGTTTACGTTTAAAAGAGATTCATTTGGTGAGAAGAGGGGGGGTGTATATACTGGACTTGTATAAGTTTTAAAAATTGTGTTTACTTAGCGTCGTCCGAGTTTAACGGTTAACTGGTGTTACCTGGTGTTTGCAGAAAACTGAAACATGCTTCTCGCAGGTTTTATAGTTTTTATCTTGTCTTTTTCTCTCATTAGAAATGACAAACATGTTTTATAGGTTCGACGCATCATTAGGCTTATTTATTCTATTTATTTTTTTGTCAATATAATTTTTCCAGTGTAACAGTATGGATGTATAAAAAAATAAAAATAAAGGTAGGGGTGTAGAAGTCGCAATTTTCGTAAATAACAATAATCGAAAAATGCTTAAAATGTTAAAATTAAATTTAAATCAAAAATCAATTCTAAATTGTCTCCAGGTGACAAATCAATAAACGCAGAAGAAAAAAAAGAAACAAAAAAACAAAAGTGCTTTCTTTTTGCCTTAAAATAAAGACTACCTATTTTATTTATTTATTTTTTTTAATTTAAAGATCACCACTTATCAAAGCTGAAGGCCACACGAGGATGGAGGTTAATATTATATATGAGTATATCAAATGATATTTTTGATTATTAGTTATATTTTATTAAAATATAAATAAAAAGGGGAGAATATATATAAGAGTGATATATTTTTTTCTTCTTTTTATAGAGGGGGCCTTATTTACTTGCAAAATTAGACACAGGGTAGGGTCGCTTTTTAATGGAGTGGAGAGGGCATCCAGTTCTCTAAAACAGGGATTTTATGTATTAAGGAAATAAAAATTGTCTCAGTCTAAAAAGATTTCCACACCACACCACTAACTGAAGACATAAAAAGATGGAGTGTATTAGAACAGATATTACACTCTGCTCTTAACCAAAAGGCCGAGGGGAAGCGGTATTTAATGTTTACCTATTCTGTATTGTTATTATCAAGAGTTTTATTTATTTATTTATTTTTTTTTTTTTGATAATTTTTATTTATCCCAATTTGGTGGTTATCCTCTATTTTTTTTATTTGTTGACAATTTATATTTTGTATAATTGTCAGTAGGTAGATAGTTTTATTTTATTTTCGTACCTAACCTGGATAGTTTGTTTTTTATTTGTATTTATACAGTATATTAAATTGGTATCACGTTTTCGTTTTCCTCAAAAAGACGTTGACTTTTTTTTTATGCAAAGAAAACTACAAGAGAAAAGACATATTTAATGCCACAAGTTTTGAGTCAAGGAATAAAAATGAAAATATTGACATTAAACAATCACACCTACTAGTATTGGGAGATGTAGTAATACTAGTGTTTTTGTTTGTTTTTTTTTTTTAGTAAATCATAGTAGTAAAAGGGATTATAGTAGTATAGTAGTTAGTAAAAGGGGATTTATAGTAGTATAGTAGTCTCGCTTACTAAAAGGGGGATTTATAGTAGTATAGTAGTCTCGCTTACTAAAAGGGGATTTATAGTAGTCTCGCTACTATTGCCACGTTTGATGAGGTTTCCTTCTTGAAGAAACCCCCCTAATCATGTTAAGTGATCCGTGGGAAAGAAGAAAACAATAAAAGGTCATTTTCCCCCTTCTTTTTATAATTAAAATGCGTAGGTAACTGACTGACTTATTCTCCCCTTCTTCTTTATAATAACATTGTCATGTTTTTATGTGTGCTCAATACACCAGCTCTGTAAGAATTATTCAGAAATATCAATATTGATAGCAGCAGGTAGTGAAATCGATCCCTCTCTCCCAGGGTGGTCACAAAACTGGGGTCGCATGTATAGAGATTGGTATTATTAATATATAATTAAACGAGACGATGTGTGTGTGCGCACGCGCTCTCGTGTGTGTAAATAGTAATTACGTATATTTAGTGTATTTCATCAACTTAAAAAAAAAAGTTTGCGTTTAATATTATCAATTATATTTGTTCTATTCCTTTTTTTATTATTCGTTCTCGTTTTTAGACCAACCCCCCACTTTGTGACCACCCTAGCAATGAAGATCGTAATAAAAACGGGTTTGAAAGGATAATTGGTGCCGGGAATTTGCTGCGAAATACTCCAAGGTTCGTGCTAGGGAGACGAGAAGAATAATTGGAAAGAGTAGATGTAATAGAAACGAAGGTGTTGCTCTTTTTGTTGTTGGCGATGATGATGTTGTCTACTGAATTGTTGTATTCCTGTTCATTACGACGATGCGCGGCTTGATCGTCACAAATAATCGGTTTCTTGTGTCGTTGTAGTAAAATAGTATTTGCCATCGCGACCCGAAAATTCTTAAAGATGAGCATCCCTCATCGGTGATTTTTGGAACTTGACATTTTCACCCTCGCTCTTGGAGGATACGATACCGAGTGTATAGATTCGGTGCGATTGTGAAACATTTTTTTTTTTTTTGCTTTTAGAATTTATATAAAACTATTTTATCTTTATTTATATGTATTTTTTTAACCACTCCTTTTAAAAAGCCGTTTTGCTTCAGGTCTCCTTCATTTTTTCTTTAAGCAAGGGCTTTTGGTTAAAATTAACAGTTTAAATTCCTGTGGATCCGATTTGTAATATGTTTGTTTCGTTTGTAGAACAGTTATTTAAAAAAAAAACTGTTTTGATCCTGATCGAGGCCTCTCATTTTTTTTATTTTTTAAAGCGAAGGCAAAGGAAAGAGGGTTAGAGTTAGGATTGGGGTTAAGATTAACAGCTTAAATTCCCGTAGATTCGATTTGAGATATTGTTTTCTCTTTTACATAGAAAAATCCTTTTCAGAAAGCCGTTTCGAACAAAATCAATATCCTTCCTCAGATTCGTAGCATTTTAAAAACATTTTTTTCTTTTTTAAAATGAAAGATTTAGATGAAAGTTACAGTTTAAATTCCAGTAGATCCAGACGATTTTTTAAATCCCTTTTTATTTATTTATTTTTTTAAAATAAAAATAAAAAGGGCAAACGTAGATTAGTGTCTTGATGGTTAGAATAGTAAATGTTCTCTTTCTTCTTTCGTCCCTTTCGACAAACTAGTTGATTTGATGATAGAGAAAAGCAAATAATCCCTATTTTTTTTTTTAACGACCCCCCTCTATGAAGATTCTCCCCTGTCTTGGATGGAATCGAATCTCCCTTTTAGCCACAAGTTGTCAGATATAAAGAAACGTAGTAGCCGTAGTACTACTTGGTCTAAGTTCACCAACTTGGTTTAGCTTTGCCTCTGGGGGTTGATATACTTTTTTTCTCAGGAAGGTGGAATTGGAGTTGTTGGTTTTGAAGAAGACGTTTGCTGCGGTTGAAATAAATTATTGCCTAAAAACTACCACGTTTTTTTTTTGTTTGTTTGTTTTCTTTTTTTTATATATATATATATATAGTTATTTTCCCATGTATATATATATATATATATATATATATATATATAATAACCTCAGTGGTAGTGGCTGTTTAAAAAGTGTTCGTCTTCTCACATGCGGCAGAGAGAGAAATGAGATAGTCTTACATGTTTTTTTTTCGTATCCTTTCGTACCTGACAGCCGGGGAAAGTGCGTGAGGTGCGCGCGCGGGTGTGCGTCGTCGTCGTCGTCGTCGTCGTCAGGGCTGCTACATCATCATCATCATCATCATCATCATCATCATTATAATAATAATGATAATAATAATCATGACAATCGACTGTTCCAGTTTAACTCACCACGACCCCTGCCGGCAGTTTTCCGCATCAAGGGGCAAGTAACTCTAGCAGCCACGCATTTCCAAAATTACTACTACAGTCATACGTGCAGGTCGTCGTAGTAGAAAAAGATCAAGAGACAACAACACGAAAGGTGGAACGTTTTCGGTTCTTCCATACGACAGGGGCACCTTCGTAAATTCATTTTTTTAAACTTTGGTTTTGTACAAAAACAGAAAACACTTATTCGACAGCTTAAAGGTTTCGACATCACTTGAAAACCACGATTTCGGCCATCTGAAGTTATATTCAGAGTTTTTGGTTTTGTTTGACCCTAGGAACTCATTCCCAGGCATTATGGCCTCCTTATCGACGCGTCCTTGAAACCGAATATCGCTGGGTTCGATTAAGACGGATTTTATAACCATCAAATTTATATTGAAGCGGTTAGCTTCTAACATGTCTACAAAATTTTATTGACTAGTTTTTTTTTTCCAAACGGTGACAAGGCAAATTAATCCCCCGTATTAATTTGTTGTTAGATTTTTACAGATTTCTTTATTGTTGTTGTTGTTGTTCTTGTTCTTGTTCTTCTTCTTCTTCTTATTATTATTATTATTATTATCATCATCATCATCATGCAAATATAAATTTCTTTTTTTTTTTTTTTTTCGGATTTTTAAAAAATATTAATTAAATTAGTAAATAATAAAACCAAAGTGTTTATTAAAGTTAGTGGTAGGGTTTTTAATATATAGAAAAGAAAATTAAAAGAAAAAAGAACGAAAAGAAATCCACACAAAAAAAAAACAAACCATAAAATAATACGGTGGATTAATTTGCCCTGTCACCGCTTGAAAAATCAGATAATTCTAATCGATTAAATTTGGCAGCGATTTAGTTTTTAACTAATTGCTTCAATGTAATCCCATCTAGAATGCCTCCTTGGGGGGGGGGGCTGGATAAACTAAAACTTGTGTCCAACTTATTGTTAAATAGTGTTAAGTTTCTATCCCCCCCCCATAGAATTTTTTTAATATGAGGAGTTAAAAAATAAAACTTAGGATACCTCCAGAGCACTACTAAAACAAAGTTTCTCCTACCTCACTTTCTTTGTAGAGAAATGAAAATACTTAAGAAACGACCAAGATATTTCGGATTCCCTCTCTTCTGATCTTGAGAATGTGGTGCAATGGGGAAAAAGGTGGCTGGTAAATTTTAATGCATCAACAAACCAAACTTCTTTCCTTTCATCATAATCGCTCTGACCCCCATCACGCACCAATTGAAATAAATGGCTCTTGTCTTGTAGAAGCTCCATGTCTAGAGAAAGACTGACCTTCATTCCTGATGGAACACATACATCAAATCTGTTGCCAATATCACTGAAAAAGTGGTTGGATCACTCTACCGCTCCAATAGGTATCTCGCTGCTGATGCAATCCTCTATCCGTATAAGAGCCAGGTATGCCCTAAAATGAAGTGTTATTATCACATATGGGCAGGAGCTGCTTTGTTCGCATTATCCAGTCTTGATAGAGTTCAAAACCAGCCTTACAACCTCTTTCTCACAGAAAAGACGTTGCGGGTCTGTCTTTGCTCTATCGTTATTTTCATGACAAGTGCACCACTAAACTTCAGTCTATGATTCTCCTTTGCCAAACTTTCACAAAAAACACTCTACTAGCTACAACCTTTATATCAACAATTTCCCCCACATTTTCACTGCAACTAAATCTAAATGCAGATTCCATGAACAAAGCTTCTTTCCCAGAACTGCCCGCTTGTGGAATACTGTTCTACTGGTTTGCTTCCCAGTTGAACGCAACATGATAGCCATCAAATCCATTGTAAACAATTTCTTGTTGAGTCATCCTCCAAAATAATCAAATTCTACCAAATTTACACCATTACTGATTACTATGCAACCGCCCTACATTCATTAATCCTTATCCTCGAGTGTCCTTCGGGCCTTGATAAGTGGTGACTCCCAAGTGTAAAAATAAAACAAAAAAAATAAAAAACGATAAATTAAATCCACAGTTATTGTCTTTCAATTTGAAAAAAATGCCAACTCATTTCCTGGGTTGTATTAATAGATGATAACATTAAAGATTGTGTTTAATTCTTAATAACATCAATAATTTCCTGATAACATTAAAAATTGTGTTTAATTCTTAATAACATCAAATGATACAAATGGCCGTTTGACCTCTAATGAATTAATCTTTTTTTTTTCTACATTTTAAATATTTTTCTGGGTTAAAAAAAAATACCAACTTTCTGGGAGTTTGTTGCATATTTTTGAAGATTGAGCTGGATATACAAATACTGCATGGACTAGATTGACTGCCTGCTTATATTATCGTGACTCCCTTAAAAGTGATTTTTAAGCCTTTAAACTGCCCAACGGATATTAACTTTTGGCTTGAATTAAAATTTGAAAGCAAAAGTTAAATATTATGATGCATTTGTGATTGTGTAACAAAGCGGTGCACTCTATTGGTAACATAGTACATGTGGGCGCATGTGAGAAAATCAGCTACAGCATCAGGTGGTGGGGACAGAGACTTTTAAAAAGCACATTTAATATGGCAAAGATTGTAAAACACGCTTGTGCATGAAAAGACATTTGAAAGATAATGAAATACATTATTGTTGGAAGAATCATGGATAAATGCTTTTCATTTGCAATTAAAAAAAATACTGAATCGGATTTTTCGGTCTTTCTTTCTTTTTTTGTTTGTCCTTTGTGACAGACTGCGTACGGGTCCGAGTGGTTGAAATGTAATGTCATGGTTCGAGTTTAATGACTACGTTACATTATATATCAGGTTAACAAGAAAGTTCTTGCGGTTTTTAGCTTTTAACCCTTGTAAGAAATTCTGCAGAAATAAGCAGGCTCCTCATTGGTCGGTTTGACCGCCCACGATTTTGTTTGAACCTATCGGATTGATTGTTCTTACTTACTGCCAAGGTTATTCTTGGCGCTAAATTTATCTTTTTGTTATCTGCCAGTTTTCACATAGACAAAACTCACTTGAGGCTTGTAGCCTCAAAACCCCTTTGTCTCATTAAGACGTATCAATGCTCTAATGTGGGGCGAAATGTTATCATTTGCAAACACCAATGCCTTATGTTGGGGGAAATATTATATTATCGCACACTGTTGTGCTCTACGAATTGATTAACTTTCAACATAAATTTTATTAAAGTAAAAAGATCTAAATTGCAAAAGCTGTGTCGTCTTTAGTTATCTGCCGAGCAGGGCTGGTAACACCCGGAAAAGGGAATAGTTCATGGTTTATCTTCGCGTAATGCAGGATACAATACTCCACGCTGTTAACCTTTGTCAGCCATTTTGATGGTTATTCACAGTGAACTTCATGATGACTACAGGACTCTTAGCATTCATCCTTGGAAGGCATCACTAACTCATCGACCTGTTGCAACTATTCTTCTAACAGCGTGGAGTATTATATCCTCCATTACACGAAGATAAACCATGAACTATTACCTTTTCCGGGTGTTACCAGCCCTGTTCGGCAGATAACTAAAGATGACACATCTTTTGCAATTTAGATCTTTTTACTTTAATAAAATTTATGTTGAAGTTAAAAGGCGAGCCTGTTGTGATTTCTAATTGTTTTCTTTCATTCTGCCAAGGGCAAAACCGAGATGAGAGAATATCTCACATACTTTATGGTCTGAATTATGATGTAGATGATTGAAAAAATATATATTGTTAATTTTAGATGGAGGCATGCTTAATGTAAGCAATGGACAGTTGCAATCTGGAGGTATCTGGCATCTACCCAGATGCTGAACTAATACGTACAAGGTGTGTTTGAATCAATCCCCACTTTATTCATGCCATTATATTCATTTAAGATTGAATAAATTAGTTCAACCAGGTCATAAAGGGTTTAATTCAGATGAACATATCTCGGCTCAAACAAAAATTTATAGATTCAAATAAGCACCATCAGAATCAACACGCTTTTGCCAACGCAAAACAAGTGTATTTATGTCAGTAAAATGTAAAAACCTGATGGCATTTAGGATATTGCTTAGGTTTTTGAAGCATACAGAAAGTTGCCGAGATGCTTGAAAAAGTGGTAGTTGATAGGTGAGAGGTATGGAGAGTATGGTGGATGAAGCAGAGTTTCGTAGCCCGATTCGTTCAACTTCTACAGGATTGGTTTAGCAACGTGTGGTTAGGCATTGTCATGGAGGAGAATTCGGCTTTTTCTGGTGACTAATGCTGGGTGTTGTTGTCGAAGTTTCTGATGTATTTCATCCATTTGTTGACAATACTTAACTACCGTAATGATTTCGCCTGCATTCAAAAAACTATAAGAGATGAGCCTCGTCACAGACCACCAAACAGTCGGCATAACCTTCTTTTGGTGTAACTCTGGGTTCGGAAAGTGTTGTGGAGTTTTGTCGGCATCTAACCACTGAGCTGAGCATTACCGGTTGCCATAAAAAAAAAACACTTTTCTTTACAAGTCACAACCTGGTCAAGAAACGAGCCATTCTTGCTGCGTAAAAGAAAGGAAGATGACACGTCATAAAGCGTTTCTTTTGGTTGTCGTTCAATTCATGAGGCACCCATTTATCAAGTTTTTTTGTCTTTCCAACCTTTCTCAAGTGGTTGGAAATCGCCATATACGTTCTCGAACAGTTGTGCATGGATTGGCTTCAATTAAGGCTCTTAATTGATCGTTGTCAGCATCCGATGACTGACCACTATGCTCAGCATCTTCAAGACTCTTGTCACCGTTAAACTACAATTGTACCGTGTGTTCAATAGTGGTTCCTGGGCCAAACGCACCGTTGATATCGCGAGCTGTTTCAGCTGCTTTTAGGCCTAGCTTGAATTGAAATAAGTAAATTGTGTGAATTTACTTTTTTTTCCATCTTGTAATCAACGTTCTCAAAAGAAGACATAATTGTTTTAAAACGATTGTAATGTAGACGATTATATAGAGCTAAAAATGCTATTTTAAAATGATATATAAAGTAAAGGTTTTATAACGGGCACTTATTTGAAAATACATCATTTGAAATCAAAATTAAAGATTCCGTAAGAACTTTGTAGTTAACCTAATATTTATTCTGGATGCGGCGATCAGGCTTTTTACAAAGAAAAAAAAAAGGATCAAAATAAAGAAAGAAAGAAAAATAAACGTTATTTCGGAAAAATACAGTTTCAAAAGAGGGGCCTACAAAAACAAAAAAAAAAACAAAAAGAGGGGCCTAACAAAAAAAAACAAAAACAAGTTGTTGAGTACAATTGTTCACTTCTTTCCTTCTTGTCTGCTCACTTTCGAATTTTCCTCAGTCTTGTCAATCATCGGTACTTGTTTAGTTTAATGAAGACATTAAAAAAAAATGAAAATATTGAAAAAAATTATATTGTACGTAATCGTTATGGAATAAAGTTTTCAAACAAAAAACTCACTTAATTCAATCAAGTAGTTTTTTTACAGAGGAAAATCAAATTTTAATGCGGTCGATTATGTCGCGGCCATCTTGCTTATTTCGCAACGAAAAAGTGACAAAACGCAACGAACAAAGGACAAAATGAAAAAAGGATTTTAAAAAGGAAAATAAACTCTTTAAAATAAGTGAAAAAAATATATATGTATTTATCTAGGTATTTTTTTACCCATGTTTCAAAATAATCTCGTCAAATTTTGAAAAGCTTTAAACGGTGATTTGAGTTATCTCCCCTGGCGCCCCCTTCTCGTCCGCGAAATAAACAGGATGACTGCGACACGATCGATCTTATTAAAGTTTGATTACTCTTAAAAAAAAAAGCAAAAAAAAACCTTAATCAAATTAAGTGTTTTTTTTTGTATGATAATTTTATTCCATAACGAGTATGTACAAGATAATTTTTTTTTTTTTTTTCAATATTTGCATTTTTTATGTCTTGCTTAAACTAAACAAATACCGTCATATCTTCTTGTTGCTAAAGGATGTTTTGCAAGGACCGCGGTTTACTGCCAATGTTGTTTTAGTGTTAAAGACGAAAGTTCTTTTCTTACAGATCTGTTATCCATTATTATAAGAGATATTGTTCCACACTCGTTTTAATGTAGCAAATAGTTTGTTGTGTTTTAGATAGAAATTTGCAATGCACCATTTCACTTGAACATATTTTTGTAAATTTTTATTTAGATTGTAAGAAAGAATTTGTCCGCACTGTCAGTAATATACTCTATCTGACATGTCTCTACCCTGTTGCCTTCAAGGTCTTTGCTGGATAGTTGGAGAACCATTGTGCCAAGGATGTTGATAACTTTATTGTTGGTGGCGTGCATGCGCATGGTGATAGAAATGAGGTCATGTTTACCTCAGTCCCAATCGATGGATCACCTTGATATTGGCCAGGAATCTTTGACAACCAGTATCAGCCGTGGCAGCAACAACAGCGGTTTTAGGATGAGAAATGAGGGTTGAGCCAAAGCCCAGTTGTTCATAGTCCTCATGGGTTACTTTTATCGTGACATTGATAAACAGTTGTGATTGTATTACATTTTCACCCCAAACAAGGCACATGGACACTTTGATGTAGGGGGCTACTATCAGGGACCTAAGTTGCAGGGATGCTATGCAGGGAGTTTAGCAGCAAGATGCCTGTTTACATTACACTTGAACTTCTGCATATCAATACAGTTGGGGAAGCAGGAAACCGGAAAAGCATTCAAAAGTCTTGCAGTTCTGGAGTAGAAGCTATTAGAGTAAAAGGCTTTCTTACATCTAGGGATCTCAACTGTGTAGAGGTGGAACTTCGCTGCTTGTCGGGTTTGTCGGCGGTATTTTCGTCGAGGGGGTACAAGGGCTTGTAGTTCGTCAGTGCATCCACCATTAAAATACTTAGGTTTGTTTGGTCCACATGTCAGAGAGCTGGTTGTAGAGATGGTTGTAAAGCTGGTTGTAGAGATGGTTGTTGAGATGGTTGTAGTGATGGTTGTAGTGATGGTTGTAGAGATGGTTGTTGAGATGGTTGTAGTGATGGTTGTAGAGATGGTTGTAGAGCTGGTTGTAGAGATGGTTGTAGAGCTGGTTGTAGAGATGGTTGTAGTGATGGTTGTAGAGATGGTTGTAGAGCTGGTTGTAGAGTTGGTTGTAGAGATGGTTGTAGTGATGGTTGTAGTGATGGTTGTAGAGATGGTTGTAGAGCTGGTTGTAGAGATGGTTGTAGTGATGGTTATAGAGATGGTTGTAGAGATGGTTGTAGAGCTGGTTGCAGAGCTGGTTGTAGAGATGGTTGTAGTGATGGTTTTAGAGCTGGTTGTAGAGCTGGTTGTAGAGCTGGTTGTAGAGTTGGTTGTAGAGATGGTTGTAGTGATGGTTGTAGAGATGGTTGTAGTGATGGTTGTAGTGATGGTTGTAGAGATGGTTGTAGTGATGGTTGTAGAGCTGGTTGTAGAGCTGGTTGTAGTGTTGGTTGTAGAGATGGTTGTAGTGATGGTTGTAGTGATGGTTGTAGAGCTGGTTGCAGTGATGGTTGTAGTGATTGTTGTAGAGCTAGTTGTAGAGCTGGTTGTAGAGCTGGTTGTAGAGATGGTTGTAGTGATGGTTGTAGTGATGGTTGTAGTGATGGTTATAGAGCTGGTTGTAGTGATGATTGTAGTGATGGTTGTAGAGATGGTTGTAGTGATGGTTGTAGAGATGGTTGTAAAGCTGGTTGTAGAGATGGTTGTTGAGATGGTTGTAGTGATGGTTGTAGTGATGGTTGTAGAGATGGTTGTTGAGATGGTTGTAGTGATGGTTGTAGAGATGGTTGTAGAGCTGGTTGTAGAGATGGTTGTAGAGCTGGTTGTAGTGATGGTTGTAGTGATGGTTGTAGAGATGGTTGTAGAGCTGGTTGCAGAGTTGGTTGTAGAGATGGTTGTAGTGATGGTTGTAGTGATGGTTGTAGAGCTGGTTGTAGTGATGGTTGTAGAGATGGTTGTAGTGATGGTTGTAGAGCTGGTTGTAGAGCTGGTTGTAGAGCTGGTTGTAGAGTTGGTTGTAGAGATGGTTGTAGTGATGGTTGTAGAGATGGTTGTAGTGATGGTTGTAGTGATGGTTGTAGTGATGGTTGTAGAGCTGGTTGTAGAGCTGGTTGTAGAGTTGGTTGTAGAGATGGTTGTAGTGATGGTTGTAGTGATGGTTGTAGAGATGGTTGTAGTGATGGTTGTAGTGATGGTTGTAGAGCTGGTTGTAGTGATGGTTGTAGAGCTGGTCGCAGTGATGGTTGTAGTGATTGTTGTAGAGCTGGTTGTAGAGCTGGTTGTAGAGATGGTTGTAGTGATGGTTGTAGTGATGGTTGTAGAGCTGGTCGTAGTGATGGTTGTAGTGATGGTTGTAGTGATGGTTATAGAGCTGGTTGTAGTGATGATTGTAGTGATGGTTGTAGAGATGGTTGTAGTGATGGTTGTAGAGCTGGTTGTAGAGATGGTTGTAGAGCTGGTTGTAGAGCTGGTTGTAGTGATGGTTGTAGTGATGGTTGTAGAGATGGTTGTAGTGATGGTTGTAGTGATGGTTGTAGAGCTGGTTGTAGAGCTGGTTGTAGAGATGGTTGTAGAGATGGTTGTAAAGGTGGTTGTAAAGATGGTGGTCCAGGGTGAATTTACATGTGTTAAATGGCTGCTTCATGCATGATGCATAATTTTGATGATGTTTCTCGTTGCTTTTTATTTCCATTTTTGTTGTGGCACACACTTTCATAGTGATTTTCATGATCACATGCTTTGTGTACATGAGTGTAGGTGGGACGTTCCTTTTTTCAAACACTCTCAAAGGACTTTTTACCATATCCACTCTTTCCACAGAAATGTTTCGTTGTCTGTTGTATTAGTGTTATCGGTAGCTGCACCTTTCTGTTGCCGGTAAGTTATGGTACTGTGAGAATCACAAAGTCGGGATGCTGAGCGTTTTCCAGCTTCTTTGGCTTTGACGAATTAAAAAACCTGCTCCAGTGTCATGTCTTGGTTTTTGTCATCAAGGAGGTCCAGCTGAATTTCTGTGTCCTCAAAGCCACGAATGAGTACATCTTGAAGGATGATTTCCGTGTAATTCACCTCCTCATCGTAATTCAAACACTTGGTGACAGATTTGCATATTCCAGCTTGTCCCCTGAGGCGAGCACCAAAGGAGCGGATTGTTTTGTCACGATCCTGGTGCATATCGTGTAGAGTAACATGTGACACCATAGTGTTCTTCTCTCTGACTGCGAGGACTCGTATTGCTTTCAGCACATTTGCTTCTAGTTTGTCAGTCAATGAGCTGCTTGCAGTGCAAGTCTGGTTTTTGCATAGGGATTCATCATGGCTTTCTACTAGTTGCACAAGAACCTTTCCTGTGATTTTGGTTGCAGCGACATGGTCTTTCCATTTAGTGATGTAGGACCAGTATTCATTTGAACTAGCTTGGAATACAGTAGATCGCTTCACTTTATCGTCACATGTCGTCAGGAGTGCTGCAACCATAATGACATTGAAGATGAACATTTTATATTTATGTCCACGATTGGGTATTGTACCACAAGCACTGTGCGATTGGTGGTCGATGCAAAGGTCGTTATAAGATGGTTCTGCACTTAGGATCAGGCCAAGTCAATTTTCATTATAGATAAGTATATACTATTTTGATATTATTTCATGATGACATCACAAATGATGAAGATCTGAAATATACAGATTGGTAGAAATGTAGAGGACTAGGATATATAAATCTTAATCCTGTTACAAAAGAAAAATAATGAAACGAATGGAATGAAGGAAACAAAAACTCGATTGCTGGAATAGATAAACGTGTCGTTTATTTACTGTTGAAAGAATGAATGTTTTAGATATAACACGTGTTCATGTCCGCGCGGGTGTAACCATCGTTTGTTGCGGGATTGGTAGTATAGAAGGAAAAAGGAAATGTGTTTTCATCTCACGTTCGGGTCACTGTCGTTTGTTTGCGCGTGGGAAGAGAAGTGAGTAATGTAATAGAACGAGAAATGGCAGTCCATCGTGTAGACAAAGAAAAGGATAGAG